>NC_045961.1:33526794-33876657 GCF_010909765.2 Amblyraja radiata
GATGGCCTGTTTCCGTGCTGTAATTGTTATATGGTTATATGGTTATAGGTAGGACTAGTGTAGATGGAGCATTTTGGTCAGCTTGGGCAGGTTGGGCCAAAGGGCCTGTTTCCAAGCTGTATAACTCCATGACTAAATGATTTAATGCCATATATTTAAAAATGTGAACTTCATTAAAAACAAATCTTAAATATGAACTTTTAATCTTATGAAAGTATAAACAATATATTTTTTATTTAATTCAGCAACAAGACCTTTACGAATTGGAACACTGTTTTGAAAGACATCGTAGTCATAATAACAGTTTATAACTCACATAATTGTACTCCTTGTATGTTTCTGGTAGGAGTGGATTTAAATATGTTCTCTGCAGGAGGTGTGAAATTGTTACATTTTCACTCCAACATTGATTTGAAAAGTTTTCAACACCTAGTCTGATTTAATAGTAGTTACTCCTTTGATCAGCATAGAGATCGTTGAAATTGCTATTGGGCTTTCAGGAGAATCAAATTATGAAAAATGTCTTCACTGTACACAATAATTCATCCAATAGATATTGACACCAGTCTAAATGGAATCCAATGGGAAAGTGACAAAACCATTATTCTTCTATAAAACCATTCCGTTTGGCTTATGTATTGTATAAATACAGAAACAATAACTTACTTTTATATCGGGATTTCAACATTGAAAAACATCTTAGGGCACAGCAACATTTTCCAGTTAATCACATGTTTTACAATTTTGGTGTGTTATCTTTATTTAAAAATATGTCCTGATCATTTGACCTTTACAGAATGTCACTTAGTATTGCGAAAATGGAAATGGGGAAGTAGGTCCATTTTTCACATTTATTGAATTCCATCCACAGCTAACGTTTTTCTTTTCATTTCACAGTGTTCTATTTACCATGTAATAATGGATTTTTTTCCCCCCCAGGTTCTTTCACATCCATCATGTCATTCGCACTGTGATCAACTCATTATCCAAGATAGCTGAGCAAACTTGGTAAAATAGAATCATTTTTATGATTTTGACAATTCCGGTGCTGAATCTGTTTGAGACACATTCATAACATGGGTACCTCTGCACAAAAACAAACATTTTTGCAATTATAGGAGTCTAAGGGATTCCTGAGGGTCTGATAATTGTCAAAAATAATGGATTACAATATTTTCAAATCTATATCGAGATCCCATATTTAAAGATTTACCAACACAAAGAGCATTTTAATTGACATTTTAAATGACAGGTAGATTTGGAAACTGACAGAGATTCATGAAAGAACATTGTCAGAGCAGTCAAATGCAAATAAAGAGATATATGGACCAAAAGCTGGCACTTGGGACTAATTCAGGTAGGTAGCTTGGTTAGTATGGACGGGTTGGGTCAAAGGGCCTGTTTCAGTGCTGTAAACCACCATGCCTCCATGACACAGTTATTCCTTATTCTTCTAAGCATGTTCCATAAGATAGTCTGAGACTGAAGTTAACAAAATATCACCAAATCAAGGTAGAACATATTTGATAGCAAAATATATTTTTTGCCTTTTTAAGCATATAAAATGGAAAAAATAAAGAGAAAAAGAGAGGGACAGTAGCTCCAATGTTAAAATTTGGATAATTTCTGAGCCAGGTTTTTGTTGGGGTGGTGATAGACAGGGCAGGTACTGGATGAACATGAAGGTGATGGAATTGACAAGCCTAAGACTAAGCCTAAACCTAAGATTGTCTGATTACAGATCATATTGAGCTTTTCAATAAAATTATAAGAAATGGACTTTGTAATTAATTTCTAAAATTACACATAACAGCAGGGAGAATCAATACCGATAACAATTACCAATTTTTTTAAGGCAGAGTAAGCATTCTGTAGATAATCTTGTCTGGATTATAGGAGGTGCTGGACCACCAGCTGCTGGAAAATCAGTGGTGGACCTGTTTATGTCATAGATGTAATTACTGGAGTCTTATATGTTTTATTTTAAATGTTAGAGACTTTTAAAATTTGTTTAAAGTATTTTTTCAGCTTCCATGGATGGCAATTTTCTTTCGCAGCTTTCCTGGCTATGCAATGTTTAAAAATTGGGACCTGCACACCTCCAAAAACGAGGCATTGGTGTTATTGAGAAGCCACCACTAGCCAGCAAGATAGGCTCTCTTCCTCCATCCCAGGCTTTATGGGGGCTAGTCGATCAAGCCCTATATATTTCTCAATGGGAAAAAAAACACAAAGTGCTGGAGTAAATCAATGGTTTATCTCTGGAGGACATTGATAGTTGACAATTTGAGTTAGGATCCTTCTTCAGGTTATTATAGTCGGGGGAGAATGCTGGAAAACAGATAGGGACGGGACAAAGCCTTGCAGGTGGTTAGTGGATCCTGGTTGGGGGAGGGAATGTTTTATTGGCAGTTGGGTGGACAAAGGCCAGAGATAAAAAGGAGACAAAAGATGAGAAGATTAGGTGAGAAGATTAGCGAAATGTGAATAAAATAAAGAGCGAAGCAGAGTGAAACACAATGCCCAGGGAAAGGATATAGGTCGAAGGGATGAGGGGGAGGTGAAAGGAAGCAGGATAGTGGGAGAAATGGGTGTGCACCTGGGTGGGGCACAGGGAAGAGAGGAGAGGTCAAAGGTTGGAGGTGGTGGAAATTGTTACCTAAATTTGGATCATTCAATGTTCATACATTTGGATTGTAAGCTCCTCAAGTGGATTTTGAGGTGCTGTTCCCCCAGTTAGCATGTGGCGTCACTCAGGCACATGAGGAGCCCTAGGACTTAAAGATCATTATGGGAATGAGAAGGGGAATTAAAATGGTTAGCAATGGGGAGATCCAGAGAACCAAGGCTGACTGAGTGCAAGTGTTTTAAATGGGAATTTCTACTGAAATTTATTCCACTGCCTAGCATGGTGCGATGCCCAGCAGCTTTCCTGTACCAATGTAGACTGCATCAGCTAATTTTAGCCAGCACACCAGTGTGCCTCTCCTCGCCGGAAAGCATTAATATCTGTGTTCAACGTGAGATAACACGGCCACGAATATCTACAAGTCAATTCAGTGACATTGTGCAGTCCACATGCGATGTACTGAAACCCATGTAGATTTCAATCCATAATGCCTTCTTTAAACTAGGGAAGAAAAGGAATGCTAAAATTAACCGTGAGTTGGATCAAGAATTATGTCAGAAGCATTAACGGAAGATATTTGGTTATTGCAAATATTTTATTATTGACATTCAAATCCTTTCATCTCTTATCCCATGTGTAATTCTGATAAGATTAGTTACAGGGAACATCCTGGACGGTTTCCAAGCTAATCAATGGAACCTATGACATGGAGATTTCCAGCATACAGTGTGGTTTCCTGAGCTGGTTACTCCAAAGAAGGTTTCAAGCTGGTATGAAATTGAAGCCCTGCTGTTTAAGCCATTGAGTTATGATTTCATAGCACCATAAGCCTGGCAGTAAGAAAACTGCTTTGGAGGTTTTACATGCCAGGAATGAAATTTATGCTTTTAAATAGAACAGGATAAATATCAACCAAAACAATAAAAAAACAAAATATCTAAAAATAAAAAACAACATGAAATTAGGCTCTAAAGTAAGTAAAGTCAAAAGTTTATCAGTTAGTAGTAGTGATTGATTCCCATTCACTATTAAACGTCTTTTAAAAATACTATGGGATCCACCCATACCTTGCCTGGCTCCATTAATATGACTATCAGTATATTCAGTATACAGTATATTTTATAATTTAAAAAGAAAATGTCTTTGCTTTCCTTCTTCTAGCCTTGTTGTATCACTCACACACATCCAGCCGATGATAAACTACCAATCGCCACTAAAACTGATAGTCAGTAGAGATTCTTTCATAATCCCCATCCCCAAGTTGCAAGAAAGGAAACACAACCTCCTTTTCTGCTTCAGCCAAAAACGTCAGCATGAATAGAAAGAGATTTCAAAGTTGACAAGCAACATTGGCAATTTCTGAAGGTTCAGAGTTCTTCAAACTTGGATTACAAAACATGAAATGAAAAATGAGCCAATTTTTCTCACTCACCATTTCGTAAACATAAAGCATAAAATGTGTTTTGTAATGCAGGTCAGATTCGGCTGAGCTGGCAATGCAAACCTCAACATTTTTTGCTAAATATGACTGCAGTAATAGTTTTGTTTTTAAATGATCTTAGTCTATTGCTGAGCCTGATGGCCTGATCTTCTAGCCCACTATGCAGTCCCTATCCAATTACCTGTACTGCAGCATTTTACCATCCAGGATGTGAGCGTTGATGGTCACACAATGCACAAATCCATTCACAATTATGCAGCAGATTAATCAGTTCATGCTTCCCATGCATGGAAGCTTCAGACTGTGAACTGAGAGGTATAAAGCTGTCATTATTCTCATATAACATCAAGCCAGAATCATCCACAACAAGAGAGAGTCTAATCATCTCTCCAGGAATTTTCCAGATGTTGGGGTGTCCAGAATCAGGAGTCACAGTTTAAGAATATGGGTAGGCCATTTAGGATTGAGATGAGGAAACATTTTTTCACCCAGAGACTTGTGAATCCATGGAATTCTTTGTCACAGAAGGCAGTGGAGGCCAATTCACTGGATGTTTTCGAGAGTTAGATTTAGTTCTTAGGGCTAATGGAATCAGGGGATATGGGGAAAAAAAACTAGAAATGGGACACTGATTTTATTTGGAAGTCACGTGAGTGACTGCGTGAAGAGCCCGCCAGCCCACATGCGCGTCAATATTTCGACGCATGGCGCGAGAATCGGAGCAGTTCGAAACTGCTCCGAAAGGTAAGAGAAAAAAATTATTTCAAGAAAGGGGCACTGCTCTGAAAATAGGGGCAGCGGGCCCGGAGAAGCTGGCACAGCTTGTGCAGCTGCCGCCATGGAGGCTCCGTGGAGCTGGTGGGATAAAAATAGCAGCGGCCAGCGCGGCCTGGAAAAGCGAAAGCTGTAGAGGCTCAGCGGGAGCTGCCGTTCTAAAAATAGCAGCTGCCGGCTAACGCCCGGACAGCAACCGCTGTACAGGCTCTGTAAGGAGCTGATGGCTATAAATAACACAAACACCACGGAGGCTCAGCAGGAGCAGGCGTTTTTTGTTAAAATGCGCTGCCGGCTCGACTGGGACAGTGGTTGCCGTGGCAGAATGGGGCTCCACTGGAGCAGGCGGCTGTTCGGAGCATTTGACGGGCAATACCTGTACAGATTGGAGCTCCGAAAGGGAGTCAGCCAGAGGCCTGAGGAGGCAACACCTGGTTCAGGGTTGCGTTCTATTTCCTTCCCTAAGAAACTCTGTTGAGGCTCCAGAAGGGAGCAAGGACTCGGAGTCACTAGCAGGCGCAACCTATCTAGTAAGTTAAATAAATAAATAAATAAACAAACAAACAAATATATAAAGAAAAATAAATGGATGAATAAATAAATAAATAAAAGGGAAAAAGGAAATGTGCTCCTAGCTCAGAAGACATTTACAGGCTGTGTCAGTCAGATGCCTGTGGGAGCACACCTGGTTCAGGGTTGCGTTATAATATTTCCCGCTCAGAAGAGGGGAGAGTTGGAGATTCTTACATAGGTGACTACAACTATGTGGATATTGATAAGGAAATCGAATCCCTGAACTAATGGGGGATATGCTTCATTTTTAATCATATGAAGGAGCTACCGGCTCTTGTCACATATTTGCCATCCAGAAACCCCTAAAAGTATCCAGGAAATATGCCAGTCCAGATAACTGCCAAACTTTTGGATGTTTCCATACGTCAATTTCATCAGTTGGGATATCCCAGTGATAATATGTAGGCAAGAATTATGTCAGCTAGTCCAAAAACCGCTCTGGAGTCATTACGGCCTTTTGCAAGTCAGTAGATGAGTCTCAACTCTCGGAAGTGCAGAAAATTGCATTGTCACTTCTCTGTAATATACAGTTGGGGCTATTGCCTTCGCAAAATGCTATAAGACATGAGATAATTCACAAAATGGCTCATTTTTACTGGGCCAATAATGTGCAGCCTGCATAGTATCTCTTCAGAGAGGACTTATGTAGCAAGTTGAAGACTTGCAGAGGGAGTTTAAGGCGGCTGCGGGGATGGAGTACTATTGTAGGTGGTCAAAGCTCCAGTATTCTGGCGGGTTTTCACCCCTGTATTCAAGGAGCAGGAAGCGCCGCTGAAGCTCCGGAAAGGAGCAGTCGGGAGTCACTAGCTGGCCTCGCAAGAACAGCTTGTTGAACCAGGCTTGCAACAATGGCTGTCCAGTGAGCCCCGCTGAGGCTTCGAAGGAGCAGCTGGCCAAAGGAGCAGCCTGTTGATCCAGACTGGGAGAAACTGGCAACGCGATCTGCACAGTCAGCTGCAGCAAAGGCTTCAAAAAAGGCAGGCCACAGGAGTAGCTTGTCGAGGCTGGCTCGGAGTTATAGCAGGCGTGGCCTGTTCAGTGAGCTCCGCTAAGGCTCCGAAGGAGCAGAACGGGTCGAAGGAGCGGCCTGTCAAACCAGGCTGGCAATAACTGGTAGCGCGGCCTGCACAGTAAAGCTCCAGCAAGACGCTGTAGGCCGAAGAAGTAGTCTGTCCCATTGGGCTCAGAAATGCTGGCAGGCGTGCCTTGCACAGCAATATCACTTTTGAGCTCCGGAAAAGAGCTGTTTGGCAAGCGTGGGGCTGAAGATGTGGTCAGACAGGGTCTGCAATGGAACTTCGCTGAAGCTCCAACAAGCAAGTCGACCCGGGTTCAGAGATGCTGGCAGGTAAGGTCTCTTTGTTAACCTCCGTAAAACTCCGAAATGGAGCAGTTTGTTGACCCGGGTTTAGATTTACTGGCAGCATGGGCTGTCTAGTACCTTTCACTGTCTCTGGAGAAGATCAGGTTGATGCAAAGACATTGGCAGGGTGCCTTTCATAGTAACCTCTGTAAGTTCCAAGTAGGAACAGCTTGGCTACCCTGGTTTTGGGTAGAACATCTTGGAACTGGCTGGCCATATGGGTCATATTGACCAGGGGAGCACTGCCTCAACATCTGTGGTTGAGGTTATCAGGCTGCTCAGTAGAGTGAGGTAGTTGAAGTTTCCCTCAACACATGTTTCATTTCAGCTCAGTTAGTAGAGTTGCCAGTTCGTTGGAAACATCATTGCCATCCTCTCTGGGATAGGTAGCTACCAGCAGGAAGCCGGTCTGGCATGTTGCATCTTTTATCTGACCTGCAGGTTCATATTGTGAATAAAAAATATATATATAATAATCTGTAAGCTCTCAATACCAGTATTCCTCATTGAGTGGCTGGTCGAAGAGATTGTGTTGCGCACAGTGGCGACTGAGACAGGTGGTTTCAGTCAGAGGTCTGAGGAGCAATTCCTGGTTCAGGGTTGCATTATGCTATTTTCCACTCTGAGGAAGAACGCTGAGGATTCGTGGTGACTCTGACAGTCAAGAGTTGACAGGGAACTCGTATTCCCACATCAAGTGGATGCTGTGTTTCATAAGGATCTGATTATATGTTATGAGTGAAATAAATAATTAAATAAATAAATGCATCTTCCGCGGCAAGTGAAGCCAAAAATTTCCGTCCGTACAGTCAATAGAGGAAACGATGGTTTGCCAAATGGAATCAGAGACATCTCACAAAGGATGAGTAGTCTGCCCAAGAAAAAGAGGAGTATATTTCTGATATTTCTCAAGATTGCAGAAACGGGGAACATGCCAAATCAGGTTAGGATTTGGCTAGACTGATGATGTGTTTGGTTACCCAGTTTAAGATGGATGATTGGCTTTCAGCAATTTAGCTGATTCAGAGAATTAGGGCATTATCGATCTTGAAGATGCATACTTTGCCATATCTATACACGAGAGGCACAGATATATCTGGTGTTTTGATAACAAGGCCAGTGGTGGAAAGTTTAGGCTCTACCTAGGGGTTGTCTTCAGGCCTAGGATATTTACAAAAATTCTAAAGCTAAGGCTTCTAAAGCTAAAGCAAAAGGGCATTGTGTCATGGAGTTTATAGACGACATGTAAAATTTGTAGCAGATAAGACTCAGGGGTTTTATCAGTAGATGCCTCTTACGATATTAAGGATGAGGCAACATGAAATTTAATAGTGCCAACTTTGCCTATTCATTCAGGGTGTCCATGGTAAAGGCGGCTGACAGAAGCTCCTATTTACTCGAAGTCACAAGTGATGGCTGGTGCAGCCTTTTTCTCGGACAGCTAGCTCTGCACGATTGTATGGGAAGTTTGTGAACAAGATATGTGAGCTACTTTTAAACGGAAGTAGCAGAGGTTTGTGTTTCTTTCAGTTTGGGCTTAGAGAAGCGATTATCTTATAGCACAATTGACACTGCTTGTGCTGCTTTGTCATTTTCTATAGTCCCATAAGTGGGACAATAAATGATTGGTTATTCACCCGCTGTTGACTAACGTTATGCAAGGTGTCTTTTATATGACCGCTCTAAAAGCCTAGACTCATAGTAGTGTGCTATGTATATCAGTAAATTATTATGCAGATATGTATCTACTGTATTCCTAATGGGAGCAGTATTTTTTAAGTTGATTATGCTTTTAGCAACTGATTTCAGCACAAAGAAAGCAGTCTTTACTAAATCTCTGGCTCGGTTTCTGGGTCATAACTGACATTAGGGCAGCTGGTTATGGGAATGATCTCATAAAGTAAAACGGGCATGGTTGCGTACAATTTGGAGTTGACAGCATACCCACCAGATGGAGATTGGGGGTGTTATTTTGTATACAGGTACACTGAGCTTGCTAATACCTATGAGATGAAGGATAGTTTCTTCATTGTTATTTAATAGTTTTCTCAAGAGATTGCTGACGGCTCATTAGCAGCCAATAGAATGGATATTCCCATTTGATCATCATCTTGCAACAGCAGGAGGCTTACATAGTGCGCTTTCAGAAGTTATAAAATTTGGTAGAATATGCCTGGATGTTTGCAGATAGAATTCTGAACAGTGTTGCATGAGTTATTGTCTAACTCAAAGCCAATTGGGACTGTGGTCCAATTAAGAGCAATGGCCATGTATGCAAGTTAGCATCATGGTGTTAATAACCCATATATTTTCTACCATTTATGGTTTATCTGTTTAAGTGTTTCACACACAGATTGGGTTACTGCATGAAACCACAGAGCTTTGAAGGCTTCACGTAGTCACTCACGTGTCTTCGAAATAAAATAGAAAGATTAAACGAGAACTTACCGTTTGAAGTTTGATCTTTATTTTATGAGAGGTTGAAGTGAGGGAATACGTGCCCTCCACTCCCAACCCTGAATCTCATAAAGATCATTCGGTAACTCAACGGTTATTAATCTTTCTATTGTTTAAGTTTGAGCAAGTGGTCTGTGGTTCATACAGTTGCTCTGAAGATTGACGCGCATGCGGGCTGGCGGGCTCTTCACGTAATCCCTCACTTCAACTTCTCATAAAATAAAGATCAAACTTCAAACGGTAAGTTCTTGTTTAATCTTTCTATTTTGGATGATCAGCCATGATCATATTGAATGGCGGTGCTGGCTCGAAGGGCTGAACGGCTTACTCCTGCACCTATTTTCTATGTTTCCATGAATGCAGCTTCACGAAAACTCCAGGATCTTCACACCATCCAGGACAAAGCACCCAAGTTGATTAGCATCCCATTAACCACCCTAAACTATGATCCTTTTCACCCCTGGCACACAGTAGTTGCAAAGTATAAAATGCACTGTAGTTCTTCGTGATGGCTACTCTGAGAGTACCTTCCAAACCCCTGACCTCTATTTCCAAATAGAATATAGTAGGAAAACAGGAGTGTCCCACTGTGGCTCCCCAAGTGTTCATACAAAGTTCTCACTTGGAAATATCTTGCAATTTCTTCACCATCTCTTGATTTAAATCCTGGATCTTCCAACCCAATCATGATGAGCGAGTCCCTATATCACTCCCCTATATCACCACAGTGTCCCCTCTGTGTCCTGTAGTTCAGCTCTCGCTCCCCCATCCCTCCAGAAGCAACACGCAGAGAGATTCCCTGGTCCTCACCTTTACCCCACCAGCCTCCGCCTCCAACACATCATCCTCCAACATTCCCGTCACCTCCTGCGTGATCCCACCACTAATCACCACTTCCCATCTTCACCCATTTACGCCTTCACAGGGACTACATCCTCCGCAACTCCTTGGTTCACTCGTCCCTTCCCACCCAAACCATCCCCTCCCCAGGTACTATCCCCAGCAACTGCAGGAGATGCAACACCTGTCCTTATACCTCCATCCTCGACTCAATCCAGTTAATCCTGACCGTACTTTCAGATGAGACAGAGGTTTCCATGTATCTCCTCTAACCTCATCTACTGCATCTGGAGTTCCCAATTTGGGCACATGTACATTGGTGAGACTCGGCAACCGTTACACTGAATCCAATGAGGCCTACAGGATCTCCCAGTTGTTAACCATTTTAACTCCCATTTTTACTGACCTTTCTGGCCTGGGCCTCCTCCATTGCCAAAGTGAGTCCACATGCAAATTGGAGGAACAGCACCACATATTTCATTTGGGTAGCTTACAACCCAGCGGTATGAACGTTGAATTCTCTAATTTTAAGTAACTTCTACTAACACTCCCCTCCCCTCTCACCCTCTTCCTCCACCCTAGTCATTTAACCAATTTCACAGTTAGCCACAATGTATCCCTCTTGAGATCACTCCCTTCCTCGCCAGTAATTGGCTTACCAGGGCACCACCCTGCACAAGGGCATTTATTGCCAGCCCTAATTTGCCCTTGTCTTTTGTCACCTCCAGCTCTTTTCCTCCCCCCTCCCTTTCACTTTGAAGAAGTGTCCTGACCTGCCCTTTTTCTCCAGATGCTGCCTGTCCTGCTGAGAGTCTCCAGCACTTTGTCTCTATCTTTGATGTAAACCCATCATCAGCGGCTCTTTGTTTCTTTCTACCCACATCCCTGCTGTCTGAAGAACAATTCCAGATAGCCAATGAGTGCAGGCCTTACCAGCAGCAATCAAAGCCCATAAATAAATGAAAAACAAAATTGTTTTAGCAAAAATAAATGCTTTAAGAATGTCCAAACCATTAGCCCAGAATTTGCTGCTGAGGGGCATCTTATAAAACAAAAGGAATGAAGATGAGGAGGAATTTCTTCAACCAGAAGGTGGTGGATCTATGGAATGTATTGCCACAGATGGCTGTGAAGGCCAAATAATTGGGTGGTTTTAAAGCGGAGATTGATAGGTTCTTGATTAGTAAAGGGCCTGTCCCACTTGGGTGTAATTTGCACGTCATTTACGCGACATCATTTACGCGTCACGACGCACGATGCGCGGCGTGATGCGCGCATGGTGCGTGGTGACATAGGCAGTGACGCACGGTCGCGCGCGGTGCCCCAAGATTTTATGATGTACAAAATCTTTGCGCGCCATCTGCGTGACGCGCAAATGACGCCCAAGTGGGACAGGCCTTTAAGTTTACAAGGAGAAGGCATGAGAACGGGTTTGACAGGGAAAAAGAGATCAGCCATAATCGAATAATGGAGCAACCTCGTTGCACCGAATAGCCTAATTCTGCTCCTCTGTCTTATGATCTTGGCTTGGGTCTCATTTGTTCATGCCCCATTTGTCACTTAGACACTGAAAAATACTTTCCAGCAACAGTTGCTGGTATTGGGAGTTGACAGTGAGGCATAAAGACAATGCAATATCTGGGGTCCTGTGGATTATTAACCTTTCTCCAGTGTGATTTAAAGATTGAGAACAGAAAATGCGGAGATGATTGTGAAGCATTTAAAACTAAATTAGGTATGGAAATAAATAACGTGAAAGGAAAAGAAGATTGGTCGAAAAGAGTTATAAGAGACCCTGAAAGAAAAAAGCTATGGCAAACATTTTAATATATCTGACAACAATTCATTACTAGTAAGAAGTAGACATTATCATTTCCTTCCTGTTTGAGTGTTATTGCAGGAACATAAATATCATAATGTAAAAACCACCTATGTACCAGTCCTAGTTTTCAATGGCAATCAATGCACGCTTTCTAGAAACTCACTTGGTGTTAAGAATGAATTGTGAAATTCTCATCCTGTATTTAATGGAATTAGATTTCAAAGCTTCCTTTTCCAAATCCCTTTTCAGTCTCACCCTCCTCAAGTGTATATCTGCTCCAATGTCTCCCCAGGAACTAGTTGATCCTCCACTTTCCTTTACCCTGCCATTGGCAGCCATGCCAATAGCTATCTAGATCCCCAGCTCTAGATTTTTGTTTTTAAAAATCCACTTCTTCACCCCAACCTCTCAATTTCTTTCAGAGATATATTTTACAACACACCTCTTTAATCGTCTTTCCTGTTATATGGTTAAATATCAATCATTTTTTGTCTAATTATGCTACTGTAAAACATTTAACGTCATCATAAAGACATCTTACGTAGTACAGCAACGTGGCACAGCAGTAGAGTTGCTGTCTTACAGCGTTAAAAGCGCCAGAGTCCATGTTCGATCCCGACTACGGGTGCTCACTGTGGTCCTTCTCTTTGTAAGTTAATTGGTTGGTATAAATGTAAATTGTCTCTCATGTGGTGTGTGTGAACCAACCAAGTTCTTTTTCTCTGGAACTCTCTGCCACAGAAGGTAGTTGAGGCCAGTTCATTGGCTATATTTAAGAGGGAGTTAGATGTGGCCCTTGTGGCTAAAGGGATCAGGGGGTATGGAGAGAAGGCAGGTACGGGATACTGAGTTGGATGATCAGCCATGATCATATTGAATGGCGGTGCAGGCTCAAAGGGCCGATTGGCCTACTCCTGCACCTATTTTCTATGTTTCTATGTTTCATTGTGCAGATGTTATTTTTTATAGAAATGTCACAGTTGTAAATAATCTCCAAGTGAACGTAATTCAAACCACGCTGTGTTTTCATTTGACAACATTTAGTTTTCTATGATTATGTTGATTGAAAAGACATTTTAAAATGGATTTCTGCTGTGGGTAATCATGCAAACATGAACAATTCCCAGCAGATTTCAAGGTGCCCAACAATCAATCAGCATTGGGCAAATCTTTCAAAAAACTTAAGGACCATCATAAAATGTCACTGCATCTTTCTAAATCGTTAGAAGCAAAAACAAAGGAAACTGCTGGAGAATTTGTAGTTAAAACCAAGAGATTGCTTCTCAAACTCTGTGACGGAACTTTTCAGCGAAGGTAAGGTTAAAAAAAGGTTGACACAAAAAGCTGGAGTAACTCAGCGGGAGAGGCAGCATCTCTGGAGAAAAGGGATTGGTGATGTTCCTGGGTGAGACTCTTCCTCAGCCGAAGAGATATAGACAGTGATATAGAGAGATATAGAACAACTGAATGAAACATATGCAATAACGTACTAATGATAAAGGAAACAGGCCGTTGTTTGCTGTGGGCGAGGTGAAAATGAGTTACAATGAGTGAACAAGACAATTTTGAAACTAGTACAATGACTGGGGTGGAGGAGGGATGGAGAGAGAGGGGATGCAAGAGTTACTTGAAGTTAGAGAAATCATACCATTAGGTTGTAAGCTGCCCAAGCAAAATATGAGGTGTTGTTTCTCCAATTTGCATTTGGTGTCACTCTGACAATGGAGAAGGCCCAGGACAGAAAGGTCAATGTGGGAATGGGAAGGGTAATTAAAGTGTTTGGTAAGACAGACTTAGGCAGACCGAAAAGGTTTTAAGGATTCAAGGAATGGCAATAGGAAAATGAGTACCACCACAATTCATATCATATTCATACAATATTAAAACGAGATATGAAGATGCTTTCTCAAGTCACCTGCAGAAAATGGACCCTTTGTCCCTGGCCAATTACCTATTTTGTAATGCAAACTGAGATTCCTATTCATTCCACAGGAGGCAAAACTGCTATCAGGATTGAAGAGATGAATACAGCGGACAGACAAAATGTCAGAGCGCTGCAGTATAAGTGGAACCCCAGAGGGGAGCAGCTCTTGCTCACAGCCAGAGACTTTAACTTTCTAAAAACAACAGCGAAACCAAAACAACAATAATTGGATGGTAGTGGATTTTAGTTGAGCTTTTAAATAGTGGAACGATCGGACATTTTAGGTAATATTGATTGGTAAAACATAGTTCAATTTTCGTCGAGGAGGGAGTTGTATTGACATTGATGTGACATTGCCTCTTTAAAAAAAATACTGGATGTTGTCTACAAAGTACGTGTTTAGGTACTCCAATCATTTTTAGCATATTACTGACTAAAATTGATAACAAAATTGATAATAATTGATAACAAATTATTTAATTTGACAAAAATAATTTATCTTCTTTTATCACAATGATATTTTGAAAACTTTAGACTTTTTACACTTTGGACAGCATGGAAAAAGGATTGTCAGCCCACCGAGTCTGCGCCATCCAGTGATCATTCCTTACACTAACACTATCTTACACACTAGGGACAATTTAACAACTTACCCAAACCAATTAACTTGCAAACCTGCACGTTTTGGAATGTGGGCGGAAACTGGAGCACCCAGAGGTAACCCATGCGGTCATAGGGAAAATGTGCAAACTCCCTACAGACAGCACCCTTAGTCCGGGTCGAACTCGGGTCTCTGGCGCTGTAAGCCAGCAACTCTATAGCTGTGCCGCTGTACCTTTAAGCTCAGCCCAAAGAAAGTAACAAGCCAGTCATACAGCTTCTGCTTGTGATCTTTATGGATGGTGAACAGATGTGAACCAAGCAGTCACACAGTTTGATCAATGGTAACATGGAGATAATGTTTCAGGAAGAACGCATTAAGCACTCCTGCCAGCTGCAGCTGAATGTAGCCATTACAAGGCGTGGTTACCCTATGATAGACTAAATCCTTCCAATAATCAATTAACATGCACACATGTCTGAATGAAAGGTTAATATGTGAAGATAATTGCAGGGTTCAAGTAATTACACAGCTATCAATCTGCAGAAAATAAGAAGAACATGCAGAAGGGGCAGTATGGGTCACTGATCATGAACAGAATTATAGCACTTGGTGGATTTTGAACAAAACAAATGTGATTCTGTCTTGCCACAAAGAATCTGAATAAATCTTTGTACATAAGTACATTTGCAAGAAAGGTATATATTTTCCAAACCAAATGCACAGTGACTATTTGAACATCAATATCATATTTTGTGCCGTTAAACGCATATATTACATATAAGACATCTGAAAATAAGGTCATGCAGAATATCTGGGAAAGAAGAATGAACTATCCAATATTAAAAACAACTTAAAGTAATAAACAAATTGTTTTGTTGAGTTTTCACAGAAAACATTACTTAATGGTGATTGTACAGCATATAGGCTTAGCCTTAATATTCTGTTCCTTCACAGTTAGTTTCATTTGACATTGTTATTACTCTGTATGATTTCAAATCATGGCAATAAATCTTAATGTACTTAGCTATAACGTTAATTTTTGTTTTGGTCTTGATTTGTCCTGGTTTCCATTCTAGATTTTCCAATATTTAAGCTGCTCTCAGACAAAGCTTTGTTTTAGATATGTGTCACTTTCCCAGATATTTCTCTCCCACTGACCGCCCGTACTTTAATCATTCTCTCCCCAGCATTGCTCTTTTTCTGCCAACCAATCCCCATTTATTTTCTGTGTAGGAAGGAACTCCAGATGCTGGTTTAAACCGAGGGGCAGGCAGAGTCTAAAGAAGGGTCTCGACCCGAAACATCACCCATTCCTTCTCTCCATAAACGCTGCCAGTCTCGCTGAATTACTCCAGCATTTTGTGACTATCTCCCATTTATTTTCTTCCTGAATCCAGTCGGGATACCCTATTTCTACCTTGGCCCCATCACTCTCACAATCCTAGCCACAATGAGCCTCTTGCTGCCTCTCAGGCCTAACACACCAATTCTCCCTTCTCTCTTAATTATTCTTGTTATAAATAGAACTATCCATTTATGTATGCTGTTTATTGGGCATCCCTGTTTTTGTCTCTTTTATACAGTGAAACCATTTTGAAAGACACCTTCACTCTTTATCATAGGTAGACAAAAATGCTGGAGAAACTCAGCGGGTGAGGCAGCATCTATGGAGCGAAGGAATAGGTGACGTTTCGGGACGAGATTCTTCTTCAGACTTCTTCTTGACCCAAAACATTACCTATTCCTTTGCTCCATAGATGCTGCCTCACCCGCTGAGTTTCTTCAGCATTTTTGTCTACCTTCGATTTTTCCAGCATCTACAGTTCTTCCTTAAACATATACTCTTTATCATTGTTATTCAACAAACTGGAAATAGCTCAAATACCAGTAACATCAAAATTACTTTACAGAAAGTCTGTACTGATCATATCTATGGCAAGCATCTAATCTGTCACCACCATAGGAAACTAGTTCTGTGCCAATCCTTTTCATTGTCGACAATGATGTCAGCTCTGCTAACTTGTTTTGTGAATCTCAATATTGAAGCCAGAAAGTTCAAGTGTGCATTCTGTTTGCCTTTAGATGATATGAGAGCTAAATTGTTCCACATAGGGGGCAGAATGAGATTGTTGCTAGTTATAGTTAGAAGGAATTATTAATAATCTAAAGTGGGATACAAGCCTTCAATCCATATCTGTTGCTCAGCTATATTGATGTTAGCAATAAACAACAATTGCAATCACAAGTGCACCTCTATCAACTAAGATCACCACTGATTGCACAGGCAGCTATGATGGAATAAAATGCCAGCAGTTATTTATACAGATAATTGACATGATTGGTGATTAAAATTATCCGCCACTGTTGGAAATATATTCCTATTGAAATGGTAGGATTATAATGGGGAAATCTTTGATATTTATGTATCTATCTGCTCAGTGTTATGACATGATCATGGATCATTTGACAAAATGTACAAACCATCCAACAGGGCCAACATGCGACAGCTAACACAAAATGCTTAAGCAACAGGAATGAATATTAACAAATTAAGAGCTACAAACATTAAAGGACTAATACTTTTGCAATTTACCAAAGGATTAGCAGTGGGAAGTAGAGGTTAACGGACCAAGTATACCAGGGACACAATGTGTCCAACAATGGTGGCATCTGGGATGGGGGTTTCAAAGAATTAACATCAGAGATGCTATTGTTAGTAATGAAAGTAAGCATGCAGGTGCAGCAGGCAGTGAAGAAAGCAAATGGCATGTTGACCTGCATAACAAGAAGAGTTTGAGTATAGGAGCAAATAGGCCCTTCTGCAGTTGTACTAGGGCCCTAGTGAGACCACACCTGGATCATTGTGTGCAGTTTTGGTTTCCAAATTTGAGGAAGGACATTCTTGCTATTGAGGGAGTGCAGCGTAGGCTCACAAGGTTAATTCCCGGGATGGCGGGACTGTAATATACTGAGAGAATGGAGCGGCTGGGCTTGTATACTCTGGAATTTAGAAGGAGGAGAGGGGATCTTATTGAAACATATAAGATTGTTAAGAGTTTGGGCCCGCTAGAGGCAGGAAACATGTTCCCGATGTTGGGGGAGTTCAGAACCAGGGGCCACGGTTTAAGAATAAGGGGTAAGCCATTTAGAATGGAGATGAGGAAACACTTTTTCACACAGAGGGTGGTGAGTCTATGGAATTATCTGCCTCAGAGTGCAATGGAGGTCGGTTCTCTGGATACTTTCAAGAGAGAGCTAGATAGGGCTCTTAAAGATAACGGAGTCAGGAGATATGGGGAGAAGGTAGGAACGGGGTACTGATTGTGGATGATCAGCCAGGATCACATTGAATGGCTGTGCTGGCTCGAAGGGCTGAATGGCCTACTCCTGCACCTATTGTCTATTGTCTATTGCCCTGGAGGAGGCCAGCAGTAGTCAAGAGCGTATGTACCAGGTATGTGTGCTGGACAATTTTTTTTGTTGCACAAAGCATGGTGAGTGCCTGGAATACACTACCAGGGGTAGGGTAGAGGCATATATGATATTGGCATGTAAGAGGTTTTTTGATGGGCGTATGGATATTGTCCGGTCTTTCCGCTTGCCGGTTAGCATGCAACAAAAACTTTTCACTATACCTCGGTACCTCGTGTCAATAAATTAAACAAACTGATATGCAGGGAATGAAGAGAAATAGGTGAAATACGCAGGTTTAGTTTAATTTGGCACCATGTTTGGCACAGACATTGTGGGCCGAAGGGCCTGTGCCTGTGCTGTACTATTTTATGTTCCATGTTCTAGTTTTCTACTAGGCATACTGCAGATTTTTGTCATGGGGTTGGCACAGTCTTTGCCATGTGCTTTATGGCAAACAACTGAGAAGCAGGAAAAGTAGCGGAATGTAAGGGGAAAAATGAATAGAGATAGAAAAACACAATCTATCTTCCTCTGCCAAGGCTGCGTGTGAACAACTCATCTGAATGCACCACCAAAAATCCAATAGTAATTACTCATTTAGCAGCAGTCTCGCACATTGCTTTCTCCCTATTACTGAGAAGCAAGCACAACACCAGGCCTTTATGCATAAATGAAAGAAAACAACCAAAAGTAAACATTTCAGAACTATTTTACATATCAAAATTAATTTCCGTTATTCCTGACTGCGGAAATAAAAACAGAAAATGCTGAAAACACTCAGAAGGTCAGGCAGCATCTTTGGAAAGAGAAACAACTTAACACTTAAGGTCAGACGCCCCTCCCTTCTGATGAGGGAGCTTCAATCATCTTCAGCTCTTTCATCAATATAAATTCTTTATTTTACGGCCAGAAGTGTAGTTATTTATTGAAGCTTGCACGACTTCCCATTCCATTCTCAACTCCTCAGCAGATGAAGCAATCTATTCCTGTTTGCAGCAAGCTATAAGGCAATGTTGTGGACAGCTAAGAGGCAATTCATATTTTCACCACAAACAAGACAAAAAAAATCACTATTTCCAACAAAAGAGAGCCTAATCACTTATCTTTTGGGCTTTGTAGAACCTGTATTACAGTAACCAAGGGGGGGGGGGTCAGGAATATCCTGAAATCTCAGAAAATGTTTGCATATATTTTGTGAAGACTAATATTCACATTTTGTGTGAGCCTACTTATTGTAATTCGTAGAAATTATGATCCATAATAAAGCGGGGAATTTTTAACGGGGAATTTTAGCAGGGAATGTGTGGTCGGGGTAACCTGATTAAAAGAGGTAAGGAAAGGACCCAGCAGAGACAGACCACATGCTGTCTGCATCGTGGAGATTGTGGGCCTAGTGCTGCGCCTGGAACTCTGGTGAGGTGACAGCTGGTGGCCGGTGGAGAGACGAGGGTCGGTGGAGTCACTGGTGGAGGCCCGTGGGGGCCTGGAGTAGAGGTACTGGCAGCAGCATCGGTGGCTTTCTGAAGACAGTGAAGGTCGGTGACAGTGGCTGCGGTGGCCTCACCCATGGAGGTGGTGAGAGTGGGCAGTTTTGGTGGTCCGGGCCTGGGTTGGGCCGGGAAGGCAGTGAGGGTCGGAGAGGGGTGGATGTTGTTGCTGCTCCTCATGGTGGCCATCTCGGCCTTGTGGTGGTCGAGCAGGCGGCACCGCGGTCCAGCGGTGGAGCTCCGGGCCTGTGGGCGGTCGAGTCAAGGAGTGTCGGTGAAGGCACTGGTCTGGAGTAGGCATGTGTGGATTTGTGTTTGTGAGTGTGTGTGAGTGGGTGTAGGTGTGGGTGGGTGTGTGTGAGTGGGTGTAGGTGTGGGTGGGTGTGTGTGAGTGGGTGTAGGTGTGGGTGGGTGTGTGTGGGTTTGTGTGAGTGGGTGTGGATGGGTGCGAGCGTGGGCATGTGTGGGTGGGTTTATGTGAGCAGGTGTGTGTGTGGGTGTGAGTGAGTGAGTGAGTGAGTGAGTGAGTGAGTGAGTGAGTGAGTGAGTGAGTGAGTGAGTGAGTGAGTGAGTGAGCGAGTGGACAAAACTTCGAAGGTCTGAATGAAGCTAAATCGGTTGTGTCAAACCTAAGAAATAAAACTCTTCCTTAGATGTGGTGAAGTTAGGCACAAGAGGGCAAGGCCGCACACCTGATGACAGCACACCTGATGCTAACTTGGATGAAATGAATGACAGGGATGATACGCCAGAAGAGGCCTACTTCAGAAAGTGTATGTTTTACGTTTTGGTAGACAATGTTCTAGCAGGATTAACTGTCCGCTTCAATGCTGTTCAATTTGTTGGCAGAAAAATTGATTTCTTGTGGAAATCTCTCACCATGTCTGAAAGTGGAGAGAAAAGCTTTATCTTTATCAGAGCAATATCCTGCTGACCTTAACGGTGATGATTTTGGAAAAGAAATAGTAAGATTAAACGAGAACTTACCAGTTCGAAGTTTGATCGTTATTTTATGAGGAGTACGTTGAGGGAATACGTGAAGAACCCCGCCAGGACGCATGCGTGTCATTCTTCAAAGCAGCAGTGTGAAATCACAGATAACTGTAATGACTTAAACATAGTAAGATTAGAGAAAGAAATACCAGTTGAGTATATGATCATGGGTGGGAGCGGAGGGCACGTATTCCCTCAACGTACTCCTCATAAAATAACGATCAAACTTCGAACTGGTAAGTTCTCGTTTAATCTTACTATTTTACTTTGGAGTCACGTGAGTGACTACGTGAAGATTTCAAAGCTCTGTGATTTCATGCCGTGGAAACGAGTCCATGCATCACATCTGCCTTAATGACTGTAGGAGGAATTGTGTCAACATAATTTAGACATGAATCCGACATTGAAATCCATGAAATTTATTAACACAAAATGATAACCCCTATTTATGGGGTAAATTAAATTACAGAACTTAAAATTGTTTCTGAAAACATTCCAGGTTTCATGACTGGTTTATGATAAAATAGTTGGAATGTTTTTTCCCCTGACCATCCTGCTGCCTTGAGGATTTGGTCCATTGGTACATCCAACTGCATAGCTGCCGATATAGCTGCAGCCCTGGTGGAATGAGATTTAAAATATTAGTATCCACCCCAGCCTGTGTTAGAACCTGTTTCAGCCATCTTGAGATGGTCTGGACCGTCACTCTTTTGTGTGGTTGCTTATGGCTGACTAAAAGTGCCTTCTCATTGCCTCTGATGATTTTCGTGTTCTCCATGTATAACGACAAATGTCTTACTATACAGAGACGATCATCTGTTGGGTAAGACCTAAATTCTATATTGAGGCCTGCTGATCCCTGTCTGTTCTGCTTTACTAATTCATAAATATGAAACGTAATATTTTCAGATGAAGAAGTCACGTTGTCCAGTCTTAATTTATGTAATGACTGTACCCTTTGTGCCGTGACCAATGCCATTAGCATGACTGTTTTTAATGTCAGTCTATGTAGGGACAGAGCTGTTGCTGGAGACCAATTCCTGAGCATCTTCAGGACAATACTCACATCCCATATTTGGGAGTACCTGGTTCTTGGGGGATTGGTATTAAAAATTCCCCTCATACGTTTTGTTACCAGTGGGTGAGTCCCAACAGAGTGACGCTCTGTTCCTTGCCATAGATAAGTTGATAGGGCACTTCTGGCGTAGTTGATGGCACTATAACTGAGCCCCTCATCATAATGGAGGCCTGCCAGGTATTCCAGAACAGACGGGATGTTCATATCTCTGTAGGTGATGCTGTTTTTGTGACAATACATCTCCCACTTCCTGATATAGACCAGATACTGTTTTTTGGTGGACTGTCTGTGGGCCGCCAAAATCATGTTCACTGTTCGGTCCGTCAGTCCCAGCTGTAGTACAGGTGCACAACCTTTTATCCGAAGATCCAAATAACGAAAACCTCTGAATAGCGGCCATTTTTTCGGTCCTTGAAGAAAGGTCCTTGAAAACGTTCACCGAGGGCGGCCCGCAGAGGTGACAGCGGAACCTCCGGTCGGTCCTCGAAGAAAGGGGAACTAAATCCCCATTCATAAAAGAGAAGGTGAGGGTATATTGCGCGGGAGGGTTAATAATTGACAATCTGCTGCTGCCTGCCCGCTGAGTTAAAAAGTTCCCACGGTAGACTCACGATACACAGTGCAGATTGTCGCTCCCTTCAGTTTCACCCCACCTACGCCCCTCTGCTTCCCGGCCATGTGTGTGACCCCTTCCCTCCCCTCTCCAGCTCCCCGCCCATTGCACCGGCGCGGGGGCTTTGCACTGTCTTCACGTCGGCGATTGCAGCAGGATTGTGCCAGTCACCGGAGACGTCAGGACCAATTGGACACCGACCCCCAAGCCCACCGCAAGCACGGAGAACCCAGAGACACACAGCCAACAGCAGCCCAGCCCAGCCCCACTCCAACTACAGAGGAACCTGGGTTGCGGATGACAGGGCGCAGCTCGGGGCGTCGTAGGAGCCCATCGGGGAGCGGCCACTCAAAGCCACGCCGGGCGATGTAGGGCCCTGCCCCGGTCTTGATGTTGGAGCCCCCGGCGGGCTCTAGCAAGTCCGCGGCAATTTACAGCCGCGCCGGGCGTTGTAAGGCCCCCCTCCAGGTCACTCTCAACCCCGTAATTCGGGCGGGAGAAGTCGCCGTTGCCGGTGCCCCGCAAAGCGGTCTCCCACCGGGGACCCGCGAGCTCCCGGTGTCACCATCCACCGGAGTCGGGTCGCAGCAGCGCGCTCCCGCAGCTCTCCACGCTCCGAAGCTGGCTAGCTCCACGGAGGTAGGTCCGTAGGTCCACAGCTCCCACCGACCCCCAGACCCACTGCAAGCACGGAGATCCCAGAGACCCACAGCCAGCAGCAACTCCAGCCCAGCCCCGCTCCAACTCCAGAGGAACACGTAGGGGCAGAAGCTGATGGTGTGCAAGGTACGTCTTGTTCTTGGGGTGGCGGATGAGGGGGCGCAGCTCGGGCTGTGGGCGAACTGCCACTTGTCGCCGTAGCGGCCAAAGATCATAGAGGAGCTCCTCTATGATCTTTGGTAGCGGCCCATCGGGGAGCGGATTCCTCTGTAGTTGGAGGGGGAGGGGGTATTGTGCTGTTTGATCGCCCCCTGCTATCCCAGGGACAGGAGACACAGCGGCTTTTTAGACTGGTGGGCAATCACTTCCAAAGTTCTGCCCACACAGTAAGTACACTTCTCCTACACTGCATTTCATACAAACATTTATTCTGCAAGAAAAAACGACATTGAAGACTCAAATTCGCGATCGAGTAACTGCCAGGATCAAGGCGCAAACTCGCGACCTTGCGGATATGAGCCGAGCACTCTACCACTGAGCCAGCCATTAAAGTCTACGCTAAAAAATTTCCATTCCGAAGACCGACAAATTCTGAATTACGAAAAGTGTCTGGTCCCAAGGCTTTCGGATAAAAGGTTGTGCACCTGTAGTGGTATTTTTAAACTCTACAAATTAATAAGTTCAAATAGTTATGGCATGGGTGGCTATCCCTTGTTACGGGATGAACCAATAAGTCTGGTCTATTCGGGATGGTGATACATGGTTCTAATACCATGTTCAGTATCACTGGCAACCATGGTTGTGTAGGCCAATCGGGTACTACCAAAATTCCAGACGCAGAGTCTTGCTGTATTTTCCTTAATACCTGACTGATGAGGCAGAAAGGAGGGAATGCATATATAAACAATTTCCCCCAATGCAGCAAAAATGCATCTGTCGCCGCTGCCCCAGGGTCTGGTTCCCACGAAACATAGTTTGATAACTGGTGATTAAGCCTGGATGCGAATAGATCGATATCTGGTGTTCCATATCGTGCTGTAATATCAGCAAATACTTTTTTATTCAACATCCATTCGGTGTTTTCATTAAATTTGCGTGACCTGGTGTCTGCCACTAAATTTAGTTTACCTGGTAGGTAAGTAGCTGATATCCAAATATCTCTCTGGATACACCACTGCCAAATTGTATTAGCCAGATTGTCACATGATGTCGATTTGTTTCCATCCATGTGGTTGATATATGCTACCACGGTGGTATTGTCAATCTGTAGTCTAACATGCTGGTGATATGACCCAGTACAATATGACTTTAGGCCATAGAATGCACCCAATATTTCCAGGTAGTTTATGCCCAGTGTTAGTAATAATGATGCCTCCTGAGCAGTCCATCTACCTCCAAAGCTGGAGATGGAATTGGTGGCACCCCAACCAAGTGCACTGGTTTGTAGCACTATAGAAGGGTTGCTGATAATGATTGGATTGAAACAAAGCCAAATGTTATCTATCCACCATTTTAGTTCCATTATAGCTTTGATTGGTAGCTTCATTGGTCTGTCAAAATGACCAGCATTGATTTTGAGTGCTTGTATTTTTGCTCTCTGTAAATTTTGGTAATGTAAAGGTCCAAATTGTGTGGCTGGAAAAGCAGCCACCATTTTGCCAATTACTTTTGCTACCAATCTGATGGACGGTTTACTGATGTCAATGAGGTTATTGCAAGCCTCTATTAAGTCTATAGCCTTTCCCTTTGGCAAAGTCACCGACATGTGAACTGAGTCAATGGTGAACCCCAAATAGTCCATAGTAGTGGAAGGCGTTAATTTAGATTTAACTGGATGGATAATAAACCCCAGTTTTTCAAATAACTGTTTTGTGGCTGTTACAGTTTGTTTGGCCAATTCCAAAGTTTTGCCCACAATACGTATGTCATCTAGATATGCCATGACCATGTGTTTCCGTTTCCGTAGAAACGCTAGGGCTGGTTTCAAAATTTTTGTGAACAGCCTGGGGGCTGATGTTAGCCCATTTGGCAGCGCTCTATACTGCCAAGCTGTCCCATCCAGTTGAATTTTAAGTAACATCTGTGGTCACCTCGTATAGGCACGGAATGGTAAGCATCTTTTAAATCGATACTAGCCATGAAGTAACCTTTGGAAATCAATTGTTTAGCAGTAACAAAGGTTTCCATTTTTAAATGAATATATTGTACAAATGTATTCAATTTGGTCAGATCTATGATGATGCGACAACCACCATCTTTTTTGTTTTTGGTAAAGATATTGGACACGAATTCTAGCGGTTCGTGTTGGGATTTTTCAATTACACCTTTTGCGTAAAGCCGCTCCAGTTCAGCATGCGCTTCTGATTTTCCTTTACCGGAAAGTACGAACATTCGGTTCGGTATATGTTGAACTGGAGGGCTGTACTTGTGTATAAATTCTATTGTATATCCCTGGATACTGCTTAAAATATAAGTATCGGTAGTTAACATACTCCATGCATCCAGAAAGGAGTGTAATCTCCCCCCAACCCCCATGCTCCCTGCAATTTGTAGGGAACCACCTACCTCCATAGTTACCAGTGGCAGGTTTACTTCTTTTTGTAAATCCTTCGTTGATGTTGAGGCGTTGGTGTCTGGGTTTGTGGTTTGGTTGATGTTGGAGGTTCGCGTATCTTCCAAGAAGGACGGCCTGGGCCATGGCCTAAAAAAGACTCATGTTTGGTGTACCGGACCTTCGAGCTTTCACCAGTCGGTCTTGTTCTACTGGTGGGTGCGTAGGGGTGCTGTCTATGGCCGTAGTGGGTTTTTGATGAAGTCCCTTTTATGAATCCCAGGGTTTTTGCTTCCTCATCGAGCTCCTTGATTTTCTTCGATAGGTTACCTCCAAATAGTAGTATTGGTGGTTTTATGTTTCCAGGTTTGCACAGACCTGCGAATTTCGGGTTTAAAGTAGGTCGGATGGCACTCTTCCTGATGCTGTTTATCTCATATTGAGTGTTGCAAAGCAGTGCCAGTGCATCCTGTTGGTCCTGGGACATGTCCTTCTCATCCACTGTGCGGGTGAATGCTGTTATCCCTGCTGTTAGGAGTTTTAATACCTTTTGGAGTTTGATATCCATGCCTCTAACTCCTATTCCAATATGTTTCCATATACAAGTATTTACGACTGGAACATTCAGGGATATACAGTTACCCGGTGCCAGGTGTCTTGACGTGGTGTCCAATACAGCCTGTTCTTGTAGCTGGTTAAAGGACATATAATCTATACTGGCAGCTAGCTTTTGCTCCAGGTTTTGGCCAGTCTGGTCTGGCTGTATGAAGTTGGACACCATGTCCAGTAGATTCTCACGTTCCTGCACCCCCTGCACACTTGATTTCTCTTCTGCAATCCCCCTCTTCAGGATCAGCCCAGTACTGACCCCCAGTGCTCCCCTCTGATGAGGGAGAAGCACTGTGCAGCCCTACAAGAGGTGCTGCTGTGGGTTTTACATAGAGCCCACAGTGACTCGACCCCATCTCCCGGAGCCTGTCACGTTGGAGCAAATGCTGCACACACCGCTCCATCCGGCTCCAGCGCTCACGGTCGCTGGCCGCCCGCGGCTGCTCAAAGTCAGACTCATCTGAGTCCACGACTTTGTTAGTTTTCTGTTTTGCCTTACCGCCCGGCCGCGGAGTGGATCTGGCCAGTGCGGAGGCGACATCGGGCACAGCTGATCCCATTATCGGTGATTCAAGTGCCGCTGGCCGCTGCTGGCTGCCCGCTACTCCGCGGTCCTCCCCCACCAGCTTTGTCGCAGCCCTCTTTGCTTTCTTTGACTTGTCCATGCTCCCCACCTGTAAATCGGTATGGGAAACACAAAAAGACCGCAGAGTAACTCTTACCTGCAGGTTCCGGCTTTTAAACTGCCGCTGCGGGGGAACGTCGTTCCACCCCGCCTGACTGTTTCGCAATGCGTGTAGCGATATGACACGCATGCGTCCTGGCGGGGTTCTTCACGTAGTCACTCACGTGACTCCGAAGTAAAATGCAACATTTACACTCAGTACATAAAGCAAATTTTGTAAATGCACAGTTAAAGCCATTAGATCTGTTGAACTTGTTAACAGAGTACAGACTTGGTGACCTGTTTTCAAATGTTTGTGTTAGCTTAAGAAAGCTATTAACAATTCCAGCAACAGTAGCTTCTGCAGAGAGGTCATTTAGCAAACTCAGGCTGATTAAGAATTATTTAACGTCTACAATGTCTCAGGAACGTCTTATGGATTTGGCCGGGCTAAGTATTGAATCAAACATTGCCAGAACAATACATTTTCATGTGATTCAAAAATGTTCACAATAAAAGGTCAGCAAAGCTCTTTATTTAAAGTAAATACCAGGTCTACCTACCTTTTTTACTTTTTTCTAATAATTATGTCTTCTGATCTGATCTATATTGAAATATAAAAGGATGTTTCAATATGAATTTTTTCTCCTTATCTGTATTGTAGCATAAACAAAGATGTTCAAAACAAATGTGCTTTCTTCTTTCTGATCCTTTAAAAAAAATATATATTTAGTTATATTTATCATGGAGGGAGTATAGGAGCATAAGGCCTCAAATGCAGAAAATCAACAGAGGGCTCCATTCCATCCCTTTTTCATCTTCCATACCCTTTTTGGCCTGACAGGCTACAGCTCATGGCATAAAACCATAGTGAATAAAAACAGTATGACTAATGGAGAAGGGGACCCGAAATAAATGTTGTACCCACTGATAAAATTCCTCTCAGAGGCCCTGAATAGGTTACATGAGGAGTCCCCATTTGCGCTGCTGGTCTTAAATTTCCATTTTCCCATTATTACCTGTATCATTTTTGAAACACAAGTCATCTCTGTAGCTATTCACCAAGTACATTCTCCTTGTATCATATCCCACAGTCTTCCAATCTCTATTGCGGAGGAATATCTGGTAATACACAGCAAATTCCTCCAGGGAAAAATTTATCAGGAAGAATTTGAAAGATAAACTATTTAAATTCATGTCCCACGAAAACAGACAAATTAGCATTCGTGCTATATTGGAAAGTGATCACAAAGGAGTGTAATGCGCCCAATTAACTTTATCTAATTCTAATCCTTCCTCTCTTAGAAGTTATGAAATGAGGTGACTCAACGGACATAAATGCTGACCTTGTTTATAAAGTATCCTCTCTATTACTAAGCTAATTATTGTACAATGTAATACAATTACCTGTGCCAAATATTAACATATAATTGTTCTTACGTCAGAGTTTTTATTGATAATATGCTCTATTATTACAATGGTCACAGCGGTCTCCATTAAAATACAGTCTTTGGATTGATAACGTTTATATCCCAGCCTGTCATAATTTTCTCCAGATTACTGCATGGTTCTATACATGACAGACAGAAGACAAAATAAGGGTGTTGAATGCAAAGTAAGCTGATGGTTCTTGATAATTAAAGCAACCCTTAGGATTGAAGGCCGGTGCTTAAAAATTAAAATTAGATTTAATTGGTCCCTGCACTCACACTTGCCTGGATGTAAACATACTGTGTGTAAATGAGAGCCAATTATTTTTAACATATCTTTATGCAATATTATTTTTGCTTCAAATTATAAGATATAATTAATTTCTGCTGGCAATTTTATCTACATTTCAACCGCAGAGCTGCAAGGATTCACTAACTCCCTGATTTTTGTAGCACACCATTTTGCCTAGTTGTAATTTTTTCAACAACTCAGCAAGTGGAAAGATATTTCAAGTAGCCTTGATAAATACTTGCAATAGAAATTATGTAATTCCCACTGAAATTGGTACTTTTCCTGCATCTTTCTGATGCTTCCAGGGATGCAGTATTCCTCCTGTGCATTCTGTTACCTGACTGTTAAGCATCACAAACAAGACTTTGTCTGAAATTAATATACAGATATGTTTCAGGTGATGTTATGAGACAGCTAACCAAACGGGGCCAAGGAAAGAGCGTTCACATCGCGGCCCTGTTTCAACCAATCTTTCCACCACCACGCACAAGAAGCACAAGAAGCGCAAGACAGACACCATTGGGCAGATGCCAAGAAGTGTGTTCAGCTCTGGCTGAACAACTTCTAATCTTGTGTGTGGACTCAATAAGAAGAAGAAGCTAACCAAGCAGGATGATTTGCTGATACCACGATACAAACATACCATAAACACTCACTAGCCTTGGGACACAGCAGAATATCGGTTTTCTGTTTCAATTCCCGCTGCTGGTAATCTGGCACAGATCTGAAGCCAGATCTGGATCAGACCTCATCTGAACGGCTCAATATTGTAGCCAATATATCTATTGATTATCTAAAGGAGGTTTATTTTTACAATCTTCCAACTACATTGGTTGTATACATTTCCACAAATAAAACGTTTAAATTGGTCCTTCAATGAGATTTACAGCACATGTACCGTGCATACAATATTAATCATTTTTGTAAAACTTAGGTTCATTGGAAATCTAGAAGTAATGCATGAACTGTTCAAAGTGCACAATGAACTAGAGCTTACATAGATAAAATGATATAATTAACAATTACGGCAGGGAACCGAGGCTGCCAACTGTGGAAGCTCAAGGTCTGTTTTTGACACAGTTGATGCTTTCTTCATCTCATTGAAGGACCAATTTAAACGTTTTATTTGTGGAAATGTATACAACCAATGTAGTTGGAAGATTGTAAAAATAAACCTCCTCTAGATAATCAATAAATATACTGGCTACAATATTGAGCCGTTCAGATGAGGTCTGATCCAGATCTGGCTTCCTCCAACCTCATCTACTGCATCCGCTGCTCTAGATGTCAGCTGATTTACATCGGTGAGACTAAGCGGAGGTTGGGCGATCGTTTTGCCGAACACATACGCTCAGTCCGCAATAACCTACCTGAACTCCCGGTGGCTCAGCACTTCAACTCCCCCTCCCACTCCCAATCCGACCTCTCTGTCCTGGGTCTCCTCCATTGCCAGAGTGAGCAACACCGGAAATTGGAGGAACAGCACCCCATATTCCGCCTGGGTAGCTTGCGTCCGGCTGGCATGAACATTGAATTCTCCCAATTTTGCTAGCCCTTGCTGTCTCCTCCCCTTCCTTAACCCTCGAATTGTCTCCTCCCACCCCCCCGCCCTCGGGCTCCTCCTCCTCCCTTTTTCCTTCCTTCTCCCCCCCACCCCCCATCAGTCTGAAGAAGGGTTTCGGCCCGAAACATCACCTATTTCCTTCGCTCCATAGATGCTGCTGCACCCGCTGAGTTTCTCCAGCATTTTTGTGTACCTTGATGCTTTCTTTGACTTATTTTGGTTATAACTTTGCTATTTAAGGAGGCACATCAGCTAAATAAATGTTAAAATTTAACTGTTATTCTGAACCTAAATAATACATACACCTTTGGGTTACAGTGAAGTGCAGGAGCTGAAATGTAATCAAACATCCAAATCATCATTCATGGAAATGCTGCCGTGCTATGGTGGAAATGGGTACTACCGAACAGAGGGGCACCCAGACAGAGAACACAAGGCAGGAGTGTCTAGACAAATAGGAACTAAAACCCTGCGGCTCCAGAGGCGGCACCGACGCCCTTACTCACCCGGTCCGCTCCTGGCTCCGGGTCAACACTCCATGCGATGTGGACAAAGCAGCCAACGGACACAGAGCCGCCGCAGGTGAGGATGGTAGGTGTGAGTGATGCCTCAAGGGGGCTGGTGCAGGGACCACGGCCGTGTCTCACCTATCACACCATCTGCACGGGAATGTGTATGCGGGCGAGGCAGCATCTATAGAGCGATAGACAAAAATGCTGGAGAATTGCTTGAGTCTGAAGAAGGGTGAAACTCAGACAAAGATGCTCCCTCCACCCGCTGAGTTTCTCCAGCATTTTTGCCTACATTGCCATTTTAAATAGTGTGCGATGGGCTTAAGCTCGTTCTTCACTGGGAACCCGCCGACAGAAAACTATTCGCATTGGTGAGTGTGGAGGAGTGTGGCCATCCAATTAACAGGTAGAGAGCGGTCCTGAGCTACTATCTACCTCATTGGAGACCCTCAGACTATCTTTAATCTGACTTTATTGGATTTTGTCTTGCGCTAAACGTTATTCCCTTTATCATGAATATGTAGATTGTGAAGAGCATGATTATAATCATATACATTATTTCCGTGGACTGTTTAGCACGCAACAAAAAGCTTTTCACTGTACCTCAGCACACGTGACAAATAACTAAACTAAACTAAAAGATGTGTGAGATTCAGAGTTTATTTGCCATTATTTATATTGTAGTTTATTTGTCTTTTTATTGTTACTTTAATTGAAGCTGTATTGCTATTCTATTGCTATCTTCGTGACTTGATTGTTGCTTTAATGTTGCTTTAAAAAAGTTTGTTTTTCAAAAAAAAATTATATAGCCTGAGTGATCTGAATCCTCGAAGCCAGCTAGTGTTGCGTAACAGTCAGGTTACAGGGGTACGCAGAAAGGTAGTCAAAAGAAGCACAAAACAGCAGAGAAAAGAGCCACAGAAGGACTAAGAAAGTAGGTGGCACTGCCTAACATTGGAAGGGTAAAGACAGAGATGATTCTCCATGTCCTTTCAGAAGAATATTGTCCCGCTGGTGCATATTGAAACAGCAGGCACACACAGACCTTTGCAGTTTTGCAGCCCTTGGCTACCATAGATGTTCACTGCATCAAATGGCATTGTACCGCCGGTCATTCTGAAACCCATCACTGCCTTCAATTCTGTTGCCGTTGTTCCTTCTTGATCATTGGAGACTTCAAAATAGTACCTCGGCTGGATGTATATAACAGTGAATGCAAAGATGTAATAATGCACTGGCCCATGGATTCTGGACCTAGTTTCCACCCCCAGTGTTTTCCCCTCAATCCCAGCTAAACAGCGGAACTGCAAGGGTGTGGCCTGATCCCAGAATGATCATCATCAACCACACTGGGTGACAATTCTCCTGCAAAATCAACACTGGGCAGTGGCGGCAGAACATCCAGCCAAGTAGTGGTATGAGCGGAGTTGGCCTGGGCAGCAGCATTCTATGCAGCAGGTCAGGCAGTACGAACCGGGCGCTGCGTGGTGGTCCTTGAAAGGTCAGTCCACTTATATTAAAATCTGTTATAATGACGTCCGTTAAAATCTGACAATGACAATTAAAATTGAATCTGAATCTGAATCTGAATCTAAAATGAGGGTTTACTGTACAAGGAGAAAATAATTGTTTTCCAATAACACTAAAGCCAAAATTGAGGTTTTAGTACTCCCATATTAAGATTAGGAAGAAAATTATGGAATCAGTTTACTTTTCAACTTTGTTGTAATTTGTACATTGTCAAAAGGACTGCTCACCAATATTTAACAAGAGGCATGTTAAAAGAAATGACATCCAGTGAAGTGTCACGATACACACTGTAATGGCAATTTCAAACCTTTCCATTGTCATTACTATGCAGGCAGGGGGGAGTGAAACAAATTTACACAGTCGATGATTAAAAACTAATCTTCCAATCATTATTTCCAGTTTCGTTGATTTTAATTGAAGTTGCTGTAAATACAAAGAAGTGAACATACCAGATCCTCTTTATCTTATACAAATTGTAACTTGCCGTTCTTACTATCTGAACTAGTAAAAAAGTATATTCATTCTCTCCTGCTCACTCCAGTAGATCTAACCACTCCCTGTAGTTTCGCTAGCCAGCTCCGATGTATATCACGCCCATCTACATATCAAAATCCCACCCCCAAGCATACAAAATAATTCTGGAAGAAATGTCTAGACAAAATAATAAAATATGCTAACAGTAACTAGCTTAAGCAAGAATGGCTCCTACACACACTATAGCAAGATGCATGGCTTGGTGATTTTCATTTAGGGCAATGGTTCAGTGATTTCAATTCCACTGTGGTCAAAGGTGTTCAATTCTCCTGTGTATTCATTTCAAGACTATCACGGGCACTTGTGTTCAAGATAATCGCTTGAAGGCTCTTTATACCAATCTGATGGGGTGGGGGTGGGGGGGGGGAGTGGTGGTCAGTGAACAATTCCAGACACCTAAATTATGTGTAATCTGTGTAAATTATACACATTCCAACATTTTCTATCACTGCTCAACAACGATGAGGGACCATTGAGAATAATTAGTCATCAATAATCAATTATGACCAGGGCCGGATTTATGTATAAGCTAGACAAGCTTAAGTTTAGGGCCTCGAGATCTAGGGGGGCCTACTCACCTCGCTGCCTCACCAGACCCGTCGAACCTCGCCACCCCACCGACCATCTGCCCACCGGGACATCCTACTCGCTGACCCTGGCCACTCCACCGCCCTCCAGCAGCCGTCGCCTTACCTGCAGCCTGGACTCAGCACCGGGCCTGATGTTTCCACGCTGCAGACTCCAACTCCCCAGGGTTTGACTGCGCTGGATCCTAGTGCTAGTCCCCCTAACCCGGTAATCTCAGTGGCTGTTCCACTGGGTCTTCCCCATTCCCCTCAAACCATGTGACCCCAGCTCTTCCCCACCCACACTACAGTCCTCATACCCCCCTGCCCCCTGACCACCCACCACTCCTCCACCAGGCATCGCCTTGGCGTTAGTCCACTCACCTGGCTTCCTCCGGCCCCAACCACCATCCCTGCCTTGTGTTCACCATCCCCCCTGACCTCCCCCTCTCAGATACCGAATGGTCTGTCCTCAGCAGAGGCCTCACCTTTGTCCCCCTCCATCTCCACCTCAATGAGTTCCGTGCCCACTGCGATTTGGAGCTCTTCTTCCATCGCCTCAGCCTCACACCGTTCTTCCATGCGAAGGAGTCCTCGCCCCCATTGATGATCCCTTTTCCAGTCTCCAATGGACCCCCTACTCTTGGACCCTCCCTCATGGCCATTGGTACAATGAAATTTGGGGGTCACCATCCGACGTTGGAACGGGAGAACATTCTCAGTGGCTTGGGCTTCCGAATCGGCCACTTCCTACCGGAGATCGCGGCTCCCGAGGTCCACAGGCTGTGCTGGGCGAGATTCACGCTGGCGGCGCTCGGCAAAGTGTTCCCAGGGCTCCGCGATATTAAAATCAGCGCGGCCCAAGGCTGGGAGCTCCGCAAACCACAGTTCCATGATGTTGAAGCAGCAGGCCCAACACTCCAGAGCTTCAAATGGCGATCCCGGTAAAGCATCGCCCGCTCCGCAGTGAATCCAATATGTATTTTCAAACTAACTGTTTCATGACAACATACAGTAGGATCTAAAAGTGTCACACTGTCACTGTCGGGTAGTCATGGTCCTCTAGTCGTGGCGGTGGGGGATTGAGAGGGGGGGGGCCTCTCTTCATCTAAATCCGGCCCTGATTATGACCTTCCTTGCAGCAGAGTTAGCTTCAAGGAAGTATCTTTTACGAAGTCGTGACAGCATATAGTTTCTTTCTCCATGTCCGAGCTGTTCATGGATATGTCGTAACAGTAGTGTTGATATGTGAAAGTCCTTCGAGGGAATAATAGGATGCTTAGCCTCTTCAGCCATCGCGAGTCTATACAGGCCACCACCTCCTCTCAGAAGTCTTTCATCTGGTTTCGGATCTAGCTTATACAAATGACTGCTTCTTTTGATACCATGTTTACCAGCTTCTAATGTTTTTTTTTATATTTATTTTTATTAAAAGCAATTGTACAAAAAAAGAGTGATCGACATAACAATTCTTGTATTACTTCAGTTTTAACATTTTATGAACTAATAACTAGATCAGAAAAAAAGAAAAAGGAAAAAAGGGAAAGAAAGAAGAAAAGAAAAATAAAATAAAAAATTTCAAGCAAAACACGAAAAAGAAAAAAGGAAAACCCCAGAACTAACTAAAGTATGAAAGAAGCGGACATATATCTCACTGCCCTTCCATACGCCCGCTCACCCGACCCTAGCATCGGTTTTGAGTTTGTATTCAACCATTATGTTGTTGAAGAAATTCAATAAAAGGAGACCATATTTTTGAAAATTGATCTGGTTTGTCAGTCAAGACAAGCCTTATTTTTTCTAGATGTAGTGTCTCAGTCATTTCTGTGATCCACATCTTCACTGTGGGGACTGTTATCTTTTTCCAGAATTTAAGTATATGTTTTTTCGCAGTTATTAAACGATAGTCAAGGAAGCGTCTTTGAAATATCGTTAGATTAGGGCAGCCTTCTGACATTCCTAATATTATTAGTTTTGGATCTGGCTCCAATTGAGTTTTAAGTGTTTTAGAAATAATATTGAATATTTCCATCCAGAAGTTTTGTATTTTTATACAGGATACAAAAGTATGAGTTAGGGTGGCTTTTTGAAAGTGACATTTATCACAAAGAGGGGAGACAGTTGGGAAGGTCTTGTTCAATTTGGTCTTTGAATAGTATAATCTATGCAATACTTTAAATTGTATCAGGCAATGCCTGGTATTTAAAGAAAAGTAGTGTATGTATTGTAGGCTTTCCTCCCATATATCTTTCGAAATGGGTAAACCCAACTCGTCCTCCCATGCTCACCTGTAAATCTCAGAGGGTGGCGTGTCAATATTTAGAAGGGTATTATAAATGTATGATATCAACTTACATGTATCAGCATGTCTATTCAAACAATCGTCTAATATATCTGGACCCATAAGAGGACAGTCTTGTGTATGTGTTTTCACATAATCTAGGAGTTGGACATAACAAAAAAAATTATTGGCATTCAAGTCATATTTCTCCTGCAGTTCTTGAAAAGAGAAGAGAGTCCCCTTCTTATAGAGGTCTCCCGTAGTATTGATTCCCATATTCTTCCATTGAACAAACACCACATCTAAAATAAACGGTTTAAACAAGGGATTATTTGCAATAGGAAGAAGGAGAGACATATTTCTCAATTTAAGACTGAGTTTCAGCTGTTTCCAGAGTCCGACAGTACTATGTATTATCGGATTTTGCTCATACGACTTATTCAGATGTATTGGAGATAGGAGGATCGAGCCTATAGAAAAAGGCAAACAATCTTCCCTCTCCATTTTTAACCAATTTACATGCTGGCATGTATCGTCCAACCAGAAGGTTATATTTTTAATATTAGTTGCCCAGTAGTAAAAAAGAAAGTTAGGTAGAGCTAATCCTCCATTTTCTTTGTCTTTTATGTATTCAGTGGGTTTTGTAGTCCCAAATAAAGTCAGTGACAATAGAGTCAATTTTTTTTTAAAGCTTTTAGGGAGATATATGGGTATTGATTGGAATAGGTAAAAAAGTTGCGGAAGGAAGATCATCTTTACGGCATTTAATCTACCAAGAAGGGAGATAGGATAATCACAACAGCTTGCCTCAGCTAGTATTTGTGGATTAAATCTCCAAAACAGCTGTTTGTTATTCAGCCTTCTCATCAAGCTTTCTGTGCAAAGAGTAGTTGAACTTCCATGATCCAAAAATGCGTATGTTTGCAGCACCGTGTCCCCCTTGCGGCTCTTTACCTGTATTGGTAAGATGGAGAAGATACAGGTTTCTTCACCGGCCCCAATGTGCCCACTCATCACAGATGAGTTGGCTTCTCCTTGTGTTCTGTATGCTCCGGCTTCTTCACTCTGTTCTTCTGTTCAATGTGACGCAATTCGGGATGATCTTGTGTGCACACAACACCAGTCATCCGACTCTTGCAGTCTTTGGCCATGTGTCCTTTCTTTAAACATTCCTTCAAGCAGACTCCCTTCTCCTTTAAGAAGTCCATCTTTTCTTTATGCCCCTTCTGCTTGAGCAGTCGAGACCACCTTAATGTGTGACCACTTTTATTACAGAACAAACAAGAACCTTGAGTGTTAATGGTAGACGCATCTTTTTTCGTTCCACCTGTTGTTGGATTTTCTTTCATTGCTGTTTCTACAGGTATTACAGCAGTTGCAAAATTACTTTCTTTTAGTCCTGATCTTTCTCTTGTTTTAGCTAGGGTCTAGGATCCTGAATGTTTCCAAAAAGTGGATCTGACATTATCACCACTTGCCACTCCAAGAAATCCACCAGATCAGGAAACTTAGCTCGACGTCCATGCGTTTTCTGTATCTGACATGCACTATCCCTCCACTTCTCTCTAAGCCTGTAAGGCAATTTTAGAAGGATAGCCTTCATATTGGTAGCAACATTCTTTACCACCATATAGGTGAGATGTTCCATTGCATTGCAACAACCTCTAAGAAACAGCGAAAACGCATGCAATGCCTTCACATCCTCTGCCTTGATCACTGACCAAGCAAAAGCCTTGCTCATGTATGCACTGGCAATCTTGTGTTCATTCCCAAAATATTTTTTAAGCAGAGCTTTCGCCTTTTGATAGCCGTCGGCTAGGAGCAAATGTCGGCAACTGTGGACTACCTCCTTTGGATGCCCTCGTGTACTGCTCTAGAAAATGCAAGCAATCACTCTTATCAGTAGTTTTCCTTTCTCAAATGAGGTAATGAAATCTTCATACTGCAAAGGGTCATCATCATAAACAGGAATGTCTCTTGAAGGTAGAAGAGAGATTTTGTTGAGTTAGAAGAGCAGTAATTTATTTCTGCTTCTTCAGTAAGTTACAGAATTCACATTGGTGTCCATCATTCGACACAGAGGGAATAGTGCTGACGCACCCTTACTCATCTGAGTCTGTACATTTGACCTCTGAAACGAGTATTGAGTTGGATGAGTCTTAACAGGTGGTTCGTGAGTTGTTTGTTTTGGTCTAACAACCTGTTGCTGCGAGGAAGCTTCGGCTCCCAACAACATATTCTGTCTTTGTTGCACTCGATCAGACCAATACTCATCTGTCTGCAGATTTAATTTAAATGATGTTTCCCTTTGAGCAGCTCCTTTTCTCACATACGAGCTCCTCCCTTGAGATACTATAGAGCTGCTTCTTGACCCCTTAACATCAAGTACATTAAACCTTGATTCGGTTTTCACCAGCTCAGTCTCTAGTTCCAACTGTTCCATCTCTCTTTGAAATGTTCTTCTTGTGCCTCACACCCAAGCTTGACTTTGGTTTCTGCCAACATAGTCTCTCATTTCCATTGCTTCATTTGTGCCTTTTTCTCATGGTGACAGCCTGTTCCAAGAGAGCAGTCATATCTACTTGAATTTCACTATGAGCGGAGACCCTTGAAGCTGCACATGATGCAGAACTAAATTTGTGACTTGATCTTCATATTGAGACATTTGAAATACTGTCTTCAGGTCTAATATCTTCTGTGGCTACAACACTTTGTTGTGTAGCACCTCCAACTGTCGAGTACATAATTTGTCGTCCAATTTCAGATAACCACCTATTAACATCTTCCATGAAACCATCAAAAAATTCCAACAACTCCTGAAACCACTGATCTTGCCTTTCACGCTCCTCTTCAGGCAGTGGTATCCGCCAATGACTTGTAGTTTTCTCTATTTTCATTGCATAGCTTAATTAATTGAGCTTAATAAATTAAAGAACCAGGTGAGATTGTACTTCCTTTGCATTTTCATCTAATTTCATGAGCTCCTTCAGCTTTTCAATTAACTTGTTAGCTTGTTTACATAACGTGTTTCTTCTGGTTTGTTTCCAAGAAGTGCTTGGCCTTTGTCGGTGAATTTAAAGGTTATTTTTTCACATTTTCCAGAGTCCTGTTCCACTTCGCCCTCTTGTGGCTTTAAACATACTTGTGGCTATCCCGTTAAGGACGTGTTGACGTAATGACATGTTTACGTAAGACGTGTTGACGTATGCTTCCAGACTGGAATTCAAAAAAGTCTGACTGGTATTTCAAAACAATCCTCGGGAATTCAAAACATCATTAAATTTGAGTTTCTCAAGGTCAATCTTCATGTTTCCATAGTAACAATCGTTTTCACTACAGCGTTTGCAGCTTTCCTCGAAGCGTTTCCAGAAACAGCCTTTTAATTCAGCCTTGGCCGTTCCATAAAGCTTAAAGCAGCCTTTTAATACAGCCTACTCCCATAGAAGCTGTTCCTTAAAGCCTTTCAGCTTTATCAATACAGCATAATGTAGCTTTTCAATTAAACTTAATGCAGTAGCTGTTCATTCATTCACGATCCCCTGTGCTGGTTTTCAAATTTCCAATCTTCGTTCTTCAGATAGCACAGGAGTCGACCGTGTAGAGTTGACGCATCAGGCAGATTACTTGTTCAAGTTTTGGCTTCAATTCCACTCATAGAGAACAGTTTTTTTTACTTTACTGTAATGGCAATTTCAAAGCTTTACATTGTCATTACTACGCAGGCAGTGGAGAGTGAAACAAATTCACACAGTCGATGATAAAAACTAATCTTCCAGTCGTTATTTCCAGTTTTGTTGACTTTAATTGAATTGAATTGAATTGATTTTATTAGGGACAGTGCATATTAATAAACATTTGCATGTAATATGCAAGATTGTAGCCAGTAGCTAATTTCCATCTTTAGTCCCACACAAGGTAAACAAATCCCAAACAAGGTAAAAACAAAAGACAAAAACAAAAACAAAACAAACAATATGGTTTAGCCTGCAGTCATAACATAGAATAAATAACAAACACTCAACACAGTTTAAAGTCCCAAAGTCATTGTCTCTTCCCTCCTTGCTTTCCCTCTGCGCTGAGGCAATCCAAGCCTCCGATGTTATGACCCCGCCGGGTGATGGTAAGTAAGTCCCGCGGCTGAATCCGAGCTCCGCAAACGGGCCGTTTCAAACTCCGCGGCCCGGGGCGGTCGAAGCTGCCGAAGCTGCCGTCCTCCAGTCCAGCGGACGCAGCTGTAGTTGCGGGAGCTCCGGAAAACAGAACTCGAGCTCCCGATGATGTCATCCACTGGCCCGCGGCCGAGCCTCCGAGGCTCCAAAGTCGGGTCGGAAGTTGTGCCGCACCGCAACCACAGCCCCGAAGTCGGCCAGGCTCGCATTGGTAAGTCCTGGCTCTGCTCCACAGCCTCCACAGCCTCGAGGTCGGTCGCAGTTGGAGGCCGCCAGCTCCGCGATAGGACTCAGCGCAGACGGACACGGAGACGGGGATACGGCAGGAAAAGTCGCATCCCCCCGAAGGAAGAGCCAAAAAACACACCACACCCACCCCCCCACACACACACAGTTAAATAAACCGAAACAAACCACAAAAACAGGACAAAATAAAACAAAAAACAGAAAAGACAAACGGACTGCAGGCGAGCTGCAGCTGCAAGGCAGCGCAGCCACTCCCATAATTTGGTTGTAAATACAAAGAAGTGAACATACCAGATCCTCTTTATTCTTATGCAAATTATAACTTTCCGTTCTTATTATCTGAACTGGTAAAAAAGATATTCCTTCTCTCCTACTCACTCCAGTCGATCTAACCACAAAATAATAAAATATGCTAGCAGTAACTAGCTAAAGCAAGAATGGCTCCTACACACACTACAGCAAGATGCATGGCTCAGTGATTTTCATTTAGGGCAATGTTTCAGTGATTTCAATTCTACTGTGGTCAAAGGTGTTCAATCCTGTATGTATTATGTGTAATCTGTGTAAATCATACACATTCCAACATTTCCTATCGCTGCTCAGCAATGATGTGGGACCATTGGGAAAAAATAGTCATCAATAATCCTTCACTGAATCTAAATTATCAGAAGAATAGTTTGAAGACTACTCATATCTGCAGAGGAGAATAATTGCTTCATATTCCTGAGCCCTCAGAGATGGATTTGCTGACGGAGATTGACACAATGATTGAAAGCTGCAGCAGTGGGGAAAACACAATCATTTTCTCCACTCTTCCATGTGCTCTGAATGTATAAAATATGCTTGCAAAGAAAACATTCAATTCTGTAGAACAAACACAACATTACAGTACATTGAAGGGGCTGATGATTTATCTAGGTTGCCACCATTAACACTGCTAATGTATAACATAAAACATAAAGAGGAGGCCGTCTTTATTTCCACGTGATCCTCCAAACATGGATCTGTTACCACAACATACCCAATAGAAAACATACTATTAATGATTTTTCCTATGTCTGATAAACACATCTCTTTTGAACAATTAAAAATATTGCCGGAATTACTGGAGAATGATGAAATGCACTTTTTGAATATGTTTGAGGTAAGCAGATCTACTTTGTGCTGATTAGAGCCTATGTTGGTACAGGAACCGATGGAGAAGTAATACCTTTAAGTTTAATAAAACATGTAAATGGTCTACCGTTGATGCCATTCTTCCAACTGAACCTGTGCCTAACCTACTTCTCATGTTTGTATGGGAAGGAACTGCAGATATCGAAAAGCTGGAGTAACTCAGCAGGCCAGGCAGTATCTTTGGAGAAAAGGAATGTTTCGGGTCTGAAGAAGGGTCTCGACCCGAAACATCACTTAGTCACTTTCTCCTTAGATGCTGCCTGACCACTGAATTACTCCAGCTTTTTGTGTCCCACCCTCATGTTATTTTTCCTTTCCAGATGGTGATTACGCTGCTGCATTTTGAGTTCCTAAGGCCATTTCAAGCTTCCAGTATATTACCCAAGTGGTCATGATCCTTTTGTCTAAACACAGAAGTAATCTAAAATTATGAGAGGCATAGATAGGGTAAACAATCAGCAACTTTTTCCCTGGGTTGAAATATCCAACACGAGGGCGAGGGGGCATAGCTATGGGATGAGAGGGAGGAAAGTTTAATGGAGATGTACGGAGCAATCTTTTTACACAGAGAGTAGTGGGGGCCTGGAACACAATGCCAGGGGTGGTGGTAGAAGCAGATAGTATAGTGACGTTTAAGAGGCTTTTAGATGGGCACACAGGTGCAGAAATAGATGGATATGGATTATGTACAGGCAATTGAGATCAGTTTATCCTGACATCACGTAGTAAAAAGGAACTGCAGATGCTGGTTTATACCAAAGATAGACACAAAGTGCTGGAGTAACTCAGCGGGTCAGTCAGCGTCAAGAGGAATCATGTCAGCATAAACATTGTGGGCTGAAAGGAACTCTAATTATAATTGTTCATCAGGGGGAATAAAATAAAGACTTTATGTTTGCAATATATTAACACATCTCTCAAAAATGACAAAGTGTTTCACTTACAATTATGACTATAGAGGCAGCGATAGTTGTTTATAAGTAATTAGAAAGCAGTAAACACTGTAGGTAAAGTGCTTATTATACATTTCCAATAGGACAGTGGTGCACTGGGACAAGCTACAGGGCAAGTGGTGTGGATGTAGAACAGCATAAATTCACTACTGAAGTGTGATTATCATTATTGAAATGGAGGTTTACCTTTGGGTGCAAGTATTGATATAAACTCAATCCTACCAGGTACCACAATAGAAAATAGGTTAGTTTCCTAGGTCATAAATACCCACAGCGGCAATATTGTTATTTTGACACAACAAGCACTAAGGTGGAGAAATACTTGAATTTATAGAGAGCCTTTCCTGTACCCTAAATATTTAATTCAAAATCTATCAGTTAATGTCACAGTGCTCAAACACAAAACCTAATTTACAGAAGATTCCAGGTGTAGAGATACTGCCTGGCCCGCTGAGTTGCTCCAACATTTTGTGTCTGTCTTCGATTTAAACCAACATCTGCAGTTTAACTCTAGAGATGCTGCCTGCCCCACTGAGTTGCTCCAGCATTTTGAGCTGGAGTTCACCCATGATCAGCTCACCCATTTTTGCTAAGTTTCATTATTGGCCTGGACATAGGAGAAATGCATGGTTCTTCTTTAATGGTGCAGTTAGAGAAGTCTAACTCTGTCACTGTCCACTTGAACAATGGTGTCTCAAGTTAATGTTTCATTTTAACAGCTTTTTCTTCCTACCATGATGTCACAATGGGATTGTAGCCCTGCCCGCTACATTGTTGCAAATCCCAGGACACTGAGTCCTGTCAGCAAGTGCAATTGATTGCAATGTTATTATAGAGGGCAGGGGGAGGAAGGAGTGGGGGAGGTAGGGAGTTAGGAATAGAGGGAGAGGAGGGCAGTGGGGGAGGTGAGGAGGGATAGGGGGTTGAGGATTGGGGATGTGGGGGATAGAGGGATAGGAGGAGGGTAGGGAGGGGAGAGGAGTTATGGAGGGAGGGCGGGAGTGACTGAGGGTAGGGGAAAGGAGAAGGAAGGAGGGGTGAGGGAGGGATTGGGGGTGGGGAGGAAGAGAGCGGAAAGAAGAGGGAGGGTGAAGAGGAAGTGGAGAGAGTGCTGGGGATGAGGGGAAATATGCCGCTCCTGTGCAGTTGGGGGCTATGGGTTAGTGGTGGAATACTGTGTTGGGGGAACGGGTTGCATAGGGGGACCAGGCCTCCTGTGTGGCAGGGAACGAATGGGTCCCACTTAGTCTAGTATATTACTAAAACTCTCATCTTGTTTGTTAGTCTGTCAATTTGCACCTATATTTGCACAAAATGGTACATGATAGTGCTATGATTTGTGCACCACGTTACTCACCATTGTCCTTTGACGTACAAAAAATAAGTACATTGATGCCATGTTTTACAAGTTATTCACGTTTAAAACTTTTTAAAAAACACTTAAAGTCTGCGCCTCAGCAGTGTTCCACACACCAGAATGGGATCTCATTTACATATTGTCTGATCTTCAGCAGTGTTCCACCCCACAATGAAATCACAATGGGATTACAAAACTCCATTTAAAAAAACACAGCAGCTTCCACCTCACAATAATGCCAAGGGGGGTAGGGAGGGGAGAGGGGTTATGGAGGGAGGGAGATGACAAAACAATCCTGCCACCATAAGAGCCAATTCAGCCAGAAGTGAGAATTGCAGATTTACCCCTTATGTTTTGGCAAGTTGCCTGATCAAAAAAATCAAAAGTACTCGTGGAAGTAGGATTCTGACCTCGGGAAACAGCTAGGCATTTGCATTTGCCAAAGGACTAATTAGACAGCAGCCAGAATGAGGAATCTCCACTAACTTTGTGGGAGGTTAACAACAAGGCTCCTGCTGGCTGACACTAGTTGGTTCTGTACAGATCCGATATCAAAGCTGAATCTTTCGCTGTAAATGTGCAAACTGTCAACACTCTCCAACAGATTCCAATTGGGACCAAATATCTATTTAATGAATAGCTAGTTTTGTGTCATCATCTGTTTTGTTTATATTAGTGAACTTTTGCCATTTCCTATCAGCAGTGGCCTATTCATTGGACTTGCAATGCCAGGGTGAACATCAGACAATGTTTAAACTGAATTCGAAATGCTGCCCAGCACCATCAAATGAGAAGAAACAAATTTAAATCCGCCCTCATTTCCAAACATATATTTTTTCCATACCTGAAGCAGCAACATAGATTCATGGAATAATGAACTTTGCACCACAACAGAGTTATATATTAAGAAACAGAATGAGTTCGATAGCATTTCGACAATAAGATATACATGGTTAAATGCTACCTTTTATAATCTTATGATATCCCAAAAAACAGTGAAATACATTTGAAATATATTAGCAAGTGTACACACATCTTTCAAGTCTTTCAATGGAAGTAAGGCTGCAAGATAAATATCAGTTAATCTACTGCTGCACAAAATGCTAGTTCACATTTGGGTTGTGACCCTGAAACAGAACTGGGAGCGTAGAGGGGAGACAGTCAGTATGAAGAGGTGAGAGGGTGGGGTGAGGCAGGAGCTTGTATATGACAGGTGGAACCAAGTAAAATGGGTGATGAGGGGCATAGTTAAGAGACAAAGATTTGTGGGAGACAGATGGAAACAGTTAATGAAAAATTAAAACAGCAGTGGGTAGATGTGGCTACTTTCATTGGAAAGACCAGACGTGGACTGAGCCACTGCACCTGCACTCTGTTTACAATGGCCTTCTCATGTTTCCATTTACATGTCATTTTAACTCCCCTTCCAATTCTCACACAAACCTGTCTGTACTCAGTCTTCTCCTCTGCCAAGGAGAGGCCAAAAGCAAACTAGAAGAACAACAAAGTACTCATCCAACCCAAAATGACACCTATTCCTTTTCTCCACAGATGCTTCCTGACCCGCTGAATTACTCCAGCATTTTATGCCTATCTAGAAGAACGACACCTCATATTCCTCTTGGGTTACCTACAACCCGATGGAATGAAGACTAAATGTTCTAATTTTAGGTAACACACATCCCTTACCCACTCCTGAAGATCTACCTAGGTTCTCCCTCCCTTTGTTCATCGTTCCCATTTCCATCTGCCCATGACCCACACTCCTATTCACAGGTTTCTCTCCCCAAGTCTACACTGCCCATCCTCTCCCCATCAGTTTGCAGCTACCTATCTTCCCACCCTTACCTGATTCCACATTCGTCCCAGTCTCTACCTGTCTACTCCCAAAACCCTGCCTGACTCCATCTACCCATTATTTTTTTTCCCCCTATCTGTTTTCTCCTTTGGAGCAGCACAATGGCTCAGCGGTAGAGTTGCTGCATTACAGCGCCATGGACCCAGGTTAATTCCTGACTACAGGTACTGTCTGTATGGGTAGGTTAGTTGGTTTCTGTAAGTTGTCCCCAGTGACTAGGATAGAACTAGTGTACAGTGATCGCTGGTCGGCGTGGACTCGGTGGACTGAAGGGCCTGTTTCCATGATGTATTTCTAAACTAAATATTCTTGATTCTATTGTTACATTTTGTGAAGAAGTTTGGTGAGGGGATGTGCTCCGGTTTCCTCCCACACTCCAAAGATGTACAGGTTTGTAAGTCAATTGGCTTTGGTACAATTTTAAAATGTCCCTAGTGTGTAGGACAGTGTTACTGTATTGGGATCGCTGGTTGGCATAGACTTGGTGGGCCGAAGGGCCTATTTCCACACTGCACTGAAACTAAACTAAACTAAGCTCTCACCCATAAACCTCTGTCTCCTAACACTGCCTAGCATTCCCCGGCTCATGTAGCTCCACCTGTCATCCATCAGTCAGCCTCACCCTTCCTTCTTGCTTCATTATAGTGGCTATTTTCCCTCCACACTCTTGGTACAAGGTCACAATATGACAACTATTCCTTTGTCTCCACAGATGCTGCTTAACCCGTTGAGCATTTCCACCAGCTTGTTTTTTTCACTCCAGATTCCAGCTTCAGCAGTCTCTTGTGTCTCCAATATTTCAGTAATGTTGATGGAGGATAAATATTAGCCAGGACACCAATGCAAACTCCTCAACTCTTCTTCCAACACATCCAGCTGAGGAGACAGATGGGAATCCAATTGAAAATCTCATCCAAAAAAGCAAGATATCTGACATTACAAAAAGTTATAGCTGTGTTGATTTATCTGTGGTCTTCTAAAATTCTGAAATGTCTTAAAAATAGTGGAGTCAGGGGATATGGGGAGAAGGCAGGAACGGGGTACTGATTGGGAATGATCAGCCATGATCACATTGAATGGCGGTGCTGGCTCGAAGGGCCGAATGGCCTACTCCTACACATTGTCTATTGTCTCTTGTCTATTGTCTATTGTCTTCCACGTCATCGGTTCTTTGCTGTATTTCTTTACTGGTTATGTAATTCTATTTCAAGTTGAACTTTATATAACGGATCAATTTTATGCATGATTTAGTTCCATGCATTATTATAGAGGCATTTGTGGCTTTAAAAAATATAATTCCAGCCATGGGCTCGATTTGTATAGTTCTTTGCATTAATATAACTGTACTCTCAAATAAAGCACGGAGGCATTGACAGGTTATGTGGAAGTAGTTGACAGTGGCTGAGGGCAAAGCAATTTTCAAAAAGTTAAATTGGAAAAGGATAGCAAGGACATGTAGTGTCTGTAAGTACATGTTGTTCTCCAGATAGTATAAAGGCAATTCTGACAGGCAGAATGTTCCAGATGCTGATTCTACCCAAGGCAAGGTTATAGCTCTTTAATAAGAAAATTAACTTTAAGGAATTCCAAGATTGCTACGATTCTTTCAGGGCTGATTGGTTCTTCAATTCCCATTTTTCACTCTAATGAGCCTGTCCCACAGGCAACTTTTTAGGTGACTGCAGGAGACTATGCAGTCGCCACGTGGTCGCCACATCTCTGCGGCTGGTTGCCAGGGAGTCGCCTTCATGGTCGTGAGGAGTTCCCGCATTCTTGAAACTAGTCGCGGCCTCAATATAGTCGCTGCAAATTTTTCAACATTTTGAAAAATTAGCAGCGACTAGATTGAAGCCGCCATGGAGAGTAGGGAGAATTCTCGTGCCGTAGCTGGGTCGTCAGGAGGTCCTAGTGGGTTGCCAGGAGGTCAAAGGTTGACGTAGGTTGTAGCCGGTGCTGACTGGTGAATTTCATTGGCTCATTGGAAAAAAAAACGTAAGGAGTAGTTTTCACAACCAAGGATAACCGACCGGTAATTTTAAATGTCTGCTGAGCTTCACAGCCGTGTATCTCTAGCTTCTTAAAAGTTGTCTCCACTCCTTCTCAACCCCCCCATCTCCCCCCCCCCTCTTTTAAAGTACTTACTGTACACTGTGTTTAGCCGTCTTAATTACAGCAGCAACCTTCCTGTTCATCGCGGTGTGTGTATGTATGACCCTGGCTTTGCACCATGTGAATTTCACTCAGACAGCACTCCCCCGCTTGCCCTGTCCCCCGCCTACATAACGGGCTGGTGAAGGAAGGTAGGTGTGTGTGTGTGTGTGTGTGTGTGTGTGTGTGTGTGTGTGTGTGTGTGTGTGTGTGTGTGTGTGTGTGTGTGTGTGTGTGTGTGTGTGTGTGTGTGTGTGTGTGTGTGCGCGCGTGTGTGCGCCACTCTGACAATCGCCTTTCCAGTCGGGAGTTTTTCACGAGACTGTCGGCAATTTGACAGTCGCCTGAAAAACCGCCTAAGTGGGACAGGCCCATAAGGGTTCAACATTAAAAGTCAAATAGTTTCCCTTATGTCTGGGGAAGATAGGTATAAAACCAATTATTCAGAAGCCTGTAAAAAAGATCTGATTTTGAATTGATTCCAAGAAAATGTCAACGCTGGCATCAAGGAAACAGAATAAAACCCTTGTCTCACGGTGCGAGTCCACCCATGAGTGATCCCGAGTTTAAAACAAATCAAACTCGTGGTAATCACGTAGAATTAACGTAGCGGGAACGTCGGAACTCGTAACGCTAATGGCGGGTACTCGGGAAACTTGTTAACTCGTGAAAATCTTTCAACATGATGAAAGATTTCCACGAGTCAAATTTACTCTTGAAGTAAAAATTTTTAACTTTTACACTCGTTGTAAGAACGTAAGTAGCCCATGAGTTTACCGTAGTGACTCGTGAGTCTATGGCGGGCACTCAGCGGGACAGGCAGCATCTCTGGGTGACGGGATGACGTTTCCAAAATTCTGCTGCGTCTTTGTGTTACTCCAGCACTGTGTGTTCACTTTTTGTCAACCAGCATCTGCCCTTTCTTGTTTATGACATTATCTGTATCCGTGGCAGTTGTTTGTCGCTCCCTTTAGTTTCCCAGGGGGTCGGGTCGGGACGGGGGGGGGAGAATTATGTTTGGTACAGACATTGTGCGCCGAAGGATCTGTTCCTTTGCTGTGTTTTTTATATGCTCTATGTTCTCTTGAATAAAAAAAATATCTCTCAGTATCTATAATATACAATCGGCACAATGCTTGTTAACCTCTGGAACCAAAGTTCGAAATTGAAATATCTACGTGACCCTAAAGGCTTTGACCGATTAAGGGTCTTAAATACAATATCCTTTGAAATTGGGAATGGGGTTTGTGATGTGCATCTCCCATTGCCTCAGATATGAGCAGCATGCCAACTTTGCCTTGACAGCTGTTAGCTGCATTGTTAAGCAGCTGCATATCTCAGCAGGGAGCATATAATGTGAGTGTCTCTTCACATTAACCTGCATTGTTAAATCCAGAGGGAGGAGAGTATATGCATCACGACTGAAGCTGATGCTGCCAAATGCTTTGAACCTGGGAGACTGACGAAAAGTACAGCACTGGAGTTAGTGTATTCCAAGGTTTTCCAATGCGCTTTCGTAGAGGAGTGAAGTGATCCATTCACAAAACAAATGGCAATGTCATCAGGTCAGTTACTGGTCAACCACCTCCTCTGCAAAATGTCCAGCAGGCAGTACTGTTTATGGCAACTCATGCAACTCGCATTAAAAAGCATCACTTTTCATTTATGATGAAAGGTCATTGACCACAGTGACACAGCGGTAGAGTTGTAGCTTTACAGTGCCAGAGATCCGGGTTCCATCCTGACTACTGGTGCTGTCTGTACGGAGATTTAACATTTCCACTGTGGCCGCGTGGGTTTTCTCCAGGTGCTCCGGTTTCTTCTCACACTCCAAAGACATACGGGTTTGTAGGTTAAATGCCCCTGGTGTGTAGGATGGTGGGCCAAAGGGCCTGTTTCTGAGCTGTATCTCTAAAGTAAAGTATAAAGACCAGACATGTTAAACGCTGTTCTCTCCCCACAGGTGCTAACTAATTATAATTAGTACTTTGCTGTTATTTCAATGCAACACAATATGTTGTGTAATCGTCCATCGAAATAAGGAAATATACGGATTAAACTGAACTCATTGTAAAGTGTTAATCAATAAGGACAAATCGCTTAGGATTAATTCTGAAATGCATCTTTATCAGTGAGGAGCCTTTCTGGTAATAAACACATGTAAGCAAATGTAACTAAAAAATACATATAATGGAAAGAAAAGTGCTGTTAAATAGCAACTTGCAAATGACACCACATCACCATAGCAACATTTAAATGTTGGTTCCAAATCAGCAGGAGATCTAAACCTAGCTACATGGAACATCGTGAAATGGAGTCTCAGATGCTCAGATTAGTCTATTGTCATATACTGTACACCAGGCTGCAATGGCATACCTTGTTCACATGTAGCTCACGGAGTAACAGTATGAGAAATACAACAATAAATACAACAACTAAAGCAAAGGTCAGAATGGTGCAAAGATTGTCATGTAAAATCCAAGTAGAGCTAAAGAATATTAAAGTACAATAATTACCACATGAGGTAGAGTTATGCCCCTATCCCACTTAGGAAACCTGAACGTAAACCTCTGGAGACTTTGCGCCCCACCCAAGGTTTCCGTGCGGTTCCCGGAGGTTTTTGTCAGTCTCCCTACCTGCTTCCACTAACTGCAACCTCCGGCAACCACCTGCAACCTCCGGGAACCACACGGAAACCTTGGGTGGGGCGCAAAGTCTCCAGAGATTTCCGTTCAGGTTTCCTAAGTGGGACAGGGGCATTATTAGGCATTATGGTCTGTGGCAGCAGCTCTGAGAATGGTCTGGGAAGAATGTGATCAGGAGATGGATGTGAGTGGGGAAGAAGCTGCTCTTAAATGTGGATGTCCAAGCTTTCAAGCTCCTGTATCTTCCTTTAGACAGTAAAGGACAGCAAAGGGTGGTAGGCATCCTTGATAACTCCAGCCTTCCTAATGTATCTTGATGATGGATTGGATGGATGGAAGTGACGAGCCTGTGGCGGACTGGCCCGTGTTCAGCACTCTACACAGGTTCAGGTGGTCACGAGCAAAGCAGTTACCGTTCCAGGCTGACATGCATCCTGTCGCATTACTTTCTATAGCACATCTGGAAAAGTTTGAGATATTTCTCGTGGACATGCCGAACATGTTCGGAGGCCTAATAAAGTAAATATCTTTCATATCAGTTCATCAGTGTGAAGGGACCAGCTGATGATATGGACGCCCAGGAACGTGAAGCTGTCAGCCATCTCTACAGCAGCTCCACTGATGAGAACAGGATTGTGTTCACATCTCCCTTCCTTAGTTTAACAACCAACTCTTTAGACACAAAATGCTGGAGTAACTCAGCGGGTCAATGAAAAGCTACAGTTTCTCTTTTCAGTTTCTTTTAAATGACATATATTAAATTATTTTGACTTGTTAAACCTGTTCCATTGTTGGGGACATCTGTACATCATCTAAAGGGAAAAAAATATGATTTAGATTATTTCAACTTACACCACAGCATGAAGTTCTATCCACTTAAGCACTGATTATTTGACAACGGAATTAATAAAACTACTTTCATCCGTTACTTTTGAATATTTCATGAAAAAAATTAGATCATGTTGCATTCCCAAAAACTCACATAGCATTTGAATTTCGCAACGTTATCCAGCTAAACTGTTAAACCTATGACAGGGCCCTGTGACAGGATTTTAGCATTGCTATAGTTACCCATTTGAATAAAACTCTAATTATAATTGTTCACCAGGGGGGATAAAATAAAGACTTTATGTTTGCAATATATTAACACATCTCTCAAAAATGACAAAGTGTTTCACTTACAATTATGACTATAGAGGCAACCATAGTTGTTTATAAGTAATTAGAAAGCAGTAAACACTGTAGGTAAAGTGCTTATTATACATTTCCAATAGGACAGTGGTGCACTGGGACAGGCTACAGGGCAAGTGGTGTGGATCTGACTGCACACTCACACACTACAGACAGGATAAACTATATACAAACATCTCCCTTAGGCCTGTGCAGCGCCACCTGCTGCACAGGAGGAGCAACGGGTCCTCCCACCCCACACAGTCCACCAAACAACATCATCAATACCCACAGCAATAATATTGTTATTTTGACACAACAAACACTAAGGTGGAGAAAATCTTGAAGCTACAGGGCAAGTGGTGTGGATGTAGAACAGCATAAATTCACTACTGAAGTGTGATTATCATTATTGAAATGGAGGTTTACCTTTGGGTGCAAGTATTGATATAAACTCAATCCTACCAGGTACCACAATAGAAAATAGGTTAGTTTCCTAGGTCATAAATACCCACAGCGGTAATATTGTTATTTTGACACAACAAGCACTAAGGTGGAGAAATACTTGAATTTATAGAGAACCTTTCCTGTACCCTAAATATTTAATTCAAAATCTATCAGTTAATGTCACAGTGCTCAAACACAAAACCTAATTTACAGAAGATTTCAGGTGTAGAGATGCTGCCTGTCCCACTGAGTTGCTCCAGCTTTTGTGTCTGTACAGTGTCCAAATGATCAGCTCAACCATTTTTGCTAAATTTCATCATTGGCCTGGACATAGGAGAAATGCATGATTCTTCTTTAATGGTGCCGTTAGAGAAGTCAAACTGTCTCTGTCCACTTGAACGAGAGGATAGTATCTCAAGTTAATGTTTCATTTTAACAACTTATTCTTCCTGCCATGTAACAGTCTCAGAATACTGCACATCGTTGAGACATGTGGAAGGTGCTGAGACCCAGTGGTGGGTGGTACAAATTAGTTAGGTCTCCACATTTGTAGATTGTATCCATGGTTCATCATTTTCCTTCTCTCTGATGTTTTTCTTTGTTATCGCCTCTGTGCAGTTTGTCCCAATGTATAAAACAATTTCCTTCATTGTCCCAATGTATAAAACAATAATAAGTATTCAGCATTGCACTCTCATCCATTTGCCTAAAAATCTCTTATAACAACAAAAGACAGATCAAAACATGCATTGCTTTATTCTTCACATACTCTGGCACTTTGCACTCAATTTCTACTCACCATCTGACAGAAAACATGGGTAGGGGAAGTTAAAATAAACACAAAGAAGATTGTGTGGCATGTTAATGCAACATTAGATATTTTGCAAAACCATTAATATGGCCTAAGTAATAGTAATGTGGGCTCTTTACAACGTAACCTATCTCTGTTGTTAAGTGAAAATCTTGGAACAGCAGGTTCACCAAAAAGCTAGTTTACAGATTGTGGATAGCAATACATAGCTTTAAGGTGAGAGGGGCAAAGCTTTGAAGGAGATGTGAGGGACAAGTTGTTTTACACATAGGGTGGTGTGCCTGGAATGCACTGCTGGGGATGGTGGTTAACGCAGACGGGTTAATGTCATTTCAGATTTTTGGATGAGCATGTGGATTTGCAGGGAGTGGAGGGCATGGGTTACATGGAGGTAGATAAGTGATGATCTTGGTATCATGTTCGACAGACATTGAGTGCCAATGAGGTATATGTTCTATGACTATGTTCCAATATCACAGAAAAAAGTATAAGAAAAAAATCGAATCAAGGCCCTAATTAGATTAAATACAAATAAAACATGGTAATCAAAAATCAAAGAAGTGTGAAAATAGCCAAACTTTCAGGATGCTATAGTTTCCAAACAGGGTTTTAAAAGAACTGGATGAAGGGTCGGACATGCCAAAACTTTCTAAATTTTTGAATTGCTGCCAAGAATTGATTAATACTATTGTAGGAGCCATTTATGCTTAAAGTCAGTTACTGTTAGTATATTATAGCCATGTTTAGATATTTCTAGTTTTATCTTTTTTGGTATGCTTGTGGGTGGGATTCTATACGTAGATGTGTGTGTCTACATCTGAGGAGGCTGGCGTAGCCACAGAGATTGGGATTCAGTTTAGCCTCGAGGGATGGTTGAGACAATAGTTTTTTACCACTCTCACACGACTCTATATGACACGACACGGATGAAACAGTTAGTAAGAATGAAAAGTTACAATTTGTACTGGTATAAGAAATACTGAATGTGAATCATTTCTTTGTTTTGTACTTCAATAAAAGACCAATTAATCAAGAAGCAACGACTGGGAGATTTGTTCTTACTATCAGCTAGTGTGTAAGTTATATCTCTTCAACATCCCCGAGTAGTAATGGCAATTAAAAGATTGGACATTGAAAAGTTAAAAATTGACATTACAACTATTCCATTATTTAAGGATAGGACTGAGATCTTGAAAAAGTTACGTCTATTGATCCAACAAGAGGGGTGGGAAACTTGCTGAAATCTGTTGCCAGTCTGAAGAAGGGTCTCGATCCGAAAAGTCACCCATTCCTTCTATCCTGCCCCGCTGAGTTACTCCCGCATTCCGTGTCTATCTTCAGTGTAAACCAGCATCTGCAGTTCCTTCCTACACAGGAGTAAGTTGATGTACAATGCCTGAAATTTAACAAAGTAAATTATATAATATATAGTTATTTGTTGGTATTTACCTATCCCTGCAGAAGACATTCAATTGGGTTTTTTTTACAAGAGAATGATGACAAAAGTGAAAGTGGATGCATTGAATGTAACCTACTGACTTCAAATGAAAATTTAGAAGGCATGAGATGCAGAGTTAGGATAATGAGCTTGCATTCACATTAACAGGATGTCTCTGGTAGCTTCCCCTAGGAATCAGTTCCAGGGCCTCAGCTTTTAACTCACTTAGAATCATTTGCACATCTAAGTTCACGAATAAAACTGTTGTTTGCACAGTAGATCATGTAAATGAAGCAGAAATCCAACAGCGACTGGTTATAAAGGGTGGAAAGAAACACCGTCGCTGGAGTTTAACATGGCGAAGCTCAATGCCATCCACTTTTGACCTAAAATAGACATTTTAGAGAATTTTCTAAATTGCAAAAATGCCTACAAGATTAGTAAACCCATGTATTAAGAATATCAGCAATTGATCAAACTGTTTTAAGGAAATTAAAATATTTGAAAAGGTAGCTAGAAAATAACTACTTCTTAAAGTCATACAAAGCTTTTAGGCCCACCGAGGCCGTGCTAACCATAACCGCTCATTTACATGAATCCTTCGCTAATCCCACTTTACGTTCTCCCCACATCCCAATGGTCCAATGGTCCTTTACCTCCTCCCTCAGATTCTATCATCAAAACCTGCACACCGGCAGTAATTTACATTGGCCAATTATTCTACCAACCCACATGTCTTTGGGATGTGACAGAAAACTGGAGCACCCAGAGGAAAGCCAGCCTTCACAAGGAGAACATGCAAACAGCACCTTAAGGTCAAGGTTGAATGCACACTGAGGCTGTAAATCTACTAGCTGCATCACTTTATAACCCATTTGGAACAGTGGAGGTAGCATCAAACTAGAGCAAGATCATTGAGGGGTAATGTCCAGAAGGCATGTCACAGGTCTTGGAAATCTGGTATATACTTTCCAAAAACATCCCTGAGCTAGGTCAGATTAATGGGCTACTCTTGTTTCTCTAAATATATTAGAATTTCATAGAAAATACTAATTTTAAAAAGTCAATAGCATGTTATTTTCGGGCAATTTAGAATGTTAAGGAAGTTTACTGAAACTTTTGTTTATTGTCTACTATTTTTATCTCTTCTTTGCCCAGAGCTATTTTTTCTCTTATTTCTATTTCACACATAGCAACAAATACATTATAGCATCAATTCAGTCTCCTGAGTGGAGCCGCACAGTTTTGTCGATTTCCAATATCAAACTGGGCTCCTGGGTTACGGTAGTCATTTATTTTTCTTACATAAGCATTGCATTTACTGTCTTTTGTTAACACAAATTGATAAGGGTTCTTGGAACAAAAGTCTCTTCATCAATTCCATATTATCCACTCGGATCAAGGAATGGAACAGCTTTCGATGAGGTGATCCACAAATCATTGATAAAAAATGGTATTGTTTATGGGTAATCATAATACTTCATCATATATTCAGCACGTTTCGGTAATTTAAACTATGCAGGTGAAAACTATAAGCCTCAAGTTTACACCAACGTAACAGAAAATATTTCCTATATTAGAAAATGTCACACGAACTAACGTTGACGGTAACTTACATAATTATCCTCTTTCTGAATTTTACGGTAACCATTTATTGATGTGTTACTTCCACTGAAAGGAGAAGGATGATTAAAATTTCATGCCAGCTTTTGTACCTTTTCAAAGGCTAAATGCTTTGAATAGATGATTGAGTTACTGGCAGTCTTAAACATTTCCCATGCAAAATTCTATTCATTTTTTTAAAAAGATTCTGGTAAAAAAAAACTGTGAAGAAATAAATTTCCATCCTGTACCACGTAATGTATAATTGATCATTTAGATTTTTAGCCACTGTGATCTCTTCTGAAGTAGAGCTGACCTGCACAAAAGGGACGGGTTACACCTTAACTGGAGGGGGGCCAATGTTCTGGCAGGCAGGTTTGCTAGCGCAACACGGGTGGGTTTAAACTAAATAGCGGGGGGGAGGGGTTGACAAATTGGGAGTATAAGGATGGAGTTAAAGGGGAAGTGAGTACAGGAAAAGTTACAAAAGACTCCAGAATTAATAGGAAGGAAAGTTCGAGAAGGGATAAGTGAGTAAGGTCAGGGGCAATAGAGACCGGTATGAGAGGGGAGGTGAATACCGAAGTTAAAGTGTTGTATATGAATGCGCGGAGTATAAGAAATAAAGTGGATGAGTTTGAGGCTGTTAGAGATTGGCAAGTTTTATGTTGTGGGAATTACAGAGACATGGCTGTGAGGGCCAGGGCTGGGAACTGAATAGCAGGGATATACATCCAATCGAAAAGACAGACAGGTGGGCAGAGGGGGTGGGTAGCTCTGTTGGTAATGAAAGAAATTCAGTCCCTTGCAAGGTGTGACATAGGATCAGAAGATGTAGAGTCAGTATGGATAGAACTGAGGAATTGTAAGGGTAAAAAGACCCCAATGGAAGTTATCTACAGGCCCTCAAACAGTAGCGTGGATATAGGGTGCAAGTTGAATCAAGAGTTAAAATTGGCATGTGGCAAAGGTAATGCTACGATGGTTATGGGAGATTGCAACATGCAGGTACACTGGGAAAATCAGGTTGGTACTAGACCCCAAGAAAGGGAGTTTGTGGAGTGCCTCTGAGATGGATTCTTAGAGCAGCTTTTACTGGAGCCTACCAGGGAGAAGGCAATTCTGGATTTAGCGTTGTGTAATGAAATGGATTTGATAACAGAGCTCAAGGTAAAGGAGCCATAAGGAGGTAGTAACCATAATATGATGTTTAAATCTACAATCTGAGAGGGAGAAGGGAAAATTGGTGGTGTCAGTATTACAGTTGAGCAAAGGGACTATGGAGGCACGAGGGAGGAGCTGGCCAAAGTTGACTGGAAAGATATCCTAGCAGGGATGACAGTGGAACAGCAATGGAAGGTATTTCTGGGAATAATACAGAAGATGCTGGATTTGTTCATTCCAAAGAGGAAGAAAGATTCTAAGGGCAGTAAGAGGTGACCGTGGCTGACAAGGGAAGTCAAGGCAGTATAAAAATAAAAGAGAAGTATAACATAGCAACGATGAGCGGGAAGCCAGACGATTGGTAAACTTTTAAAGAGCAACAGAAGATAACTAAAAAGGCAATATGGGGAAAAAGATGAAGTATGAAGGTAAGCTAGCCAAGAATATAAAGGAGGATAGTAAAAGCTTCTTTAGGTATGTGAAGAGGAAAAAAATAGTTAAGACAAATGTGGGTCCCTTGAAGACAGAAACAGGTGAATTTATTCTGTGGAACAAGGAAATGGCAGACGTTGAACAGGTATTTTGTATCTGTCTTCACTAAGGAAGTCACAAATAATTTCCCAGATGTACTAGTGGCCAAAGGACCTAAGGTGATGGAGGAAATGAAGGAAATTCAAATTAGGTAGGAAATGGTGTTGGGTAGACTGATGGGACTGAAGGCTGATAAATCCCCAGGGCCTGATGGTCTGCATCCCAGGATAATTAAGGAGGTGGCTCTAGAAATCGTGGATACATTGGTGATCATTTTCCAATGTTCTATAGATTCAGGATCAGTCCCTGTGGATTGGAGGGTAGCTGATGTTATCCCACTTTTTAAGAAAGGAGGGAGAGAGAAAAGAGGGAATTATAGACCATTTAGCCTGACATTGGTGGTGGTGAAGATGTTGGAGTCAATTATAAAATATTAAATAGCGGCCCATTTGGAGAGCAGTAACAGGATTGGTCGGAGTCAGCATGTATTTACGAAGGGGAAATAATGGAGTATCTTCTGGAATATTTTGAAGATGTAACTAGGAAAATGAAAAGGGAGAGCCAGTGGATGTAGTATACCTGGACTTTCAGAAAGCATTTGATAAGGTCCCACATAGGAGATTAGTGGGAAAAATTAGATCACATGGTATTGGGGGTTGGGTACAGACATGGATAGAAAATAGGTTGGCAGACAGGAAGCAAAGAGTAGGGATTAACTGGTCCCTTTCAGCATGGCAGGCAGTGACTAGTGGGGTACCGCAAGGCTCGGTGCTGTGACCGTACCTATTAACAATATACATCAATGATTTAAATGAAGGGATTAAAAGTAACATTAGCAAATTTGCAGATGACACAAAGCTGGGTGGCAGTGTGAACTGTGAAGAGGATGCTATGAGGATGCAAGGTGACAGGCAGGTTGGGTGAGTGGGCAGATTCAGTTTAATGTGGATGTCTCTAACTGAGACAATGACAATACATTTGAATACAATACAATACAATACAATACAATGTGAGGTTATCCACTTTGGTGGCAGGAATAGGAAGGCAGATTATTATCTGAATGGTGTCAGGTTAGGAAAACGGAAAGTACAACGAGATCTGGGTGTCCTTGTACATCAGCCACTGAAAGTAAGCATGCTGGTACATCAGGCAGTGAAGAAAGCTAATGGCATGTTGGCTTTTATAACGAGGAGTTAAGTAAAGGAGCAAAGAGGTCCTTCTGCAGTTGTATTGGGCCCTGGTGAGACCACACCTGGAGTATTGTGTGCAGTTTTGGTCTCCAAATTTGAGGAAGGACTTTCTTGCTATTGAGGGAGTGCAGCATATGTTCATGAGGTTAATTCCTGGGATGGCTGGACTGTCAAATGTTGAAAGAATGGAGCGACTGGGTTTGTAAACACTGTAATTTAGGAGTGAGAGGGAATTTTATTGAAACATATAAGATTATTAATGGGCCTGTTCCACTTGGCAATTTTTTAGGCAACTGCCGGCGACTGTCATAATCGTAGCAGGTCGTTGAAAAAACGGCGACAACCTACGTCATCTTGGCGACAACCTATGACAGCACCTACATCAAGAGAAGTCAAGCTACGTTCATTGGCGTCAAACCCACAGTTGTCGAAAAATGTTCAACATGTTGAAAATTTACCGGCGACCAGAAAGACGTTATGATTTTCTCGCGACTGAGGAGACTACTTCCTGCGACCAGCGGCGAACATGTGTCGCCAAACTAGTCGCCTGTAGTTGCCTAAAAAATCGGCTAAGTGGGACAGGCCCATGAGGGATTGGACATGCTAGAGGCAGGAAACATGTTCCCGATGTTGGGGGAAGTCCAGAACCAGGGACCACAGTTTATGAATAAGGGGTAGGCCATTTAGAACGGACATTAAGAAAAACCTTTTCACCCTGAGTTGTGAATCTCTGGAATTCTCTGCCTCAGAAGGCAGTAAAGACCGATTCTCTCGATGCTTTCTAGAGAGTTAGATAGAGTTCTTAAAGATAGCGGAGTCAAGAGATATGGGGAGAAGGCAGGAACATGGTACTGATTGTGGATGATCAGCCATGATCACAGCGAATTGCGGTGTTGGCTCGAAGGGCCGAATGGCCTATTCTTGCACATTGTCAAATATCTATTGTCTATCATATACAACCACACAGAGCATAACTCTATTTTGCAGGAACAAGGAATGAGATTTATTTATTTTGTTGATGCTCATCCAATGATTCTTTACTGAGTAAGTAATGAAACATGAAATAAGATGGCTATGGAAGTGTTTACCATTCTAATTAGCCCTAACAGTTTAAGCCAAAAAGGTATACTTTCTGAGTAATCTGCAATGAGAAAAAGTGTTCTGTCTATAGTTTCCTACATTACAACAGAGATTAAAATGTAAAGTGTTTTATTTAGAACATAGAACATAAGTACAGCACAGGAATGGGCCCTTCGGCCCACAATGTCTGTGCCAAACATGAAGCCAAATAAAACTGATCGGAATTGAAAACTGACTGAATGGTGGAGTAGACATTGTAGGTCAATCACTATTTGATCCATGTCTGGTTTTACTGTCGTACACCCAATCCGTAATCCAGTTCAGGTTTCCACTACGTCATCTAGTGTGCCGGTTCGGCTATTCTACAGATTCATCTAGGAGTTTGATCCTACAACAGTTATGTGTATTTATTCAATGTGTTCTGCTAATAAAGAACTTATATGTGAAGCTGAACGACTCAGTGTTTATACGACTTTGTACATGGTGTCAGAAGTGGGATGGCACGTTATCTGCTGTCTGAGATGGTCGAAAGCTCGCTGCTGCTGCTCATGCCATGTCCAGGCAGTGGCCTTGCGAGTAGTTGTCGCAGTGGAGCTGAGAGTTGGCTAAATTTCGGACTGAACATGCCAAGATAGTTTAACATGCCTAGAAACCCCTGCAGGCTGGTAACATCAGTCGGCACTGCCATTTCGGTGATGGCTGCCGTCTTCTCAGGATCAGCTTTGAGGCTGTCGCTGGTGAAAACATGTCCCACATAGTTCACATTGTTGACTCAAAACTTGCACTTGTGGGGGTTGACTTTCAAATGTACCTCCCTGGCACGATCGAGCACCTTCCTTAAATTGTCATCATGCTCCTGCATGTCCTTACCCACCACAATAATGTCATCAACGATAATCACACCGGGTAATCCATCAAAGATCTGCTCCATAGAGCGTTGAATAAACAATAATTTATATGATCATGCCGTTAGGTGGCACTGCAATTCCACCACGCCAAAAGGAAGCACTTCGCTACCTTCATACACTAGAAGAGTTGCGTTACTTGTTTTTAATTTCTCTGCATTCTGAAGTCTCAAAAATTCATCTTGAGACATTACATTGCACCTCGCACCTGTGTCTATCTTTGCAACAACAGCCTCATTGTTTATCTTTTACATGACCATGGGATCTCTGTGTTTATCAAGTTGTTCTCAGACAGAATATTTTTTGAGACGTACTCCATCCACTGAAGGCATATTCTCAGGAATGTTTACAGTAGCACCATCAGATAAATTGTGTGAAAGCTCAGAGTGTAGCAAGTGCACAGCTTGTTTTGTCTTGTTCTTGCTGGAATGCGATCTGCAGCATCTCCACCAATGGTTTCTACATTTGCAACCATGACAAATCTGTCCAAAAGTCGGGCATATCTCCCACTTGGCAATATGAGAGTTTCCACAATTACTACAATCGTTAATAAATTTTATGCCAGACCTACCAGAATGAATGTCACTTCATTCGGTTGACGTTCCCTTCTGAAATACGATCCTGCCGTGTCAACGCTGAAAGCAGACTGCGGCGTGGTGCTCAAAGTCTTTGTGTGAGCATCCGTCATTTCCTGAATCCGACAGGAGCTGATCGCTTTAGCCAAAGTCAGATCATAATCACGCAAAAGATCCCTTTTCAATTTATCATCAATGATGCCACACACAAGCCTGTCTCTAATAAGTTTGTCGCAGAGATCGCCAAATCTGCATTTCTTTGCTACATGCTTTAACGAGTTTATATAAGCTTCAACAGGTTCACCCGGTTTCTGGTTAAATCACCACCTGCAGTGCTGTCACCTGCAAAGAGTGCGGCAGAGGGCCCGTACCGTTTGCGTGCAGGACGGGTTTGTAAGCCCAACCCTAAGTACAAGGTGTGTTTAGACACTTATCTCGGACTTTAATTGATTAACGTCTTCTTTGTTTCCTTATATTCATCTTGCTCATTTCGTACCCTCCACTGCTTAGCTGTTGTTTTAGATAATGTTGACATCCTTATATAGTGATGTTTGTAAGCTTTAGTTTTATATACTTTTATTTAGTTTGTGGGCTTATGCTTAAGAAGGAGAATGTAGATCAATCACTATTAGATGATTTGATCCAAGTCTGGTTTTACTATTGTACACCCGATCCGTAATCCGTAATCCAGTGTCTGCCACTCACAGATCTGTCTTCAACACCACCGCTGGCAATGTGTTCCAGGCCCCCACCGCTCCCCATGTAAAACCTTGCCTGCTCATCTCCATTCCACTTCTCACCTTATACCTCTGCCCTCTAGTGTTGGACATTTCCACCCTGGGAAAAAGGTTCTGATTGTCTACCCTTTCTATGCCTCTCATCATTTTGTACTCTTCCTGCAAGTTTCCCTTCAACCTCTGAATTAGTCTATGAAATATTATTTATTTAAAGGAGAAAAAGCAGTTATTGCAAAAAATGTTTCAAATCACGGAGGTTGTAAAAATCATAACATAGGGCATGTCTTTCTTTCAAGTAATTTCAAAGGATTTTCTGTTAGTTTTACATTATGGGCACTGACAAGTTAAAGCATCTAACAGCAACATCCAAAAATAGAGATGCCTTTGTTAATTAAGCTATAGAAAAAAAGAGTATATTTTTAATAAAAAGGAGCAAATTTAGCCTCATTAACAATGAAGATTTGCATTTTTGCATATACAAAAGTACAAAGTCAGCCAGGAGGTCTGAGTGTGTTTAATTAGGTTTATTTGTGATAAAAGCTCATTCTTTATGCATCCAGAGAGTGGGCAGGTGCACCGGTCTTCAAAATAGCTTACATATTTTCTTCACAGCAGCATATCAGTATCACATCTAGCAAACTAAAAACAGATCCAATGATCTTCAAAACTCCATTACTTTCCCAGACAGTCTTTGAGACTGTGTAAATTAATGTTGTTTTTCAAGGCACAGAACTATAAGTAGAACTCTGCTGTTCTACCACATAAACAAATGTCACTGTGAGAGCAGCTGAAGGTCTGTGGCTGCACGACTTAAAGACTCACCCAAGGAAATCTGATGGTTCTTTTTAAATAATTATCTTGCCTTACAGCAGTAATGTATGCTTATATCACTAATGCTAATTTGCAATGGAAATTAACCATTTTATCTTTACTACAGAGGGATGATAAGAGAAAAAAAATCTTAAAGTTTTGAAACCCTATATATATACATATATATACTAGACTAAGTGGGACCCGTTGGGTCCCATGTTCACATGGGAGGGCTGGTCCCCCGACGCAATATTCCACCTCTCCACCAATTCCAATATTGGTGGCCAGTGGGGGGGGGGGGGCTTTCTGGAGCGCTGATATGGGTGTTGTTGGCTGCAGGGACTACTGGTCTCCAGAGGGCTCGTACGGACATTGTGGGCCAAATGGATTCTTGGGGTGGCAGCTCAGTCCCTCAAGCATGATGTGCTGGCAGCTCACTCGTGGCTGGTGGGCTGGCAGTTGACTCACGGCTATTCCTTGCAATTCCATTTCAAGCAGAGTGCAAGGCCACCAAATTCAAATCCATTTTCCTACCATTTCAAGGAGGGTGCAAGGCCACCAAATTCAAATGCAGTTTCATACCATTTCATGCAGGGTGCAGCCACGCCACATTCAAATGCAGTTTCATACCATTTCGTGCAAGGCCACCACATTCAAATGCAATTTCATACTATTTCAAGCAGGGTGAAACCACCATAAAAACCACCATAAAACCACACAAAACACCACACTCGCAGTTCAATAGACATTCAGTGGGTTCAGTTGATTCACAGCTCAGACAGAGTCGTGAACTCTTCCTCCCCCATCATGCAGAGACTGAGCCACACCCACACTTCCGGGTTTTATAATCCCTCCCCATCCCACCGGAAAAGGTGTGGCCTTCATGGCGTGATTGACAGGAGAGCGATTCTCAACATTTTTTAAACACTAATAACATTTTTATTTTTCATTGATGGGAAGAATCCTCTGCACCTGCTGAGCGGAGGGGGACTGAGTAAGATGGCCAAAAATCACAGCCGTAAGTGGTAGTGTTTTATCTAAAATCAATATGCAGTGGGGGCCAAGGAAAGAGCGTTCACGTCGCGGCCCTGTTTCAACCAATCTTTCCACCACCACGCACAAGAAGCACAAGAAGCGCAAGACAGACACCATTGTGCAGATGCCGAGAAGTGTGTTCAGCTCTGGCTGAACAACTTCTAATCTTGTGTGTGGACTCGATAAGAAGAAGAATGTGCAGTGCAAACAGGAAGTTACCCAAAGCACCCAAAACCACCATTTGCAATAGTGCCTTTTAACTTCAAGCCAAAACACCCAAACCACCATTTGCAGTAGTGCCTTTTAACTTCAAGCCAAAGCACCCAAACCACCATTTGCAGTAGTGCCTTTTAACTTCAACCCAAAGCCGTCAAACCACCATTTGCAGCAGTGCCTTTTAACTTCAACCCAAAGCACCCAAACAACCATTTGCAGGCAGTGCCTTTTTACTTCAAACCAACCATATTTTCATTTTCAAACCACATTAAGGGGACTCACAGTTGAGTAGACATGTGTTCAGTGTTATTCAGAGCTCAGAGAGACGTGACCCTCTGGCTTCCTCCATCTTGCAGAGACTGAGTGAGGAACACCACTTCCGGGTTTAATAGCAGGGGCAGCAGAGAGAATGGCAAATAAAAAAAAAACATTAATATCTCTCTGATTTTTCATCGATGGGAAAAATCCTCCGGTCCTGGAAGGCGGAGGGGGGCTCTGAGCGAGGTGGACAAAAATGATAGCCGTAGGTGGCGGCGTTCTCTCGGAAATCGCAGCACAGCGAGCCAAAAGCGGTCAAGATTAGACATTTAGTAATATAGATGTATATTTAGCCCATTCCTGGACAGGGTATCTGATCTAAAAGGAGGGGAGGAAACTCACTTCAAACACCCAATGTGCACAACGTGTGGATTGGGCAGAATGAGGCCTTCATCCGGGGCAAACGATCCAAGTAGACTGGAGACCATGCAGATATACACGTGAGTGCCTCAGCATATGCATACACACATATGGTCTTGGGCGCAAGTGACCTTAATATCCACAACCTCCTTACGTTTATACCCCTGCATGACCACCCACCAGCCCCCTGAATTCAATCCCTGCCATCTACTGCACTCCTCCCTCTCTCTAGCAATTTCCACTGGCTCCTCCTTTCAATCAGCCTACAACTCTGCACTCTGTACATTCAAAAGGATTTGAGTATAGGAGCAGGGAGGTTCTACTGCAGTTGTACAGGGTCTTGGTGAGACCACACCTGGAGCATTGCGTACAGTTTTGGTCTCCTAATCTGAGGAAAGACATTCTTGCCATAGAGAGAGTACAGAGAAGGTTCATCAGGCCTATTCCTGGGATGACAGGACTTTCATATGAAGAAAGACTGGATAGACTCGGCTTGTACTTGCTAGAATTTAGAAGATTGAAGGGGGATCTTATAGAAACTTACAAAATTCTTAAGGGGTTGGACAGGCTAGATGCAGGAAGATTGTTCCCGATGTTGGGGAAGTCCAGAACAAGGGGTCACAGTTTAAGGATAAGGGGGAAATCTTTTAGGACCGAGATGAGGAAAACATTTTTCACACAGAGAGTGGTGAATCTCTGGAATTCTCTGCCACAGAAGGTAGTTGAGGCCAGTTCATTGGCTATATTTAAGAGGGAGTTAGATGTGGCCCTTGTGGCTAAAGGGATCAGGGGGTGTGGAGAGAAGGCAGGTACAGGATACTGAGTTGGATGATCAGCCATGATCATATTGAATGGCGGTGCAGGCTCGAAGGGCTGAATGGCCTACTCCTGCACCTATTTTCTATGTTTCTATGTTTCCCTCCTCACATCCCCGTTATCTCCGATCTCACCCCATGTACTTCCCTTATCCACCCATAGCCCCATTCAATGAGATCACCCACCCCTGTGTGCTGTTGAATGATGTTCCTTCAGCAAAATGCAGAGTGGCTAATGGCAGCAGCCTCGGATAGTGGAGCAAATGAGCAGTTCCAATCTTGTGTCTTTTGCAGGAGCTTCTGCAAGCACATACAGTGCAATGAATATTTTGCTCAATGGATTATCCAACTTTAACAGAAATCACAAACAGGCATTGACCCATATCTCAACGTAATGGAACAAGAACGTCAGAGACGCTCCCATCAGGGCACATCCAAACATCATTTGCCTTTCATTGTTCTGGAATTCAATGCTTTGACATTGACATTGATATTGCCACCCTGAGTGAGACATGGCAGGTGGTGTAGGCCAGCTGAAAGAAGAAGGTGAAGGGCACATATTTTCCTGGAAAGGCAAACCAGTAAAGGAATACCGTCCACTTGGGTTGAGCTTTGCCATCAACCATATAACCATATAACAATTACAGCACGGAAACAGGCCATCTCGGCCCTCTAGTCCGTGCCGAACACTTACTCTCACCTAGTCCCATCTACCTGCACTCAGACCATAACCCTCCATTCCTTTCCCGTCCACATACCTATCCAATTTATTTTTAAATGATAAAATCGAACCTGCCTCCACCACTTCCACTGGAAGCTCATTCCACACAGCTACCACTCTCTGAGTAAAGAAGTTCCCCCTCGTGTTACCCCTAAACTTTTGTCCCTTAATTCTCAAATCATGTCCTCTTGTTTGAATATTCGCTACTCTCAATGGAAAAAGCTTATCCACGTCAACTCTGTCTATCCCTCTCATAAGACCTCTATCAAGTCCCCCCTTAACCTTCTGCGCTCCAAAGAATAAAGACCTAACTTGTTCAACCTTTCTCTGTAACTTAGGTGCTGAAACCCAGGCAACATTCTAGTAAATCTCCTCTGTACTCTCTCTATTTTGTTGACATCTTTCCTGTAATTTGGCGACCAAAATTGTACACCATACTCCAGAATTGGCCTCACCAATGCCTTGTACAATTTTAACATTACATCCCAACTTCTATACTCAATGCTCTGATTTATAAAGGCCAGCACACCAAAGCTTTCTTTACCACCCTATCTACATGAGATTCCACCTTCAGGGAACTATGCACAGTTATTCCTAGATCCCTCGGTTCAACTGCATTCCTCAATTCGCTAATATTTACCATGTACGTCCTATTTTGATTTGTCCTGCCAAGATGTAGCACCTCACACTTATCAGCATTAAACTCCATCTGCCATCTTTCAGCCCACTCTTCCAAATGGCCTAAATCTCTCTGTAGACTTTGAAAACCTACTTCATTATCCACAACACCACCTAACTTAGTATCATCTGCATACTTACTAATCCAATTTACCACACCATCATCCAGATCATTGATGTATATGACAAACAACAATGGTCCCAACATAGATCCCTGAGGCACCCCACTAGTCACCTGCCTCCAACCTGACAAACAGTTATCCACCATTACTCTCTGGTATCTCCCATTTAGCCACTGTTACTTACTACTCCACTATTACTACCCAACAATTGAACCTTCTTAACCAACCTTCCATGTGGAACCTTGTCAAAGGCCTTACTGAAGTCCATATAGACAACATCCACCGCTTTACCCTCATCAATTTCCCTAGTAACCTCTTCAAAAAATTCAAGAAGATTAGTCAAACATGACCTTCCAGGCACAAATCCATGTAGACTGTTCCTAATCATACCCTGTTTATCCAGGTGATTATATATATTATCTCTAAGTATCTTTTCCATTAATTTGCCCATTACTGACGTCAAACTAACAGGTCTATAATTGCTAGGTTTACTCTTAGCATCCTTTTTAACAATGGAACAACATGCGCAGTACGCCAATCCTCCGGCACCATTCCCGTTTCTAATGACATTTGAAATATTTCTGTCATAGCCCCTGCTATTTCTACACTAACTTCCCTCAATGTCCTAGGGAATATCCTATCAGGACTTGGAGACTTATCCACTTTTATATTTTTCAAAAGTGTCAGTACTTCCTCTTCTTTGATCCTCATAGTTTCCATAGCTACTCTACTTGTTTCCCTTACCTCAAATAATTCAATATCCTTCTCCTTGGTGAATACCGAAGAAAGGAAATTGTTCAATATCTCCCCCATCTCTTTTGGCTCTGCAGATAGCTGTGCACTCTGACTCTCTAATGGACTACTTTTATCCCTTGTTATCCTTTTGCTATTAATATAGCTGTAGAAACCCTTTGGATTTACTTTCACCTTACTTGCCAAAGCAACCTCATATCTTCTTTTAGCTTTTCTAATCTCTTTCTTAAGGTTCTTTTTACATTCTTTATACTCCTCAAGCACCTCATTTACTCCATGCTGCCTATATTTATTGTAGATCGCTCTCTTTTTCCGAACCAAGTGTTTAATTTCCCTTGAAAACCATGGCTCTTTCCAATTATTACTCTTTCCTTTCAACCGAACAGGGACATAATGATTCTGTACTCTTAAAATTTCACCTTTAAATGTCCTCCATTTCTCTTCTACACCCAAGAACGAGCTGGTCAAGCATCTCAACACCTTCCCATGTAGGAGAGGTTAACATCTCATGACTCTCAGAATCACTCTAATGTAGAACCAGGATGCTATATTCATTAGTGAATTTGCCCTGATGAGTAAATGCAAAGATGTATACATTACCCTCTCCGTTACAGGTACCAATGATGGCTGGGCTGAGTACTGCTTAACCTGCTCTGTTATCTCCATCAGCAAAATTACAGCAGTAACACTGCCTCAAGAAAATCACAGTTGAAACAATACCTTAAAGACAATCTGTTAACTACCAATTTGTAACAAGAGACACAGTGTAGGCACAAAATGCTCCACAATGGTGGGCTTTCCTGAGTCATTGATGCAGGCTCTGCTTTGTTTGTACATTCCCATACCTCTAGTTTCCCTCTTCCGAACTCTCAGTCTGATGGAGGGTCTCGACACGAAATGTCACATATTCCTCTTCTACAGAGATGCTGCCTGACATGTTGATTTACTACGGCATTTTGTGTCTATCTTCATTGTAAACTAGCATCTACAGTTCCTTCTTACACAAGAGACACTGCCTGTCTGCTATGCTTGGGTCACTGTGAAGTTCACATCCTGGCTTATCTATCACCAAAGCCAAAGACATTAGATGCGAATAACCAAAATTCACAGAGATATTAACCAAAAAACACAGTATATCTGGAATGGAAGCTCCATAACATTGTCCGAAAAGGGGAACAGCTTGAGGCAACTGAAGGCTATAGCCCAACAAAAGCACATGAGTAGAAGGGAAACCCCCAGGATGTCCACCTACTCACTAATATCTGCAACATTTGTGAATTCTTCAGCATGGCCAAGGCGACTCATGGCCCAGTCACTTCTGGCTGCCAGTCTGTCCTTGATACAGTTTGATGAATGGTTGGTTCTCAGTGGGGTGGACCCGTTCATCATGCTGTATCAAGGACAGACTGGCAGCCAGAAGTCACTGGAAGGAGCACTTGGAGGAAGTTCTCAATTGTGACTCTATCCTTGACCACATTGCACAAAGTTCTCTTGGCCAGTCTCAGCACTACCCCGGACTAACAAGATGTTGAGAAATGAAGACACAAGAAACTGAAGATACTGGAATTTTGCATTGAACACAAAGTGTTAGAGTAGCTCAACAGGTCTTGAGTACATGAGTAGGTCATGAGTAGGACATGTCAATTGAGAAACATCAAAGCCTCAGGAGTAGACGATATCACTACTGAATTTTTAAAACTTAGCAGCATGGCACTACATTTACAATATCACCTCCCATGTCTGGGAAGAAATTAACAAGAACTATCCAGCATTGGGACAATAATTACATTCAGCCAACTCCAAAGGCCATTAATTGCATGCCTGACAACGTACTCCCAAATCAGATAAAGCAAGACAATACCAAGTATACAGATTAAATACCTTAACCATGTTCTCTAATCGGCTTAAAAACATGTAACATTCCCACACATTTCCCGTGGTCCATGAACACTCAAAATAGAGAAGCAGAATTAGGGATGGAATTGGGAAGCTTGGGTTCCACTGTTGGAAGCACACCGAAGCTCAGTGAAGGTTAGAAGCATCACATCACCTCCCAATTATCCAGCTGTCCGGAAAGCTCCTTCTGTCACACCTGTAACAAAGGGCAGGTCCTCAGAACCCACAGAACTGAACCCAGAGGCTCCTATAAAGATCCACAGTCATTGTTGATTCGAAGGTACAGTCCAAGAGACAAAATACTTTTTGGAAACTATTACATTTTGACACCTTGCTTTGCCAGAATGATCATAATGTTGAGAAAGGGATTGAAGTCACTGATTTACCTAAACAATCAATCTGTTCTGTTCCTTACTCAGAACTATCTGATTTACTTCAATGACACAGCACTCAAAAGATTGTGTACTGAAGCTCAGCATTTCTCATTTGACAGTGATGATGAATATTACATGGATTGACCAACATGTCACACATATAGATGCCATGAATGCCATTTGAATGCAATCTTCTTTTTGACAAAATATGTAATTTTGAAATGTATTTTGGCCCTATTGCCACAAGACGAAAAATACACAAGCAGTTCTTCGGTCAGGGAAAGGAAAAGCATTGTGTTCAACAGATTTGTTTCTGTTTCTCATGATTGCTCCCTCTGTTACCTGGCCATTAATGCTTCGGTGCATAGCATGAGAAGGGCCAATGTCCAGGGAATTGCAGCATTTCAGCGGAACCATGAAAAGCCTAAATTCCGATAAAGGTATTGTTCGGATGTGATCTTGTGGTATGGATGTCAGCATCAAGGTCGAATTTTGACTTTGTTTTTCAGAACGGGAATCATTGTTTACAGGTCTATGTTGCTCGACATCTACAGTGTCCTGTGTGCACTCAGATGCACCCCTCAAAGGTTAGAAGGAGTTGAAGCAGAGTCCTGTAGTGTAAAGCACCTTGAAAATCACAGCCCACTTTCACATTTCATTTTCGCCTCTTTTATGCTTTCCAACCAGTGGTATGAGACAGCTAGAGGGTTAAGGAAGGGGAGGAGACAGCAAGCTCAATGATGAATTCATTTGAGTGTGTTTGGGTCAGTTTCATTGAACAATAAGTCACTTACGAAGTCACTTGAGATATGATCAAGTGTGCTGAGTTAGGATTAACTAACAAGCTCATTAAAGGATACTAATACACAGCTCCAACATCAGCTTTCAATTTGCAGATTATTTCACCGTTGTTAGACGAACAACAGTGGCCAATAGTCAGAGTAGAAGTGGAGATTGAAAATCTGATTAATTGGTGCCAGAACAACAATCTTGCTCTCAAGGTCAACAAGACCAAAGAGCTGATTGTTAATATCAGGAGGGGAAAGTACGAGATCCAAGAAATCTGTCTTCATTAACGGAACAGTAGTGGAAAGTCAAAAGCTTCTGCTGCTTAATAGGTCTATAAAACAATTAAGCATATCTCTGAATATTTGTCCTGCTCCCATCACATTGATGCGATCACGCAGAAACCTCATCAATGGTGCTATATCTTTTGAAGATGGAGATTTGATATGTCAACAAATACTTTATTAAAGTCCTACAGGTAAATATTGAGAGCATACTGACTGGTTGTATCATGGCCTGGTTTGACAACTCAAATATCCAGGAATGAAGGAGACTACAGAGAGTGGTAGACACTGCCTGCTCCACCATATGCACTGGCCTCCCCACCATTGAAAGTACATACAGGAGGTACAGCCTCAAAAAGGTAACCAATATCATCAAAGACTCAGACCACCCTGGCCACGTTCTTATTTTGCTTATATTTCTCATGGGGAAGAACTTACAGGAGCCTGAAAACTATGGCCACCAGGTTCAAGAACAACTTCTTCCCAGCAACCATCAAGCTCTTGAACACCACACACAAACCTCAGCAACAATTAACTTCCATTGACTGTGTATTTGATTGACACACAGGACTTGGGTCTTTGCACTACTATAGTTACCTAGTATTAGTTATTAATTTATTGTATTTTTGATTTTAATTTATTAAGTGTATATTATTGTTTTATAGACCTATTAAGCAGCAGAAAGCAAGAATTTAATTGTTCCATTATGGGCACATATGACAATTAAACACCTGACAATAGTTATAGAGATTGGGCAAAAGAGTGGCGTCGATAACCAAAACCATAATGAATGAGGCAGCAGGTTTGAGGAGCTGAACCTCTTCTTGATCTTAAACTCTTACATTTTTATTTCCTTAATGTGCCTACACTGTCCTCTAGTGGCCAACCTCGCAACTTACCACCTCAATAATACCAAAATTACTACTGCTGCTCTTTCTCAATTGTGGGTGCAATTACTGGCAGTTTCTCATACAGATGGCAATCATGCCTGCTGAGCTCAGAGTGTGAGTATTGGGGAACATGCAGAGTAAGCAAAATCCAATCTTCTCATTACTGATTCATATGTCTGGTGACTGGGTAAATCCAGTAAAACTAATAGAGGCTTGTTGACTGTCAAGCTCAGTCTTTGGATTTCGCGTATCAAAGGTAAAAAACCCCAAAGTGCCTGAGGAGCAGGTCGAACAGCAAGTATGGAGAGAAAATCTGAATTAATATTTCAAGTTGATGATTCATCAAAAGCAGGAAATGGTAGAGTCCAATAGAGACACAAGGAACTGCAGAAGGGACCAGAAGAGAACTGCAGGAAGGATTCCAACCCTAAATATTGTCTATTCATTCCCTCCACATATACTGCCTGAGCTGTTCAGTTACTCCAGCACTGTGTTTTGCTCAGGCAACTGCAGATGCTGGAAACTAAAGCCAAACAGAAAGCTCTGGAGTAATACAGCTGGTCAGGCTGCATCTGTGGAGGGAATGGATAGACAATTTGGGTTGGGAACCTTTTTCGGAGACCAAAGGTAAAGAACAAACTAGCATTAAGTTGCAAAGAAGGGGGAGAATGAAGAGAAAAAAGGGGATGTCTGTGATGGATGATGGATGCTGATGACAACACCTATTACACTCAAGCTGTACCATACCATCTACTTCGGAGAGATTTCTAAATTTGCATTCCCTGCAGTGAAACTCATGGAATGATAAATGTATCAGGAAATGATGGTCCAGTGAGATGCCATACAAGTTTTTCTGATACTAGAGAAGAACTTGGAAACTATTTAACACTTTAATTAGCACAGACAGAAACTTTACCTCTAATATTTATTTAGTGATAATTTTCTTGGTGCACTATTCTTCTGGAGCTGACCAATGTCTGATCATGATTGTAAGTCATGTTCAAAGGATTTCCATCTGCTCCCTGAATCTGGCTTTCACATGGGACCCAATCATCCTTTTAATTACGGCTCAGATGGGGACACCACATAAAGAAAATCTTGTGCAGCAGTGGTGAGTTTCTCAAACAGGTCGGGTTTCTTCTCAGAGAAGTGCTTCAAGAGAGGTCTCAAAAGTACTCCTCTGATGCACAAACTCTTTCTGAGTTCAATTCTGCAATTAAAACCTTGATTTATTGTTAATCAAGTCTTTGTGTAAAACCTCATTTCTGTAATTAAGACCTCGGTTTACTATTAATCAGGTTTCTGAGTAATCTTGTCATCTGAGAATATAAAAAATGTACCAAAATCACACTCAACTGATCAGCTTTGACTGGTCTCCTGGTGTGCACCACTTTCGATAAATCGCCCGTTACTTCAAACACCACTTCGCTTGGCCTTTCCCATTCGCCCCTATGGGCATATGGAAGCATTCAAAGCCTATGATAGGTTTGAAAGCCAGTTTAGCCAAAGGATGTGGTCTCTTTCAGCTGTTTCATTATTGTAGCTTGTCTATCTACCCAGTGCAATAAGACCACGCCACGCAACGCCTTGCTGCCACATGGCACACCATCATTTGGATTTCTGACTGCATTTAGCCACAAATCAACATTGACAGATCTGCAGAGGCAAAAACAAACTCACCAACATCCTGCGGGTCACAATGCGCACAGGAGCCACAGTTGCAATTTCTGGCACAATGTCCATAAATTTCCTGAATTATGCTTATGTGAAAATTCGATTCTGCATTTGTGGATCGGAACTTGCACTGATATATCCTGCAGAGCTCATTTCCCAGAATGCTTATTCTACTTATGTCCAAATTTAGCAATATCACTGAAACTAATAGTTACTCCATACTCAAGAGCCTTTCAAGTATTTTGCAGAACAAGGTATTGTGCATTCATAAGAAGACTTATCCTTTCTTAATATTGATGCTTGGAACTTTGAATGATTGAGACTTACATAGTTTAATGCAGGTTTCAAAAGAATGTATTTATTAGATATAAGTTCTCAAACTTATGTTGCTTCAGTTCTGTGAAATCGAGATAACTTTTGGGCTGTGTGGAATAATTATTTGATTTTGTGAAAAATCTAGGTCAGCTTATTATTTACACATATTGAGAAATGCAAATGACCTTGTCTTGTGTAAGGTGGACATAATAACATGAATAACGGTCTTTTGAGGGATATATCTTTTTGAGAGACAGAGATGATCAAGAGATTCTTGTCTGTGATGTTTCAGTGGCAAATCTGCACTAATCAGTTACACTTAAAATTATTCGGGGGGGTGGGGTGATATTAGTTTAGTGCAAGAGATGCCAAAGACACAAGCTGCAAAACCAGGATGTCTGCTTGTTGTAAATGAATAACAAAAGATCAAAGCACTTTTGGTGTTAAATATAACTAACTTTTGCATTAAAATGAGATATAAAATGCATTTGATATGTAAAAAGAGGAAATAATATTTTTTGAACTTTCTGAATTTTGAAAATTCGCAATTCAAGGTGGGGAAGTGTTTTTATATTTTGCAAGTCTAAATGTTAATTCAAACTAATTAATTACAATCCTATTAAAAATCCTTGAAATAAATCTCTACTTGATTAGAAGGCTCTAAACAATAACAGAGCCTGTTATGCACAAAATTAGGGAAACATCTGAGGCCTACATTTTAAATCCAAGCTGTCACAAATAATATGGTAAGAGATTTAAAAAATTACATATTCAATTTGCTCCATTGATCCACTCTATTTCTGTGAAAGCCTATTATAAAACTAAGTGCCAGCTAGAGAGAAATTGGTTATTAGACAACTTTGCATTAATTATGGTCCCCGTTTACATCCGTAAACTTTCAGTAGAAAAATGTAAACATGCAAGGTTGAAGTATTATTCAGATGCTTTCTATTTTTGTCATGTGATATCCAAGGAAGATGTCAGAGTTTATGGAGAGAAGGCAGAGATTTGGAGGGAGAGATAGATCAGCCATGATTGAATGGCAGAGTAGATGTGATGGGACAAATGGCCAAATTCTACTTCTATCACTTATGACATTTATAACCCCGATTTCTATACCACAGACAACTAACTTTAAGGAGTGGTCTTCCATTGAAACTGCATGTTATTCACGATACATGCATAGAATTTAACTGGCCAGAGTAGTGCAAAGCTGCACTTGAGCCCTTTGGTAGACGTCTAAAGCAGTGTTTTTGATCTGTAAGTGTTGTACAGTAGTACCAGACCTAAAACCACTCTCTCTTCACTGCACTTGCTTTATATGACTCAATCGACTAAAGATTATATCAACAGCGCAAATGCAAGTCTGTCATACAAGCAGATTGTGCAATTTAAAGATTTGAAAACCTTGCGTTTTCTATTAAATTTCATAGAATGTTTTGTGTAAAAATGCTGAAAATGTGAAGTTTTTCTGATCATTAACACAGCACAGCAAATGTCCCCGTTTTCATTTTAATGGATTAAGAGAATATACCTACATTCAGATGCTTTGAATCACACACTATTTTGCCCTCAGTAAATTGCCCCGTGTGTAAGGAGTGGATGTGAAAAAGGTCTAAGAAAGAATTATTGTGAACAAGTAATCGATGATAAGTGCAGACTCAGTGAGGTGAAGGGCCAGTTCCCCATGTTGTGTTTTTCAATCAAAATTTAATGGCAGGAAACACAACCATCCTGACCAACCTGTTTTACCTGTAAAAGTCCAATGGACTTGTAAAGTCTAGTGGCTAGGTTCAGCTCCAACTCAATAATTAAGTTTGCTGATGACACTGTGGTGGTGGGCCTGATCTCAGACAACGATGAGAAGACCTACCGGGAGGAGGTGGCTGATCTAGCACTCTGATGCCAGGACAACAGCCTCCTATTGAACATCAAAAAAACTAAGGAGCTGATCGTGGACTTTAGGAGGGCACATCATCCAAGGACGTACACAGCATTGTGGATAAATGGGGATACTGTGGATAGGGTGAGCTGTTTTAAATATCTGGGAGTCCACATCTCTGAGGATATGACATGGACATCACACGCCGCAGCACTCGTGAGTAAGGCAAGGCAGCGCCTTTACCACTTCAGGCAATTGAGGAAATTCAGAGTGTCTCCGAGGATCCTCCAGTGCTTCTACTCAGCGGCTGTGGAAAGCATCTTGTCTGGAAATATTACCATCTGGTTTGGGAATTGCTCTGCCCAGGACAAGAAGGCTCTGCAGAGTAGTGCGTTCGGCCGAACGCACTATGGGAACTTCACTCGCCCCCCTGCAGGAACTATACATCAGGAGGTGCAACTCCAGAGCCAATAAAATCATGGGAGACCCCTTCCACCCCTGCAACGGACTGTTCCAGCTGCTACGGTCAGGCAAACGCCTCCGTTGCCATGCTGTGAGAACGGAGAGGTTGAGAAGGAGTTTCTTCCCAGAGGCCATTCGGACTGTAAACTCCTATCTCACCAGGGACTGACTTTACTGAACGTTTTTCCTTCCGCCCACAATATTTAATATGTAAAAGAATGTGTGTGTTTATGATTGTGTTTATAGTTTGTTTGGTTGTTTGTCTTTTTGCACAAAGTCCGCGAGCATTGCCACTTTTCATTTCACTGCACATCTCGTATGTGTATGTGACGAATAAACTTGACTTGACTTGACAATGCCACTATTAATTTTGTACCCCAGCTACAATTGACTGATGTCTATTATAAACCCGACTCCTATAGTTATCTGGACTACACCTCCTCTCTACTTCTTGCAAAGACACTATCTTCTACTCTCAATTTCTGTCTCCGCCGCATCTACTCCCAAGATGAGGCTTTTCATTCTTGTATGTCCGAGATGCCCTTTTTCTTCAGCGAATGTGGTTTCCTCCTGCTGTCATAGATGGATCTCTCACCTGTTTCTCTTCTGTATCTATAATTCTGTTCTCGCTACCTCTCCCCCCAATGGAACAAGGATAGAGTTCCCCTGATGTTCATCTTTCTCCCCACCATGATCCCACCACCAGTCACATCCTCTCATCCCCACCCCATTCTGCCTTCCAGAAGAGACCGCTCTATCCACAAGTCCTTGGTTCACTCATCTCTTCCCACCCCCTCCCATCTACTTTCCCCTGCAACTGCAGGAAATGTAATTGCTGTCGTATACCTCCTCCCACACATCCACCAAGGGCCCTCAGGTGAGACAGAGGTTCAGGTGAACCTTCTCAAACCTTAGCTACAGCAATTGGTGTTCCCTATGTGGCCTCCTTTACATCGGTGAGATCAAGCGTAGACTTGGCGAGCATTTTGCCAAACACATGTGCTCGGTCTGCCAAGGCCTGCTGGTTCTCCCAGTTGTTAATCATTTTAACTCCCCTTCCTATTCCTCTACTGACCTTTCGATCCTGCAAACAGGTGCCATCTGTACGTTTGTAGATTCTCACTGTGACCGCATTGGTTTTTCTCCGGGGCTTCAGTTTTCTCCCACACTCCAAAGATGTTCAGGTTGTAAGTTAATTGGCTTCAGTAAAATTGTAAATTGTCCCAAGTGTGCAAAATAGTGTTATCGCTGGTCGGTGTGGACTTGGTTGGCTGAAGGACCTGTTTCCGTGCTGTATCTGTAAAATGAACTAAAAGTGCTAAAGTCTTTTAAATGTTGCGATAGATGATTTAAATTAAGTGACAATTAATATATTCCTGCAAGCATGATTCCAACTTGTAGTGTGCTTTCCTATTAAATAACTACACTTTTACCAGGCCACATTCAGTCAAATGCACCCTTGATGTCAAGCTCTGTCACTCTCTCACCTCCAGAATGCAGCATCTTGATCCATGTTTGCTCTTGTGTGGCTGTCACATAACATTGGCCCCCATCTGATACAAATTAGCTGCAAACCTCACTGCATCACCCTCTACACAATTAATTAATGTGATGAACCACAGAGTATAGCCCACTAATGCCAACTACACATTAGTGTGTAGCATTGTGTTACTGCAAGCCATTTGAAGACACTAAACTCAATTTTGAGCTCACGATATTTTGTTGAAATTTTCCAGATTGCAGGCCGCTTTTTCGCTATTACTCATCTCTATGATCAGGCAAGAAGCATCTGTTTTGCACTCATCAGCGGTTTACTGGCCTCAATGATCACTTTATCCCATATGACCTTAATCCCAGTTTATGGACATGAACATTTTGGATTGAATCTGGACCACTGTCAAGTATTTTACAAGTATCATCATGAGGGCCTAGCTATATATTTATTTCACTGTGCACACCTCACAAGCTTGATGTGATTTCTGGATGCATTCCAATATGAACAGCTGGCTGCTGCTGCAGAAATACATCTTGTTCCTCAATCATTCAAATCCTGGCCTACAGTATTGGTACCTTTTTTGACATTTTCCACAACCGTGAGTCTTTCTTTTGTATTATGGTCCTTGATGGTACCATTCTTCTAACCTCTACGTTCTCTGTTGTTTTAGATATCAAAAATGTTCTTCTATTCCATTTTTACCAAGATGCCAAGTACTTTGTAGTGCCTGAAAATAGCTGCCTATGAGCATCAATTGAATCTCCTGTATGTTGTTTAGTTTCCTGAGCAAGGTTTAGGAAAGGCGGCCCAGTGGGGTTGCTGCATTACAGCGCCAGAGACCACGGGTGCTGTCTGTACAGAGTTTGTACGTTCTGCCTGTGACTGTGTGGGTTTTCTCCGGGTGCTCCGGTTTCCTCCCACACTCCAAAGAAGTACAGGTTTGTAGGTTAATTGGCTGCAGTAAAATTGTAAATTGTCCCTAGTGTGTAGGATAGTGCTAGTGTACAGGGTGATCGCTGGTCATCAGGGTATCGGTGGGCCAAAGGATCTGTTTCCATGCTGTATCTCGAAACTAAACTAAAAATCCATACTTTTCCACCAGATTTAATGTAATCACTACCGTGAGGTGTTCACCTCCATCTCTCTGCATATTTTATGTATTCTGAGCATTTGTTTTGAGGACACAAGGTTCACATGACACAAAAGAAACTTTCAAGTTATAAATGTGAGCTGCATTCAAACTTTGCCCTCAAGAACAAAAGAGAATTTTGACATGGACCCCCCATCAACAATACAAACACACTGCAAGATTTTAATACCTCTGCAGGTATCAGAACCCACAACAAATGGAAATAATTTCCGAACTGTCCTTCATGGCAGCAGAATATTTGAAACAATATTTGCTCTGCCTCTTGTTTCCAGTAAAATTAGAGCATTATAGAAGAGACGTGCTGTAATACAATGTGGACCTGGCGTTTCTAGTGCATGAGACACAAAGATTTAGCAGGTAAATAGTTAGGAGTGTTATCATTTACAAAATAAATGTGGAATGCAGGAGTAGAAGAGTTCTGATGTAACTTTGCAGAGTACCGTTGAGATTGCACCCAGAGTACAGAGTTTTGGACATATTTGACATATTACAGTTATAGTTAAGGAAGAATATATTTGCATTGGAGGTAGTACACAGAAAGTTCATCAAATTAATAGCTGAGATGAAAGAGTTGACATATGAGTACAGGTCGAGCTGAATAGACTTACACTCACTGCAAGAGGTCCTCATAATGAAATGAAAAGATTCTAAAGGAATATTTACATCTGACAAGATGTTTCCATTATGGGGGTATACGTACTAGAGAGCAATGTTTCAGAATAAAGGGTTAACGCATTTAAAATCGTGATAAGGTGGAAATTCTTCTCTCAGAGATCTTCACTCTTTGGAATTCTCAATCGGACAACTGTGGAGGCAAAGTCATTGAATGTATTTCAAGGTGGAGACGAACAGATATTTGGACAACACGGGAGTCAAGGAATATGGGGAGAGAAAGGGAAACAGATGTGAAACATGAAACAAGGCTGGAGGGCCATCAGCTCATCCCTGGCACTGTTTTACATGTTCTTAGGCTCATGTGAAAAATAATCTACTTATCAATGTTGCTTACTTATTGCACCAAAGGATTCAAGGATCAAGAAGGGCAAATCTGGCAGGAATAGATAATTTGGGAAGAGCACAACTCATTTATTAACGTAGTTTCATATTTTTACAATTGAGATGGATCAACATTCTTGTATTGGCCTACATTTTGTCTTGAAGTGTGTTTTCATGGAAAACTTTCAGGAACTAATGAAATAATTATGTAATTTAAGGACATTTTCAGTAATCGAAAGAAATGAAGTGTAATCAAGAAGTATTTATAGCATTAATCATCCATGGCTTAAATATGCAAAGTTATAAATGACCACTTACCAATGATATAAAACTTTATTGAGGGGTTATTATTGTACCCGAGAATAATAATACAGGAAGAGATAATAATAGTACTAAATCTGTTGTAGTTTATCTATATGCAACACAGAAAATGCTTATTTATAATGAAGGAAAGAGCACACAAAACAATTCAAAAGGAAATTGTTCTTGGAGTTTTGGTGGAGTGGAGGCCCATACTACTTTTTTATTTCCAACTGAAATCACTTGATAGTTCTGGTATTGTGGTGTTATGCTGGATCTGTAAAATCCATTACTGATGGCTTTGGATTACTCATACCAACCAATGATCAACACATTTTGAATTAGAACCAACAACACAGGGACTGTTAAAAGACAATTGCCATTTGAACAACATGCTAAATTCCTCAAAACAATATCATCATTCTGACAAATGAAAATTGTCCATTGTACATCCATTTTCTTTTATTACGACAGTAAAAAAGATATACTTGGTACCACTTGTGTTTCATTGATTTTTTAATTGTTAAAATTTATATTATTATACAGTTACTGAGATGTAGCTTTAAATTTATCACAAGACTTACAAGTTTGGGTTTTCCATTCTTTGATTACAAAATTGAATACAGTTACATGGGACAGTTTTCTCTCCAGTGCTGTTTTATCTCCTTTCGGCACAGAAAACATTTGATACAAACCACTGAAGGAATCTGCTAACAATGGAAGGGATTCACATCCTTTGTCTTCTTTTGTTTTCAAACTCCAGTTTCCTGGGCAGAGGTTTAAGGCGGTATTGACAAATGGAATGGTAACGAAAGGAACAAATTGTGCCTTTTGCACTCAGAGGCTATACATAAGCTGTTATAAACTACCTTTTATTCTTGGTAGCTCATCACAAACACATTACAAAGAACATGAATTCTTTTTAACGGCTGACATGTTGCTGAATGAATTCCCCAACAATAGCTTTCCAGTATATAATGGTGAAAATCTCCCATCATCTAGTAATTCGAATAACCTTAATACTCACAGTTCTAATCAAAACCAGGAAAGCATTTTGCATCAGGATCAGATGCTATGATAAATTTAACTTCATGAGGTATTTTGACTTAAGTAACTGTACTGATTATTAACCATACATGCTCTAATTTGTTGCAATAGAAGTTACTGTTCTCTCACTGCCAGCCACTTGTGTTAAGGGTACACCACCAAAATGGTTGAAGATGGTCATGGATCTATAATCATTACATAGATCCAATTGCAAACAATTGCATTTCCATTTGTAATTTCATTCAAACTGGAACTAGGGAATAGTCCAGTTCACAGTTAGATTTCAGGGATAACCCTGGAAATCGTTGCATTTTTAGTAATAAGCACATAGATGAATCTAGCCTAGAACACACACAGTGGATCATCATCTGTTTGCCACAGCAGACATCTGCTTTTCATTGCAGGGTTTTGAAAGCTAGAGTTACATATCATCAGCTGAGGAATTAAGGTGTTTCTTACAATATCAACACACATGCATATTTTCTACAAGCAAAAGGCTTTTTAGATTAATACAATCTATGTCCCAAAAATAAAAGTTCCTAATTTTTTCAACATGGTATCAAATATAAAATTTAATAAGACTGTATCATTAATGTAAGTTTTCAATATTTGTAAATTATTTTGCAGTTTTTAGTCTCTATTGCATTTTGAGTGACATTGTTGATTTTCAAAAACTAAAAATTCTAATGCTGAAAGATTAGTGCAAGTTAATTATATCGGAAGGCTTTTTGGTCAATTCCTTATGAAAAAATCTGATCGAATATTTATTTGTTTCGGTTTTTTTTAATGAATTGTTTTTTGCCTGAAATACACACTTTATTACATGTTTAGCCAAAATTAATCATCTTTATAATATTATAATACACTAGAGTATGAAAAATCTTCAATTAGGTGTAAAAAATCCTTCAATAGTAATCAGACTAAGATTTTCATTAAGTTACCAGTATGGATTGAGGTTTAGGGTAAATAGGTTACTTGCATAACAGAAATGAATAGGTCTTTAAATGATTCAAAACAACAGTAATTTAATATCAAAAACAATTATATTTCTTTAGCAGTGCAAATCGGTGTTGTAATTTACACTGCAGAATACAAATTATTTTTCAGTACATCTTGTTTATTCATCTTCAACCATTGGCTATCAGGAGTTAACCCATTACTACAGACTTTGCAAAAAGAAAAAAAACTTTCAATTTCACAGAAAAATCATCAGCATTGGCATATATAAAATGAGCCACACCCTGCTAATAAGCAGTTTGCATAAGTGGAATTTATAGGACACTCGAATGTCACATTTAAAATAATCAACAAAAAGGAAATAATCAATAAAGAACAATTAAACTTCCAAAGATTAAGTGCTTTATGCATTCACATTTTACTTCAGAAAAAAGGCGCGATTAGATATCCCTTAAAGAAAATAGCAAGAATATTGACCACCCTCCTCTACCAGGTAAAACATTGGAATTAATAACTTCCTGTGCTAAACCTGTCCTACAAACCTGAATATCTTTCCTGATCTGTCATACAGTAAGCAGTCAGGAATGGAGTTCAAGTTCAAGTTCTGGTTTTATAAGAGTGTATCTTGGATCCAGCCTTGGAATATATCCCTTAAAGTCTCTTGAGGCATGTGTACCAAACACATCAAATGCCCTTCTGTTCATCAAAGCAAACCTGTGTGAAACAGAAATACAGAAATAAATGTGCAAGAACCGTCTGATGTTATGAAATTTGAACACATTTGAACAACAGAATGAATCGATGAGGATAGAGGGAAGGGAGACTGGGGTAAGTGTGGACTTATCTGCCAGGGGAGGTATGGGCATGTGGGGTTGTGTGGAGGGTGGGGGATGCGTAAGCAGTTGGTGGAGTTGGTAGCAGAGGGTAGATTAGATGAGTGGCAGGTGGGACAAAGGCAGGGGGGGGGGTTTCAATGATGTAAGTAAGGTGAAGGGAAATGGTTAAAGGTGGACTGAACAAGTTAGAAGTGGTTGAATTTGTGCTATGGCAGTTAGAGTTGAATGATAGTGTGCTTAGGAGATTAGAGGAGGAGTGGCAAGTTACACTGGTTTGGACTGAAGAGGTTTCTTCCCTTTAATACCATGGGCTCATATCTTCCCTAGCAGCCTGACGTGCAGCACCTTATTGAAGTCCGTCTGAAAATCTAAGTAAACAACATCTACAGCCTCCCCTCTGTCTGTCCTGCTATTAACTTCCTCAAAGAACTCCAGCAGATTCGTCAGGCAATTTCCCCTCACAAAACCATGCTGATTTCAGCCAATTTTATCGTGAACTTCTAAGTACGGCATAACCTCATCCTTTATAATTGACTCTAAAATCTTACCATCCACCGAAGTCAGGCTAACCGGCTTATAGTTTCCGCTCTTTGGTGCCGACCTGAAACATCACATCCACATTTTCTAGAGATGCTGCCAGACTTGCTGAGTTACTCCAGCACTTTGTGTTATTTCTCTTTAAAACTAGTAACATTGGCCCTGGTCAGCATCAACGAGCCATTCTTCACAGCTGCCGCACCATCCGGTTGACACAGCTGTTTTTGCAGCTCACATTGTAGCCCTGGCTGACAGCAGTTTCTTCAGGCCATTGCCTCAGACAGGATGGTCTTGGTCGTCGTTGGGCTCCCTCCTCTCTCTTTGTCCACTCTAACCCTATCCTTTCCATCGACGCCTCCCCTCCTCCCCTCAAGATGTCGGCGACTCTGGGGGAGGAGGAGGAAGAGGTGATGGAAGGGGGAGCGGCGGAGTGGACAAAGCAACACGAGAAGGAGGAGGCAGCGTGATGGGGTGAGTGGGCAAACGATGGCCAACAGGAAGAAGACAGCTGGTGAGGGGGGGAAGGAGTCCCATAGTGACCGGGCACGCTCTATCATTGGCGGCGGCGGCGTGAAGAAAGCACCATCGGCCAGGGACTACAACGTGAGCCACAACAACAACGCGTCAACCAGACGGGGTGGCAGCTGGTGAAGAAGGGCCCGCTGGTGCACGTTGTGGAAGATGTCAGTGACTAAGCCTGGACTTGTTCTCTAACACTTCCCTCCTTCCCGCTTGCTCTCAAAAGCGTCACACCGACAGTGGCCAAAACTGGAAGAGCAGCAAGCCCAGCGACACTTTTATTTTTATGAAGTGGACAGGAAGCCCTTGCCAGCATCCTGTTACAAAAACACAGGTCATTCTGAAAACAGGACCATCTATTGTGAATTGTTTACATAAGTGCGAGTTTACATAAGTTGCCTGTTACTTATATCAGGGAGTGGCTGTATATTTAAAATCAAATTCAATAGATTTTGGGGTGAATGGATGTGGGGTTCGTGCAGAAAAGTGGGGTTGGTTTAAAAGGTAAACAAAGATTTTTTTGAAAGGCAGGGAATACACGAACATCTGAGCAACTTGTTATTATTTTAGGCTCTTACCTTTACTTTCTATTGTCAATGAATATGCTGCCAAACACTGACCTCCAGTGGTCAGAAAATGCAATGGCATGCAGGCATTAGCAACATTCCAGCATTTTACTTCTGTAGCTCATAAATGGCATTGTTAAAAGCAACTAACTTTTCAGTGTTTCAGACCTCCGTTTATCAGTTATACCTTTACCCACAGCACGGAAACAGACCCTTTGGCCAAACCAATCCGTAAGATGCACATCCTAGCTTATCCCATTTGTCTGCGTTTGGCCCATGTCACTCTAAACCTTTCCTATCCATACACTTATCCAATTATCTTTTAAATGTTATTTAAATGTTACCACTTCCTCTAGTAGCTTGTGCCATATGCATACCACTCTCAATGAGAGAAGTTGTCCTTCAGGTTCCTATTAAATCTTTCTTTCTCACCTTTAGCCTTTGTCCTCTCGATCGTGATTATCCAACCCCAGGGAAAAGACTGTATGCAATCACCCTATCCATGCTCGTTGTGATTTTATATATCTCGATAAGATCAACTTTTAGTTTCCTATGCTGCAAGGAATAAATTACTACCCAACCCAACCTTCCCTGTAACTCAGTTCCTTGAGTCCTGACAACATCCTCGTAAATCTCTTTTGCATTCTTTCCAGCTCAATGGCATTTTTCCTCTTGCAAGGTGACCAAAATGAACACAATACTACAAGTGGTCTCGCAAGTAAAATCTTGTACACTGCAAAGTAACATCCCAAATTATCTACTCAATGCCCTTATTGATGAAGGCCAAGCTGCCTGATGCCTTCTTCACCACCCTATCTTTTTATGATGCCACCTTAAGGGAAGTATGTATTTGTACTCATAGCTCCCTCTGCAGTACAACATTCCCCAGAGCCCCAGTGTGCACTGTGAAGATCCTGCCGAGGTTTGATTTCCCAAAATGTAACACCTTGCACTTATCTGAATTAAACTCCATTTGCCATGCCCCAGCCCACTTACTCAGTTGATTAAGATCCAGTTGTAATTCTTGATAACATTTCTTCACCGTCCATGATACCACCTATTTTAAAGTCATCTGCAAACCTACTAACCATGGAGACACAAGAGACTGCAGATGCTGGAATCTTGAGCAAAAACCAAAGTACTAATGGAACTTAGTGGTTCAGGACCACATCTGCAGACTGTATGGACAGACAACATTTTGGGTCGGAGCCCTTCTACAGACTGCCAGAAGGCTGCTCCAAAGAACAATCTCGACCCTAAATGTTGTCTGTGCATTCCCTCCACAGATGCTGCCAGACCCACTGAGTTCCCACAGCTCTTTGTTTTTTGCTCAGTTTGCTAGCCATGCAATTGTACATCCTTATCCAAATCATTGGTACAGGTGTCAATGGGCCCTGCACGGACCTCCTATCATCACTCTCTGCTTCCTACCATCAAGCCAATTATGTATCTTTTTACAGATCTCTCCATGGATCCCATGTGATATAACCTCTTGTTCCTTCACCTTCACCCTGCATGTCTCACTGGATGATCCTTCAGCAATCTTATCCCAGACCATCACCCGAATGCTCTCCTCAAACAAAAATGCAACTCCCTCTCCTCTCCTTCCAGCCCACTCGCAGCATCTGCACCCAGCATACTGTTAGCAGTCCTATCTGTCCCCTATCCGTCCCCTAGCCATTTTTCAGCAATGGTTACAGTACCGCAGTCCCACATACCTATCTATTCCCTGAGTTAATCCGCCTTGCCTAACATACCACTTGCATTGAAATAAATGCAATGTAATCCAACAGTCTTTCCACACAACCTAACCCTTACCATAATGGATGCTCAGCACTTTGAGTCTATATCACAAGAGGACAACTGTCTACCATTGTTCTGGACTTCCCCAATGTCGGGAACAATCTTCTTGCATCTAGCCTGTCCAACCCCTTAAGAATTTTGTACGTTTCTATAAGATCCCCCCTCAATCTTCTAAATTCTAGCGAGTACAGGCCGAGTCTATCCAGTCTTTCTTCATATGAAAGTCCTGCCATCCCAAGAATCAGTCTGGTGAACCTTCTCTGTACTCCCTCTATGGCAAGAATGTCTTTCCTCAGATTAGGAGACCAAAACTGTACGCAATACTCCAGGTGTGGTCTCACCAAGGCCCTGTACAACTGCAGTAGAACCTCCCTGCTCCTATACTCAAATCATTTTGCTATGAATGCTAACATACCATTCGCTTTCTTCACATAGTAAGGACATTCTTACTATTGAGGGGGCGCAGGGGAGGTTTGCAAGGTTAATTCCCGGGCTGGCGGGACTGTCATATGCTGAGAGAATGGAGCGGCTGGGCTTGTACACTCTGGAGTTTAGAAGGATGAGAGGGTATCTTATTGAAACATATAATATTGTTAAGGGTTTGGCCACGCTAGAGGTAGGAAAGATGTTCCCGATGTTGGGGGAGTCCAGAACCAGGGACCACAGTTTAAGAATAAGGGGAAAGCCATTTAGAACGGAGACGAGGAAACACTTTTTCTCACAGAGAGTTGTGAGTCTGTGTAATTCTCTGCCTCAGAGGGCAGTGGAGGCAGGTTCTCTGGATGCTTTCAAGAGTGCTAGAGAGGGCTCTTAAAAATAGCGGAGTCAGGGGAAATGGGGGGAAAGCAGGAACAGGGTACTGATTGGGGATGATCAGCCATGATCACATTGAATGGCGGTGTTGGCTCGAAGGGCCGAATGGCCTACTCCTGCACCTATTGTCTATTGAGTTACTCCAGCATTTTGTGTCTATCTTAAATACATTATTCAATCTTTTTTCATTTTCTTTCTCTCTGGTATTATGATATTCATTGTCTTAAGGTGGTGCCTGGAACTCTGCACAGATTCCTGGATGTGGCCTGAAGTGCGTTTTTTTAACATTCCAGTAAATTTGCACTTCTATTTTGTGTTTCAGCTAATAAAGTATTATAGACATCTTTCCTTTTTAACATGCTTATGTATTGACCTGCTAATTCTGATAGATGAGACAGTTCAGTACGCTCCAATATGACCTCACAATTTTACCATTTATTGTGTCTTATGTCGCTTTGTTTGCTCTCCCCAATCTACAAGGCCAAATTGCCAAGCTGTTCCAAATGAAACAGCCACTGTGCGGCATCTCATTGGTACGTGGGCCGTGGACTTGCACAGATTGCTTATACACTGGATAATCTGCCTCTACCAACCTGCACCAACCAGATTGAATTTGATTTTGAATATTCTAATTAGTTCATGCTTCAAAGCTTTTCCTTGACATTTTTTTTAATCTGCAATCTGTTATTCCATTCTTCACTAACATCACAATGTCATTATCTTATAGCATTTTGGCTTGTCAATTGTGCACCACACATTTAAATCGATATCACTGGTAATATCCTCAAAACTAAAGGACCTGACACTGATTGTTACAGAACAAATTGCAAGCAATCTGCCAGTTGATTTTTCTTCTCTGATTTCTGCCAATGAGCAGGATTTGCAATAAAATTTGGCATGTTCCCTTGGACTCAAGAGCTTAGATTTATCACCCGCCTTTCACATAGAACCTTTTTCTAAAGCCTTGCGAAAATTCATGGCGACAAGGTCAAGTACAGTACATCCTTCTAGTTACTTTGTCAAAACATTCAATCAATCACAAATGACAAAAATGAACTGGAACACTTACTTTCCCTTTGTAAGCCTCAGGAGAAATTTCCAATAGGAAGGCCGGAGGTTCTGAACTTCCATCACAGCCTAAATATGATGTGGGAAGTTAATCACAATTGTTTAAAAATTCTCAATGAAATGCAATATGAAATACAAATGAATGTATAGACATATTACTGAATCATGCATTATTTTTTATTTAATCCTACAGTAAAGTTTTTCAAACCTGCATTTCTGACAAGCGTATCCTATTCATTTTGTGAATTAACCATTTAATGAATTCCAACTTTCATTATGTCCCAAGGGAACATTCCTGTTAACTACAATCGTCTTCTAAGCAATATTCAGTATGAAAGTATGAATTTGCAAATAAATTAATGCCAGGTTTGATGTGGAACGCACGTGCACTCATTGTGATAATCATTTTATTCTGTCACATTTTAGTTTAGTTTAGCTTAGATACAGCGTGGAAACACACCTTACTGAGTCTGAGCCAACCAGAAATAACCGTACACTAGTTCTACCTGACACACTAAGGGCAATTTACAGATGCCCCAAATCAACCAAGAAACCTGCACGTTTTTGGAATGTGGAAGGAAAACGGAGAATCCGGGGAAAAACCCACATGGTTATCGGAAGAATATACAAGCTCCGTACGGAAAGCAGCCAAGGTCAGGATCGAACCCAGGTCTCAGGCGCTATAAGGCAGGATCTTTACCGTTGTGCCACTATATTGCCTGGATTCATTTTCATTCCTTTATCTGTTCTCAGAGTATACGCAGTCTCTGTATTACACAATGCTACCATTATGTGAGTGCATCTCCCTACCACTTTGTTCCGTTCCCTGACAAATTAGTCTAAACCCTTCCTGACAGCACAGGCAAACCTCCCTGTGGGGATGCTGGTCCTGTTCTCATTCAAGTGCAACCTGTCCAGCTTTATAGGTCCCACCTTCTCCAGAAACAATCTCATTTCCATAAGATAGACACAAAATGCTGGAGTAACTTAGCTCGACAGGCACCATCTCTGAAGAGATGGAATGGGCAATGTTTCGGTTTGAGACCCTTCTTCAGACTGAAGAAGTCTGAAGAAGGGCCTTCACCCGAATCGTCACCCATTCCTTCTCTCCAGAGATGCTGCCTGTCCTGCTGTTACTCTACAGCATTTTGTATCTATCCTCGGTGTAAACCAGCATCTGCAGTACCTTCCTACTCATTTCCATAAGGATGTCCTATATTGCACTGTGTCAGCTGAAGATCTCAGTTTCAGAAAAACAAAGACGGTGGCCAATAAGTGGGTCATGGCAATGAACTTTGTAAGACTTAATTCCTCGGTATTCAAAAATATTCAGCAAATCATGAGTGTCGGTGCCCAATATGCCAAATATACACAAAGCTTTTCAGTGGCCCTCCAGTAACCACACCTCCAATTCCACATTAATCAGCAGCCTTGTTTCTTGTCACTGACTTTTTAGTCATTTAACCAACACACATAAATAAATGTATCTATAAAACTAATACTTTAAATTAAACGTATGAAGGAAAATTAGGCCTTAGTCCATCTTCAGCTAATCATGTTAGTGTATTCAGTCAGTGCTTATCTATCATGTTCCTTCATATGGCCTAATCCTTCACCCTGTGGTTGCTGAATGTCTGCAGAAAACTGCTGATTTTCAGAAGAGATTGTAGATGATGCATAAACATGTTTGAACACCTCAGGGCAGTGAGATGGGGATAGCCGTCAACAGAACCACTTTCAGACACTGTGTATCTCTCCTTTTATCCACCTCACCATCTTTGCGTAACTTGCCAGCGCTTTCTGAGCACGCTTGATCCTTTCCATCACTTCCCCCAATTGGAGTGTCCATAAATCATTGATCACTGTCCCATGTGTACTGTCTCACAGTTTCCCAAGCTTCAACGAGTAGGCTGATCATAAAAACTGCAGACTAGCTTTAAGCAACAGTAACTGCTCAGGACATTGGCTCTCAGTTGAAGAATCACCTAATGAGCAGCATTGGCAGGATGTCTAAATCATTAAAGTTAGCAGGCAGCATAAGGTAGCTATCCTCTTGGTAACAAATGTGGGTGTGCTTGAGTGTTGCCAAGGTGCATAGAAAACTGCTTGGCAGACAGACAGAAAGTAATGTCTGGACACGCATTCATTTCACATCAACTGATATAATTGCAAGAGCCCATGAAACACGCGCAAGTCATCATAAAGGATCAGGGTATCCACATAATAGCAAAATTGTGTTAAACTATTGAGTACATTAAGTCGGTGCCATCTGAGATAAATAAAGCATCTGCCCTTGTTATCCCACAAAACAATCAATTTATTTTGAACTGCATAATCCTGGACAAAATCACAGTGAAGATTCATGTGTAGATTGCAGATTTTCCAAGAGCGCGTACTCAAAAGTAATCTGGTAGCTCCATCTGATTAGAAAAGCAATGGGAGAACTTTCTAAATAAAAATCTACTCATAAATCGGACTTTTAGCTGGTACTTACCGCCTGAAAACATACAGCTGTGGAAATTGCATAGATGATGGTGTCTGCATGTGCAAAGTATGGACATTTTCCTGCTTCAATGCCTTTGAAATATAGTGTCTGCAAACAAAAATGAATATTAACTGATTAGACAAATCAGATCACCAATTTATTTAATACCAGTTTATTCATAATACCAGGACATGGATTTCTTAATAACAGTGGTAATTAAACCCAATACCCTGCAATACTTTATGTATGTGAATATCACAAATGTTGCTGATATTCCCCTTGTGTGATGAACAAAAAGAACCGCAATTTTCAAATTGATCATCCCATAGCATTTGACAATAGGAAAGCAACGGTTAATGTTGTCATGAAGATGAAAGACTAATAGGCCTTTTTCACGGGGCGACTTGACGTAAGAGTTAACCAGAGTTTAACATCGTGGGAACCTCGTGCGATAACAGTACGGCATTCGTGGACCACCGTGGACCACCGTGGCGCTAACGGCAGGTAATCGTGTAACTTGGTGACTCGGGAGAAAATTCAAGCAAGCTTGAATTTCTCCAAGAGTGACTTGTACACTTGTGGTTGAGCATTGCAACATTATATGAACGTAATGCTTTTCTGCTTTTCTAAGTCCCTACCTGGTCGGAGGGGTTGCCTTCCTCCGTGCAGCGTCTTCGACCTGTCCTCGCGGCCTACCAGCGGGTCCTGGAGCGACGTTTCCCTGAGGGGACCTGGCCAGAACATCGGCTTTGGCGGCGGCGCAGGGCGTTGGCGGCGGCGCAGAACATCGGCTTTGGCGGCAGTGCAGCGCTGGAGCGCTATTGCGGAGCGGGCGATGCCTTTCCTGGGTCGCCGCGCTGGAACTCCAGTATGCTGGGACCGCCGAGGAAAACATCGTGGAGCCGCGGTTTTGCGGAGCGGCCAGCTGCGACGTTGAACTTGCATCTCGCCGAGATCACCAGTGCGCGGAGCTCCGTCTGGCGTGGTCTGTTGGCTTGGAAGCCGCAGGCTCCGGTGGGAAGGCGGCCGTTCCTGGCACCCCAAGCTGCTGGGGGTTCTCCCGACGCCGGAGTACCATCACCCGGCGAGAACATCGGGCGCCGTGGCGGCGACTGTGGAGGCCTCAATTGGGCCCGACTTTGGGTGGACAAGGTGGACAAGGGGATGGGGACTGGACTTTGTGCCTTCCCCCACAGTGGGAATCACTGTGGGGGGATGTTTTGGTGTTGAATTTCTTTACGAATACTGTGTTGTATTTTTTTTATTAGTGTGCTGCATGGACATCAGAATTTCCCCAGAATAAGGGGATTAATAAAGTATTTATCTATCTATCTATCTATCTATCTATCTAATGGCCAGTGCGATATCCGTGCGATATCCGTAATAACTCTTGCGGTTACCGTGGGAACTCCTGCGAACGGTAAACCCGGAAGCTGGACAGAGGGGACAGAAGGTGAGTAAAAAAGGTGTTCTCAATATCCTTTATAAATGTCTGTATGTTAATATGTGTGTCTTTTCCTCTTGGGCATTACTTTGTTTCTGTTGGTGGCTCCACATTTTATGATAGCCTGAAGAGTGATAAAGCTTTTACCTCAGCAGTTTGATTGTCAGTGCTTGTTTACTTCATTGTTAAATAAATATATTTTTTACTATCAGCTTGATGTCTGCAATTCTTCATTAACACATCACTACAAGATGAATGTCTCTAATGTTATAATCCCTCTCATGCTGAAACACAAAATAGTTGAAGGGAGGTGATATAATCACATTTTCATTAAGTTTCATTTTTGAGTGTTCAGGTCCATCAATTGTTGAGCTATTTAAACGTTTGAAAGTTTCACCTCTCGGTAGAAAATAAAATAAGCTAATCAGCACGGTAAATGTGAGACAAAATCTTTATTCCTATTTGACAATATAAAAAGACGACTTCTTGCACATATTGAGAGAAGGTGCATCACACCAAACATTAGTCTATAAAAGGGCCTCGCAAACACGAAAATCAACAAATGAGGCACGCTAGATTATTTTAAACACATTATATTCATTAACCTCCGCAACAAGCCTAAACTCAGGCATTAAAAGGGACAATGCAATGTGCTAAATGGCAGGTTTTGCGGACGAACATCTTATAGGAAGCACTTTTCAGAGGACAACACTAGAAAGTCAGCTTATTTGCTATGCATTTCTGCTAACATGCAGTAGTGTTCCTGTGGTCGGCTACCCATCAATATAGCTGTCCTGCCACGGCACACTCCCCAATTGTGAATTGTAGTAAGCACAGAGATGGCCTCTTTGCTCTTTCACACTGTATGTGCCCGAGTTACCTTTGAAACGCTGCAGTGGGACCATTTCCGACTTGGTCGCACCACTTCTCCATGTACCTAGTGTTATTCCCCCTGTGTCACTGTCCACTAGGTCACCGTCCTGGATGGATGTTGCTGATCCTGCAGCTGTACCTCTCATTCGGATCAGGTTGTGCAGAACACATGCTGCATATACTATACTCTCCACATTCTTGGGCCTCTGCTCCATTGTCTTGAGCAAGCATCTAAATCTGTTTGCCAAGATGCCAAAAGAATTTTCTACAACCCTCCTGGCCCTTGACAGCCTGTAATTGAAGATCCTCTGTTCCCTAGTTAGATTCCGCTGTGGATATGGCTTCATAATCCAGGGCCGTAGTGCAAAGGCTTCGTCAGCAACCATCGCATATGGGATGTCCGGGCTGTCTTCTCCTGGCAGAGGTTCTGGATCAGGCATGCCTGCTGTTCCACCTTCCATTTTCTTTCCAAGCCAGGTTTCTTTCCAAATCCGGCCATCACCAATACTTCCAGGTGTGCCCACATCCACATACAGGAAGTTGTAGTTATGATCAACCACCGCCAAGAGTACAATTGAGTGGAATTTCTTGTAATTGAAATAATTTGACAAACCTCTGGGTGGACAACAAATTGCCACATGCTTGCCATCCAAAGCCCCACATGTGTGAGCAAAGTTCCACCTGTTTTCAAACCCCAGTGCAACTCTCTTCCACGCATCTGGTGTACTGGGGCATTCCATCACTTCAGCTGAATAAAATTTGATGATCGCCTCACAGGTTTCTCGGACAATACCACAGATGCTGTTGGTGGCGACAAGAAAGTTGTAAGATAGACTTTGATAAGAATCGCCTGAGGCCAAGTAGCGGAGGGTGATTGGTATGCGCAACCCTGGTTCCATTGCCTTTCTCATTACAGTGTCAGTCTTCTTCAGCAGAGGTCCCAAATTATTCTTCAGCTCATTAAAGAACTCGGGTGAAATTCTGACAAAGTTTGTGAATGCACTTTTATCCTCTTCGCACAGCACATTAAGCAGTTGATCATATTGTCCAAATTGAGGTCTCCGTTGAAAGATGGGCTTCACCCAGTGAGACTTCCTCTTAATTCTCTTTTTAATTAATCTCTCCCTTCTGCCTTCACGCAAGCGTCCTCGATGCACATAGTGGGCTGCTGCATACAGCGCGTCAATGAAAAAAACCACCATCCTGTACTCGAAACTACTTAGTATAGGCATGTCTCCAAATGAGCCAATTCAACCAAGGGAGGATATTTATAGTGTGTGAAAAAAAAAGTGACATCATTTGTGCCACGTGTAGTTCACAATGTTCATTCAAGATTTAACGGGAAAGCTCGGGAGACGGACAAGTCACTCGCACAAATAACGGAAATGCCGAGTACCGTGGGAACACTTTATCTACACCCCGTTATATCGTGTGATATCATGCTAGACCACGACCACTTCACTCTGGTTACATCTTGCGTCAAGTCACCCCGTGAAAAAGCGCTTTAAGGTCGCCGTGTGGGTGGTTTCCTTGAAATCTTGCCATCTAAACATGAACATATAAACCTTTTACAACTCTGGTCACATTTTTCTTTGACATTTTGGTCTCAATATGCTTTGATAGGAAAAAGGGAATTATTTGGTTTCAGATAAGTGTATTGTCATCTTCACCATGCTGCAATGAAATTGCTTGTTCGCATGAAAGTCACAGAGCACACAATGTACATGTTAATAATGATAGCTACAACAAAAAAATCCAACAATTAATGCAAAGCAGCAGAATGGTGCAAAGATTATAGTACAAATATTATGGTGCAATCTGAAGTAGTGGGAAAAAAAATACTTGTGCAATCGTGGAGTAACCGAATGAGATAGAGTTAAGAGTAAAGGGCCTGTCCCACTTACGTGACCTTGGCACGCAAATTACGCGAACTCGTCGTCGCGTTGAGGCGCACGGGCATCGTATGGTGGCGCGGGGCCGGTCCCACTGAGAAGCGCGGAGGGATAAGTTGTGCGCGACATCGCGCGGGGCTCCAAAATTTTTGTAGCGAACGACATCTTTGTTCCTGTCGCTTAACTGACGGCCAAAGTGGGACAGGCCCAAGACCCTCGCGTGACGCAACGTCTCACCTCCAACAGAAGCAGGCAAACGATCGCTGAACTCGGCCTGGGGCTCACTGCCGTTGCGGTCCGGATCCGCCCCCACTTCTACTCCCAGAGCGGCGCCAAGAAAATTGAAGATAGACACAATATGCAGGAGTAACTCAGCAGGACCGGCAGCATCACTGGAGAGAAGCAATGGGTAACGTTTCCGGTCAAGACCTTTCTTTCAGACTGAAGAAGAGTCACGACACGAAACATCACCCATTGCTTCTCTCCAGAGATGCTGCCGGTCCCGCTGAGTTACTCCAGCATTTTGTGTCTATCTTCAAATGACGTCACGCGCTCCAGACGGCTGTGAAATCGCGCGCGACCTTCGCGGGACCGTCACGCCTCAACGCGACCACGAGGTCACGTAATTAGCGTGCCAAGGACACGTAAGTGGGACAGGGGCTTAAGAGTGAAAGGGCTGTGAATGAGAGCTCCCACTCTTGATAGATAATCTACCAAAAAAGTCTATATGTAGATATTGAAAGAGAACCGAATAATACTCAGCTGTTGTGCTTTATGAAATAATAACCTGCTGATAATTATTTGTACGATAATCATACAAATTAATTGCGCACTCATTGGCACCAGAAACACTGAAAACATATCCAGCAATTTAAAAAAAAAGAGAAAATTGGCAGAAAATAATAGCTGGAAAGAATACTTCATGGCTCATTTGAGGTGCTGCATGAACATAAATAACAGAAGGTGCAGTAAATATAATTTTAAAATGTACTCTTGTGTCAGGAAAGTATGAAACAGAAATAAACCCATAAGCTCTCTCCACTGTCCAATACCTCGTCTATTCTTGTGCCCAATCCTTTCATCCCGTTGTACCATTAGATCCTGAAAATATTTCAGTCTCAGTACAAAATAAGGAGATACAAGAAACTAAAGATGCTGGAATCTGGAGTAAAAATCAAATTGCCAGAAGAACTCAGTGAGTCAAGCAGCATCTGCAAGGGCAAGGGAACGGTCGATGTTTCAGGTCGAGGCCCTGCATCAGCACTGAGGGTGTAGGGTGTAGATTGCCGGTATATAGAAGTGAGAGTTATCTTCCCTTCATCCTCCCCTCATCACTGAAGATAGACTCAAAATTCTGGAGTAACTCAGCGGGACAGAAAGCATGGGTGACGTTTCGGGTTGAGACCCTCGTTCAATCTGAAGAAGGGTCTCGACCCGAAACGTCACGCATTCCTTCTCTCCAGAGATGCTACCTGTCCCGCTGAGTTACTCCAGCATTTTGTGTCTATCTTTGGTTTAAACCAGCATCTGCAAATCCTTCCTCCACTTATCACTTAGCAGCCTCTGTCTCGCCTTTGTCTCACCTCTTCCTATCACTTCTGTATGTTAACACTCATCCCTTGACACCTTCAGGCCTGATACAGGGACTGGACCTAAAACATTGAGAGCCCACTGACATAGAGAATTCCAAAGATTTACATATCTTGTGAAAATAATCTCTCTCCATCAAAGGGCCAACCCTATAGCCTTCTTGTATCCTGTAAATTCTATTCAATATATATTTCAATATGATCATCTCTCATTTTTATATATTGCAGTGAATATTGGTCTTATTCATCACAATATCTTCAACCCAGGAGGGAATTTAACAAATCTAGACTGCACAGCCGCCAGACATATCTGTCCTTGAGTTCAGAGGTCAAATTCACAGTACACCGAATGAAATCGTTCTCGTCCTGTGAACCATCAATGAGACTCCATAAACTTTGCATTCCAACTCTCTGCTAATAACGTCCAACATGTGATATCCAAATTCCCAGCTGTGACAATATTTACTTCCTGCATCTCATGAACCATCATCCTTTTGTACAATTTCACCAGTTCTCGCCATTTATAATAATATTCTGATTTTCTAAAGTGATTTACATTTACATATTGTACTGCTTCTGCCAACTTTTTACCCATTCACGTATGTCTCCATCCCTTTGCAGACTCCATACCAGTAGAAAGCCCAATAAAATGTACACATAACTAGTATTATAATTTGGTGTGGAGTAACCCAGCCTGAAAATGTTTCAAAACCCACGGAATCAGACGGCTCTACATGCATTGAATGTCAGAATGACATTTAGGCCGAGTGAATTTTGAGTGTCAGAATGCTGGTGGGCTTTCATGTTCCAACCATTTCATCAGTGGTTGGACCAATTATTGAAGCATTCTACAGTTATTTAAAGGGGAATTAGATATGTATCTGATAAGAAAGAACATAAAATATGAAGAAATATCAGGGAGATTAAAGAATGTGTTCCTGTTGAAGAGATGCTACCTGCACAAGTACTGTGAACTGAATAGTCTCATTCCATGCTTTAATGATAGGATTTATGGCCCAGGATGGGAAAAAAATGTAATTTAGTTTGCTATTCGAACACACTCATACATAGATGGGAACAGCAGAATAAAAAAGAGAAATCTTATCCCCACTTCTCCCAAACCAAAAATGATCAGATTGGCATGGTCTATGCCTCAACAAGGCTTTAAAACGGAAGAGGAGATGTGCACATCATGGGTGGGACCAATGCTAACTGACTTTATATATCCATTGGGAACCTCTAGAGAATTTATGCCACTTGGTTTCCCAGGTTTTGCTCCGTGTTCTACCTAGACTCTGTCCTAAAGAGGCCACGCCTACATCCAATATTTTCCTAAGTGTCCATCTGGTAAATTGATGGATTTCCGTGGGGATTCAATAAGCAATGAGGAGGATGAGAGGTGAACATGTTTGTGCTGACCATCAAGCACCCATTTACTAATCCCATTTTTTCCCTCCTGCAATCAACAACCCTCAGATTGTACTATCGTGCACAATTTTCAATGGCTAATTTACTCATGACCCTGCATGTCTTTGGGATGTCGGAGGAACCTGAAGCACCTGGAATAAACACATTATCAGAGAAAATGCAAACTCTACACATACGACGTCAGGATTGAACATGGATCACTGGAGCTGTGAAGCAGCAACTCGACCAATTGTGCCACAATGCCACCCGAAAGGAAAAAAAGATAACATCAATTTCCACAACATAACAAAACAAACACCAATTACATTGTTCACGCTGTAAGATAAGAGCATCCAAATTGACATTTACAAAATACAAAATGTATTTCACCTCCACAAGTTTGGAAGCCAGGTATGTAGAGATGCTTGTGCTTTTGTAAAACATCATTGACATTCCTGCTAAGAAACCTGCATAAAAAAAATATATGATTGATGCACATTAATACAATGGATAGATTCTCACCAACAGCAATAATAATCCAATTTAAAATGCTTAACTCTTCATTGAATAATATCTTGGATTGCACCATTTATGGTTTAATAATCAGCCTTTTTAGAAAAATATTTGAACTATCGAAAGTATACTTTCACACTAGATGACGTTAATGGAAGACACAAATTAATCAAAGTGAATGTGATAATAATTTCATACAGAGCTCTCCATGTGACATTGTATATACTAGCCATAACCCAGATCATTTTGGTTTACACAACTGTATTTTTGATTTGTTTCAAAGATCAAGAGCACATGCCATTGTCATGTTCAAATTATTACATAATAACCACCCCATATAAATTTCTTATATTATGGAGCTGAATGCTACTAATATTCAGAACAATAAAATTAGAAAAGCATTTGGATGGACTTTAGTTCATTATTCTTCCTTTCTATTCATTTCATCTCACGACTGGTCATCTCAGAGTTATATGCCAAACACTTTGGAAAAATGCTTGTAAAAAAAGAACAAAAAAATTATTACTCTCACCAGCAATCAATGCATGGAGTTCATCATCTAAATTTCTCACCCATCGGAGGAAGCAGCTAGTACCCTTAACATGAAATAAAAACACCAAGATTAAATAGCTTGTCCTGTAATATTCTAAATGCCTTTGTCAAATGATATTCATTAAATGTCTTGATTATATATTGGAAAACCACGAAACATTTTGCTTAGTGAAAATGTTTAATGTCTGATGTTTAAAACAGAATGAAATAAAATTCAGAAATCGCCCTATGTTGCAAATTTCCATTAAGGGCCTGTCTCACTTATGCGACTTTTCAGCAAACTGTCTGCAACCTTCAAGCTCGGGGGCACTCGCCTGAAAAACCGCGAGCTGGATCAACCGTCAGCGCTGAACACACACACACACACAAACACATCGCAAAGGCGGGGGCCAGGGAAAGCGGGGGAGCGCTGTCACACGGAGCAAAGCCAAGATGATACCCGCGATGAACAGGAAGATTAAAGATGGCTGGCACAGTGTACGGTAAGTCCTTTAAAAGAGCGGGGGGGGGGGGGGGGGGGGGGTGTGGGGAGAGAAGGGGGGAGAAGGGGGGAGAGAGGGAGTGGAGACACTTTTAAGAAGCCAGACAACTTTTTAATAAGCCAGAGATACACAGCTGTGAAGTTTAGCGGGCATTTAACATTACTGGTCAGTTTTCCTTGGTTCTGAAAACTCGTGCTTACGTTTTTTTCCCCCTAATGAGCCAATTAAAATGCCTGGTCTGCAAAGGAGATTACCTACGGCTGCCTCGACTACCTACAACGACATGGCGACCCCACTACCACTGTACTACGAGTTCAAAAGTATCGATTTTCTCCATGCCGACCAATTTTTAATCTCAGAAAAAATTTCAGCTTGTTGAAAGATTTTCGTCGACCAAACTGAGTGTGACTGCGGGAACTCATCTCAACCGTGAAGGAGACTTACCAGTGACCACCTACGACCATGTGTCGACCATGCTGCGAGCTTGATGCAAGTGTAAACTCTCCTAAACTCGCAAATAAGGTCGCCATAGTGGGACAGGCCCTTTATTACTGTACTCAGTTTTCATGTGCTTCACACAAATTCCACCGAGGCCCATTATTTTCTTAAAAACTGCTGGAGTTTCACATGAATTATTTACTCAATATCAATATCAATATCAGTTTTATTCGTCACTTGCACATAAAGTGCAAGTGAAATGAATTTGCCAGCAGCGGTACAATGAAAAAAGAACACACAAAAACAATAAAAATTTAACACAAACATCCACCACAGCATTCATCACTGTGGTGGAAGGCGCAAAAATTGGCCAGTCCTCCTCCATTTTCCCCCTGGTCGGGACTTCAACCCTCCGCAGCTGTCGCTGCGGGCGTCCAGATGTGCAGACGGGTAAAAGTCCAGGTAAGTCCGGAATCGGCTCTTTCCCACCGGAGATCGCGGCTTCAAGTTGGTGTAGGCCGCAGTCCGGCGGTCGAAGATTTAAAGTTTTAAAGTTCCCGCCGCGCCGCAGCCAGAAGCACCACAGACCGCAGGGCCGGCTGTCGAAGCTCCTCTCCGGGGATCCCCGGCGAGGGACCCTGCTGCTGATGGTAAGTCCACGCCGCGCCCACGGTAGAGGTTGGCCGCGGGCCGGCGGTTGGAGCTCTTCTCCTCCCGGATCCCCAACGAGGGATCCTAGGCTGCGGACGCCGCGCCGGCTATAGCTCTGCAGACCCCTGCTTCAGGCTGCCGCGGGCCAGCGAACGGAGCGCTCCCCTCCGGCGACCCCCGGCGGGGGCTCGCCCGCTCCACGACGAGAGTCCACGCTGCGCCCGCAGCTGAAGCCCCGGGCGCTTCTCCAGGAAAGGCCGCGCCGATCCTCGATATTAGGCCACTGGGGAGGCGACATGGAAAAAGTCGCCTCTCCATGGAGAAGGCGGCCGAAGCGGTTTCCCCCTTATCCCCCCCCCCCCCACCACCCCCCACACAAGACACACCAAGAAGCATTAAAAACATCCATAAAAAAAATTTAAAACGTTGAAAAGACTAACACGCTGCTGTGTGCCGGCTTGCAGCGCCCCCACCGATTATGCACCCCTACTGAGCTTATCGCAAAAAATTATGTTGAGTAATTCATATTTCAAATCTGGTCTAACCCAATCTTGGTTACATTACAAAATTATAATAGGAAGTAAGCGAGTGAAGTTAACTTACCTAGAAAGTTACTTCTGGGAAATGAAAAAAGTCACTGTACAGTTGGATATAAAGTTGAATACAAATTTTCTAAAAATGTGCTGGGTCTCTTAGATCAGTCCATTGGTAACTACAACTTTTCACTAGTACAGTGCATTCAGAAAGTATTCAGACCCTTCACTTTTTCCACATTTTGTTAAGTTACAGCCTTATTCTAAAACTGACTAAATTCATTTTTTTATCATCAACCTCCACACAATACCCCAGAATAAAAAAGCGAAAACAGGTGTTTAGAAATGTTTGCAAAGTAATTAAAAAGAAATAACTGAAATATCACATTTACATAAGTATTCAGACCCTTTACTCAGTACTTTATTGAGGCACCTTTGGCAGCGATTACAGTCTCAAGTCTTCTTGGGTATGACGCTACAAGCTTGGCACACCTGTATTTGGGTAATTTCTCCCATTCTTCTCTGCAGATCCTCTCAAGCTCTGTCAGGTTGGATGGGGAGCGTCAATGCACAGCTATTTTCAGGTCCCTCCAAAGATGTTCGATCGGGTTCAAGTCCGGGATCTGGCTGGGCCACTCAAGGACATTCACAGACTTGTCACGAAGCCATTCCTGCGTTGTCCTGTCTGTGTGATGACTCCGGTCATTGTCCTGTTGGAAGGTGAACCTCCGCCCCAGTCTGAGGTCCAGAACGCTCTGGAGGGAGTTTTCATCAAGAATCCCTCTGTACTTTGCTCAGTTCATCTTTCCCTCGATCCTGACTATTCTCCCAGTTCTTGCCGCTGAAAAACATCCCCACAGCATGATGCTACCATCACCATGCTTCACCGTAGGTATGGTATTGGCCAGGTGATGAGCGGTGCCTGGTTTCCTCCAGATGTGATGTTTGGCATTCAGGCCAAAGAGTTCAATCTTGTTTTCATCAGACCAGAGAATCTTGTTTATCATGCCTTTTGGCAAACTCCAAGCCGGCTGTCATGTGCCTTTTACTGAGGAGTGGCTTCCGTCTGGCCACTCTGCCATAAAGGCCTGATTGGCGGAGTGCTGCAGATATAGTCGTCCTTCTGGAAGGTTCTCCCATCTCCACAGAGGAACTCTGGAGCTCTGTCAGAGTGACCATTGGGTTCTTGGTCACCTCCCTGACCAAGACCCTTCTCCTCCAATTGCTCAGTTCGGCCGGACGGCCAGCTCTATGAAGAGTCCTGGTGGTTTCAAAGTTCATGTAAATGTGATATTTCAGTTATTTATTTTTAAATACTTTGCCAAAAATTTCTAGACACTTGTTTTCGCTTCTTCGTTCTGGGGTATTGTGTGTAGATTGATGATAAAAAAAGAATTTAATCCATTTTAAAATAAGGCTGTAACGTAATAAAATGCGGAAAAAGTGAAGGAGTCTGAATACTTTGTGAATGCACTGTATATGCAGGTCGTAAGAATCAGAGCAAATTTGATGAATTCATGCAAAACAATAGGTTACAGGGGATAGTCTGATTGATGTGGTTGCTCTGAGAACCAGCAGACTCAATGAGAAAATACCTTCCCTCTAGGTCATAAGAAAAGGTGAAAAATCTCCCAAAAACTCCCACCACATGTTTTCAGGGTGAGAGGGTCACCCAGACCGCCTTGCAGACAGAACATTCACCATCCTCCATAAATCTCTGTGAATCATGCAGCATGTTCCTTTCTCCTGTGTAAACTACAGCCATTCCTCAAATTGCCCCATTTCATACAGTTGCAGAACTAGTGCTTGGGTGGTGTGTTTGTCCTGTAAGGATTGAGTTCCAGTTAGTACAGAATGATTTGAGCAGGGTGCACTGAACATAGTAAACCAGTTTCATGACTGAATCCAATAATGTATTAATGAGATGGATTTGATATTGACACATTAGGAAATAACATTAGTAGGAATAGGAACACTTTATTGTCACATGACCAGGCAGTGAAATTCTTTGTTTGTATACCCAATGTATACAAATAGCAGCCACAAAGTTGCAAAGTACGCCGGTTCCTCCTTTTGTTCTCCCCCCCCCCCCCCACCCCCCACCGCAGTTCTCCCACACCGGGTCCTCCATTGTTCTTCCCCTCCCCCCTCACAGTTGTCCCCCGTCAAGGCGATTCACTGCTCTCAATCAGGGGAGAATTTTATTTCATCGTCTCTGTGGCGACTCTTCAGAAATGTAACATCAAACATATTCCAAAGCTTTGTTATCCCCTATTGCTTAGCGTTCATATTTGTTTAAAATATTTGCTTCAAACATCTCTTCCCCAACCATGATCACAGTGGATGGCAGTGCTGTCTCGAAGGGCCGAATGGCCTACTCCTGCACCTATTGTCTATTGCCGACAAATAGTTTTAACTTCAATTATTCCACCTAGCATAGCAATATATGAATACATTTCTCATCTTCTCTCCTCTTCCTGAAACTCAGCGACATTTTAAAATGAATGATCCATTTAACGCTTACAAAAAGAAAAGGGAATAGAATGCATGCAGAAAGCTTTACAATACATTTCTAATATTTTTTAAATATCTCATTTGGTTTGGGAGACATTGCATAAGGGGCCACATCCAGCTTTTTGGCCACAATCAATGAGGTTTCTCATCCATCAAGTAGTTATACCATCATCGACAGCACTCTTTGTGGAGTTAAAAATTCTCCCAAGTCCTTTCCGCACATTGTGTTGAAGGTTTTCATTCTATGGTTTTTAATTATTGGACCCGTTCACTTAAAGAAATAATTTTCCTCGACTCACCCAATTAAAGCCGACCACCTTGAAGACCTTAATTAAGGCGCCTCCAATCCCTCTTTGTTGCAAGTAAAACAGGCCTAACTCTTTATAACTGCTTTATATGCTTTCTGAAGCATTCATCTGTTTTACATTTCTGTGGCTTATGTAGCAAAATACAATATTGCTTTGATTATTAAGTAAAATTTCATTCTTTACTTTTAACAAAATTAATGTACCATCTTAGCTTTCTGAAACATTCATGTGACATGTTTGCTTTTATTCTGTTAATAATTTTCTAGATATAAAACTTTTCTTTCTTATGTTAATGTATTTTTTAAATTATGCTTATTCTTCAATCTATTATCAAATGACCTTGAATGTCTCCAAACCTCCTACTTTTCCTGAAATATGCAATATATTCATTTTATTTTATTCGTATTTAAATTTCACTAGAAAAGTAATTCATATTTTTGTTGCAATATAATATACTCTCGTATAAGGTTGTGTGTTATTACCTTGTAAATACTGACAAAGGATCCTAGAAAAGCTCCAAGTTGGAAATTCTCTTTATTGTACAAAGCAGACAACAACCGAGATGGCTTTGTAAACAGGTGTCTAAATGCTGATGGAATACGAAGGCAGCACTGAATAAGGTAGCCAACACCGAACATCCGTATAAAACCCTGGAAGAAAGATTTTTGTCAGTACTTTAGAAATAGCATGATATGGAAGTCGAATGGTTACATGTTCCAATTCTCTGGATTGAAGTTCCATCATCGTTTATTTAACTCAGTATTTTACGCACACTTTTTTAAAAAAAAATTGCAAATGAAATGTGGCTGAATTAACTCTGACATAAAGTTACAAGACATCCAATAGAGCAATGGTAATGCTGCTCCACTATGATCAAAAGAATAAGAGTTCAAATCCCTGCTTGGCAATTTAAGTATTTGCATTCATTTTTTTTTTTTAAATTACAAATGAAATGATTCTCCAACAAAGAGATTACGCAGCTAGCAGATTCTCTTAAAATTCAACAATTTCACTGTTTCCCTTCAGGGAACAAACACTGCCATTCATTCCTGGTCTAGTTAATCAGAATCCCCATCCCCCACCAGCACAGTTGATTCATCTAATTCAGTTAGAATCCGTTAAAAAAATCTTGAATTTCTTTACTAAGCATTTGCTTTCATACAACATATTAAAATAAAAAGAAATTAAAAATGCTGAAAATGTAGGAAAAATGCACAACCGATCAGTCACCTAATTAAGGAAGATAGGATGTCACAAAAATATTCACAATTCAAAGCACACATCCACACAACCTGTCTTTTCTTTACAAAAAGTGCACTGTTTTTTTCTGAGTTTACGCAAATTATAGTGACTGACTTGGCTATATTCCCAAATGAATGGAAACATTTCAAGATAGTTGTTAATACAAAAGTTGCATCATTAGCAGGGCACTATTCAGCTGTTTGACATATTAGTGTATTTGTTGAACAGCGGAAAATAGCTGATGAGAAAACTATGTTCAAGTTCTGATATACTACTGAGCCACTATTCCCATCTCTTTTTCACTCTATCCAGACTAGTTTTGGGTTCAATGGAATAAACCTATTTCACTACCTTGGTGTACATTTCTTACACTGGCATCACCTATTGTTATCAACTGGAATAGTTGGTTACTTAATCCCAGGACTACTGGAGGGAAAAAATAACTTTCTAAATTCAGCTATTCCTAATATAATCTACCCTTCCAAAACATTTTTTAAAGAGATAAAGACGGTGTGCTTATGCATTTAGAAACATAGAAACCTTTAGTTGTAGATGTTGCAGTTTAATCAGGGGCAATTCAGTGCCTGATTCAGATATTGATGCTTTGCCTGGCCCTGTACTGGAGCTTCCAGAATTCCCATTTGAGCAACAAAATGGTTCTCAAATCATGGGTCAGGGTGAGAAACTTGTCACTGATTTTCACGTTGGTAAACAAAGGAAAGTTGCCATTCAATTAATCAGGAAACTTAAAACTTTTACGTGCGATGGAAATATGAATGGCATGAGTTATACTCTTGGAATTAGGTTCAGATGGAAGAAAGCACCTTTGTATTGTTTAGCACACAGAGATGATTCGGACCCAGAGGACTGTTTGCCTCATCTTTTGATTAGATTTGATGAAGCAAAAATATGATGACAATGAGAAAGAAAATAATTTGAAAACTAGGGGAGGGGACTGCATTCTTTTCTCCCTTGAGGATAGAAAAATAAATGTCAATATAAAGAGAAACAACTGCCTGAGGAGGCGTTATTAAGGTTGTGTAAATTCTTGTTGACTGTTTTAAAGTGAGGTGTCTTTCATGATAGAAGATGTTGCCGGATATGGGAGCAGTCATATAAAACTGAATTGCATTAGGAACTGCTTCTCACAGAGGGTGAAATTCTCTACTCTAGGAGATTGTGGAAGCTACATCACTGGAGGTATTTAAAAGTGGAAATGGATAAATGTTTGACCAAAAAAAAATCAGAGAATGCAATTATATGGACTGGCAAAGGAGAGGATGTTGAGGCCTGTGGCAGATCAGTCATGACTCATTCAGAACAGGGGGTCAGGTGGTTTGCATCTGCTCCCTTTTATTAATCGCTATTAATAAAAGGGCTGCGCAGACCAGCTGGCTGGAGTCTTTACGAGGATTTTCAACCAGTCTCTGGCCCAGTCCACTGTCCCACCCTGTCTGAAGTCCTCCACCATAGTCCCCTTGTCCAAAAAAACCCACATCTCCAGCCTCAACGACTACCGGCCAGTCGCACGCACACCAGTGGTGATGAAGTGCTTTGAAAAACTGGTCCGGGGTCACATCACATCACTCCTGCCCCGAAGCTTTGACCCCCACCAGTTTGCGTATAGAGCGAACAGATCCACAGAGGACGCTGTGGTCACAGCCCTCCATGCTGCACTGTCCCACCTGGAACAGCGGGGGAGCTACGTGCGGATGCTCTTTGTGGACTACAGCTCTGCTTTTAACACCATCCTTCCCCACAAACTGGTGGACATACTGGGGGACCTGGGACTTCCACACTCCACCTGCATGTGGATAAATAGCTTCCTGTCGGGTCGCAGCCAGAGAGTCAGAGTGGGCCATCACACATCCACGGCCCTCAGCCTCAGTACTGGCTCTCCACAGGGCTGCGTGCTGAGCCCCCTGCTTTACACCATTTACACATATGACTGCACCCCCACCCACCACAGCAACACCATTGTCAAATTCGCGGATGACACCACGGTGGTGGGGCTCATCTCTGGGGGGGATGAGTGCGCCTACAGGGATGAGGTGGAGCAGCTGACAGTGTGGTGTGGAGAGAATAACCTGCTCCTCAACACCTCAAAGACCAAGGAGCTCATAATAGACTACAGGAAGAAGAAAACGGACATTACACCATTAATCATCAGAGGGGACTATGTGGAGAGGGTGGCGGATTTCCGCTTCCTGGGAATCCACATTGAGGAGGACCTGACATGGAACGTGAACACCTCTGCGCTGCTGAAAAAGGTCCAGCAGAGACTGCACTTCCTGAGGGTGCTCAGGAAGAACAACATCACTCAGAGACTGCTGCTGTCCTTTTATCAGTGCTCCATAGAGAGCATCCTAACATACTGTGTATGCGTGTGGTGCACAGCGGCCAAGAGGAAAGCGCTCCAGAGGGCTATTGACAACGCCCAGAAGATTGTCGGCTGCCCTCTCCTCATCTTGGAGGACCTACACAGTTCCCACTGTCTCAAGAAATCCCAGAACATTATAAAGGACATTTCCCACCCCGGACACTCCCTGTTTGAACTGTTGCCGTCAGGCAGACGGTACAGATCAATGAGGACAAGGACAAACAGACTCAAAAACAGTTTTTATCCCACAGCAATAACTACACTTAATATAGCCACCAAATGAGCGCAGGTGCGCTACATACCAAAGGGATTGTGCAATCGACAGAAGAATGTATGGTTATGTGTTTATGCTTGTTTTTTTCATGTTATTTATTTTAGTTGTTTATTTCAGATATTCTTTTTTACATATCGTTAGCTTTGAGATAATGTGTGAATGGTGCATTGACTGGTTGGCATTTTTAATTTTGTTGTACATGTTTACATGTTATAATGACAATAAAGAACCTATCTATCTATTGTATTTTCACACTGATAGGCTATTACTCCGTGTGCTCCACCATTCTGGAGCACACACTCAAAATCAGGTAAGGGTTGGGAGGGGTAGGAGCAAAGTGCTTCACAAGAGAGGGGATGGGGCAGCAGCAGGAGGATTAGGGGGGAGTTGGCATCTAGAGAAAAATCAGGGCTTGAGTCAACTGCCAAGGATTATCACGAAGAGTTATTTTGAGGCTGGGAGTTAACAGAAGTGGGGATCAAATGAGAGATCAGAGGTCGGAGTGAACTTGAAACTAATGCCAAGGCTGATGTACTTGAAGGCTGCGTTGGAGGCATACTGCCAACCAATGTCACACTGGTCCCCAATGTGCAGAGAACTGTCACAATATGCAGACCAGTTGATGGAAACAAACCTGAAGTGGGTTTCCAGTTCCAGCATCCCCTTTAAATAATACTAAGGCCAGCTCACAAGTACTGTTGAGGGCTGCTTCTGAATAAGTGGCTTGCGCCATCTGCAGGACACATCTACATGACCAGAAATCCCTGGACTGTTCTATTCATTAGCAGGTTGAATGCCCCGAAGAGTCAGAAGGAATGATGTGGAACTCAAAGTCCACCTTTTTCCATTGTGAATGGTCTGTCAATTGAATTGAATATTGTATTACTAACAGATATGGTGTTATTCAGTCCTAATTCTACATATGACATTATTTTATGGAGTAAAAAGCTCCGATAAGATAACAGGTATGAAGGTGAAAGTGACTCTCCTCAAAAACTGCACAAAAATGTCAATTGCCTCTGTACAAGAAACAGACATACTGTACTAGAAGCTAACAGATTAAAATAATTTCTCAGCCAAGAGCCTATAACAATTAAATCCTATATCAAATTCCTATTTCCCCCAGTGTTTCTGATTTGAGACTGTTGCTGCTTGAAGCTGTAGGCACTGTGTTATGAACTTAGTCAATTGTAAAATGGCCTCAACATGTAAAATAATAAATCCATTGCTAGATTCAATGGAAAATAATTACTCACTTTAACGCAGTAGGATATGCAGTTGTCGTCATAATGCTTACAACATCTGTGTCTTGGGCCACGTTTGCAACTGAACAGAAAAAAAATAATTTAACATCTATTCCTCCCATTTTAATAGTGCTCTTTTTGAAAAATATCTCAGATATATAAATCATAAAAGAAAAAACAACAGTTTTTTGTTATTTTACTGTTAATGGGGATGAAATGTACAATGTGTACTATATCACCGATCACTTATAACTAAAGGACTTACAGTTTAGACATTATTTTGATAAGTGATGAAATACAGTGGTGAGGTCAATACATACTATGCACTCGGCATCAGACATGCATTGTGCTCATTATTCATGGCTGGTTATTAAATACATGACAATTTAATACACCCCATAAAATAAAGTGAACGAGAAGCACTGTACAAGTCGGCTTTCAACTGACAGCCATAATAAATTAAGTGTTGTGTGGGCATTCAATCAGGGAAGCAAAATATTAGGTCATACATCAGGTTACAAGCACCACATTCAGATTTTGTTTAAACTTCCAACTAAAAGATCGCACGCTTCACAATGCTAAATGGTATCTTGATTTCAGCTTAATTGTCAAAGCCTTAGATTTCTTCATACTGTTATATCAACGCTTGCATTACATACGTCAGGAAAGGCACCCTTTAGCAAATTGTGATGCCATTCATCTTTTCTCAAATATTTTTTTTAAAGTGCAGAATTAAGCAGTAATGCTGCATTGCAACCCGTTGATCAAGCAATTAACCTTAGCAGTGGCACTATTTGCTTTATGTCAGTTGTCTTCTATAAAGCAAGTGGGGCCTATATAAAGTATGCAAAGCTTGCCCAAGTTTCATTAATTGCATGAAGACCAAGAGTATCAATTTACTGGCTGTATGCAAGTTAGATCAGAATTTAAATTGCTTCTGGCCTGTGTTTTCAATGGGCTAAAATGCATCATTGGTTGCACATCAATTGTGCATTTCTAGGCCATACAGCGAGATAGATGTCTTCAAAACATGAGCTTCATAGGATAAGGCAAAGGTGATTGAAGATTTTGACCCTATCAGTGGCTGAGGAAACAGGATCCAGGGAAGAGAAATTTGGAAAATTAAAAACTGCAGGGGTGAATACAGGACTCCCTAGAAGGTTGCAAAGAGAGCATGATGCAAGGTTGTAGAGAGACATGAAGATGGATATGTGACATTTTAATTCGCCACCATAAATATCACTAAACCCAAGTTTTAGATATGCATGTCATAGCAGTATAGTTTAGAGTTTAAAATCAGAATGTAAAACCAGCAAGAATGTTAAAAAAGACACTTATAAAGGTGATAAAAGTACAATTAGCATTTTGATGACATTAAGTAACACAGAATGTGTACTTAAAACTCAGTTAAAGACTAAACTCGTGATCAAAGCAAGAAAATTTGTTTTTAAGTACATAATGTCGAAGTGTGGATCTTTGAATGAGGTGTTAAATTGACCAAGGAGTTTCTGATGAAGCATCTTCAACAAGAAATGTGAATTCTTTCGACAGCTATTGCCTGACCTGCTGAGCATTTCCTACATTTTCTTTTTTTGATTTATGTTAAACTGAAGTCCTGTTTGTTAATCAGTATGTTCAAAATGAGCAGAGGACGTATCCACACTGCATATTTATCTTTTAATCAACATTGAAAAATAGATCTTGTCATAATTGAATTGCTGGTTGTTGCCAGTTAAGTCTACAACATAATTAAAGTGACTGCAATTCAATAAGTACCTAATCATTTCTACGGTTCTATACAATACCCTGAAATATAGAATTATATATTATGGTATTACTTTTATTTATTATATTTCCTCAAAACATAAATAAGGATATTTAACCTATTGAGTGCCTGATGGTTATCAGAGCAGTTTCATTCCCTCATCCACCAACTGGTCCACCGGTCACCTACAGAGATAATTTACAATAGCAAATTAGCGTAACAACCAACACATCTTTGGAACATGGGGGGAAACCAAAGCAGTTATTGACAATAGACAATAGGTGCAGGAGTAGGCCATTCAGCCCTTCAAGCCAGCACCGCCATTCAATGTGATCATGGCTAATCATCCACAATCAATACCCCGTTCCTGCCTTCTCCCCATATCCACTGGCTCCGCTATCTTCAAGAGCCCTATCTAGCTCTCTCTTGAAAGTATCCAGGGAACTGGCCTCCACTGACCTCTGAGGCAGAGAATTCCACAGACACACAACTTTCTGTGTGAACATGTGTTTCGTCATCTCCATTCTAAATGGCTTACCCCTTATTCTTAAACTGTGGCCCCCGGTTCTGGACTCCCCCAACATCGGGAACATGTTTCCTGCCTCTAGCATGTCCAAACCCTTAATAATCATATTTCAATAAGATTCCCTCTCATCCTTCTAAATTCCAGAGTATACAAGCCCAGCCGCTCCATTCTCTCAGCATATGACAGTCCCACGATCCCGGGAATTAACCTTGGGAATTAACTTGGGCAAAACCCATGCAATCATCGGGGGAAAACATGCAAATTCCACAGATAGCTTCAGGTGCTAGATTCAAACCTGGGAAAACTACCCTCCCTGCAATGTTACTGTGATACCAGACTTCCTCAATTATGCAACTCTGGGTCAATTAGAATTGTCAGAATGTCTTTCTCTGATATGTGAATTTTTATTTTCTAGAGTTAAAATCATACAGTACACAAACAAGCTCTTCACTCCATTATGTCCATGCTGAACTTTGTACTTTGTACTTGACCCTTTTACCTCCATTTGGTCCACAGATTTCTAGGCCTCAAAAAAACCTGCCAACATACTTTCTGATTATCGTGAAAGTATGGTATGGTATTTTATTTGGTACCGAGTTACAGTGAAATTCATTTTTGTATACAGTTCAAGTATCACTATACTTAAGCATTTAGATACATATTAGAAAAGCATCTTAGATACAGTTCGCAGCAGTAGTACACCAATACAGTGATGACAGTTTGGTGCCATTTTCTAGTCACAGTTGGTGATCTTGAGCTGGCCATAAAGGTCCATTATCGGCCTGGCCATGCATAGCCGTGGTGTCCTCCTCCGCTGCTCCACCGCTGTAGGCGGCATCCGGTCCATGTGCTCGGCCCCTGGGAGTGGCTCCTGTCCATCCGAGGCTCAGGCTGCTGCAGGGCCTCCAACCGTCGAGGCCGTGCACTTCCTCCTGCAGCCGGTCTGCTAACCGGCCTTCCAGGCGGGTTCCCATGGGTCCTCGATCCAATGCGGTTCCAGTCTGTGGATCCTCCGAACGTGGAGGACGAGTCCCCGGTCCACAGCGGGCCAGCCGGCGGGTTCTGGTTGTCGACGCGAGTTCATGGTTCCGGGCGAGTCGGGCCAACCGGGTGGATTCCAGTCCCCGGCGCGGGTCTTCAGTGGGTGAGTCGGGCCCACTGGGCGGGCGACTCCTCAGTTCCAGGGAGTGAGCTGGACCTTCCGTGCAGGTCCTCAATGTACGGACCGCGGCTCCCCAGGATACTCCCGCTGCCGCGCAGCTTCCCAGGATTTCCTCCACCTTCTCCTTAGGCAACATGTTCCAAATTCCAACCACTCTCTATGTTACAATATGCCCGCTAAGATACCCATTAAACTTCATACCTTGCATCTTACACCTCTGCCCTCACTCCCATCACAAGGAAAACAAGTCCACACTATTATCTCCCTCATAATTTTATGTAATCAGTTCACCCACCAGTGTTCCCTACAAAGGAAATCATGTATAATCCTGTCTCCAGGAGGACTATTTATTGGCTAAAAAAACCTCCTGTATACACTGTCAAAATTCCAACCCATAGCCTCTGCACCAATGCAATCACAGAATTGAGGAAGTTAAAATCCCTCACTACTATAACCCTATTGCTTTTGCACTTTTCTTTGATTTATCTAAATATCTGCTCTTCCCTCTCCCATGAAGCCTTATTTATATTTCTCTTTAATGGAAGACACTGGGACAAATCTTGCTGGCTGTGCCGAGTGTGAACCATCGATAGATAGCTGTCCCCAGGCAAGTCCCGACTAACATGCACTTACTGTAAGTACGCTAAATGCTGGGTAACGGATGCTACAGTTCCTCAACTTTACACTGGCCCAGTTGAAAAAAAGGAAATAACTTAATTTTAACTATTTTATTATTTGTTTAAAACATGTTTTATCTACAGCAATTCTAAATGTTTCTAAATCCAACTGAGATGCATTTAAAGAATTCTTAACAGCCAAATTTGAGAAGTGAGCCCTTCCTCCTGCATTCTGGTAACATGGCCTTAGTGGTAGAGAAACTGAGGTCTACCCACCACCAACAGACTTGCTACTGCTTGCCAGATATTTCCTCAACATGCCAGGACCAGACCAGATAAAGCAAATACCAAAAGCTCAATATTGTTTGACTTGGTCTGATAGGTAGATATTCTACCTCTCTGCTGCGTGTGGGAGTTCCAAATATTACAACAATGCCATGTAACGGCCTTAAATCAAGATGGATAGAAATTATTTCTTGTGTTTGGGAATATGGAGCAAAGGCAGGTTAATATATCTATGTCCAAGATACCTCACATTCCCTTCATCTTTTTAATGAATTCTGCTTTCCGAGCCCCCACTCCCTCACCTTTACTGTGGATGTCAGTCACTCTACTGCTCCATCCCCCACCAGGAAGGCCATTTGGTTCTACCTCCTGCACCCATGCAGAACTCATAGACTTTATCAACTTCACCACAAATTTCCATCCTGCACTCAAATTTACTTGGACAATCGGCAATCACAGTCGCCATCATAGGAAATAGACTATCGACTGACGTCTATTACAATCCACTGACCCCCACAACTATCTCGACAACCCTGCTTCCTGCAAACACTCTATCCCCTAATCCCAATTCCTCCGTCTACACCGCATCTGCGCCTAAGATGAGGTCCATACCAGGACATTCGAGATGTCCTCTTTCTTTAGGGAACAAGGGTTCCACTCTCTCATCAGAGATGAGTCCCTCACTCGTGTCTCCTCAGTTCCCCGCAGCTCCATCCTTGCTCCCCCTCCCCCTAGTCACAACAGAGACAGAGTCTCCCTAGTCCTTATCTTCCACCCCATCAGCAGTCGCATACAACAAATAATTCCCAAAATTTCCGCCACCTCCAACGGGATGTTACCATTAGCCACATTTTCTCATCACCACCCCTTTCTGCCTTCTGTAGATCTTTCCGCAACTCCCTGGTTAACTCAACCTTTCCCACCCAAACCACCTCCTCCCCAGGTACCTTCTCTTGCAACTGCAGAAGATGCAACAACTGTCCCTATACCTCCTCCCTCGACTCTGCCCAGAGACCCCGACAGTCCTGTCAGGTTAGGCAGAAATTCACTTGCACCTCCTCCAACCTCATCTACTGTATCCGTTGTTCAAGATATGGCCTCTTATACGTCGGCGAGACCAAACATAGACTGGGCGATCGTTTCGCTGAACGCCTTTGCTCAGTCTGCTTAAATCTACCTGATCTCCCGGTTGCTAAACACTTTAATTCTCCTTCCCATTCCCACACAGACCTTTCTGTCCTAGGACTCCTCCATTATCAGAGTGAGGCTAAACGCAAGTTGGAGAAACAGCATCTCATATTTCGCTTGGGCCGCTTACAATCCAGTGGTACGAAGATTGGTTTCTCCAACTTCAGGTAGCCCAGGCATTCACTCTCTCTCTATACATCCCCCACCTAAGTCGCACTCGCTTCTAATTTTCATCCAACAAACAGCTAACAATGGCCTGTTTCCTTTATCATCGTTACTTTTTTGCATATATTTCATTCATTTTTCTTTTATCTGTTAATTAGTTTTTGTTTTTTTTTGGTTTCAATGTTTTTATTGGAAGCATTTTATAAAAAACTTGACAATTTTACAGCTTTGTGAACAGCTTCAATTTTAACTCTTTCCAAAAAGAACATTAGATTAAAAAGAGAGAGAAAGGAGAAGTGAGAGAAAAGAGAAAGAAACGAGGGGAGATATTCCCATCGGCCCACCCAAACGCCCGCTCACCCAGCCCTACGAGTAATTTCGAATTTGTGTTCAAATGTTGTGTTGTTCGAGAAAATCAATAAAACATGACCATATTTTTAAAAATTGCTTCAGTTTATCATTCAAGATAAACCTAATTCTCTCTAGATGTAATGTGCCCATCATTTCTGCAATCCACATCTTCATTGGAGGAACTTCAGCATTTTTCCAGAATTTAAGTATGAGTTTTTTGCTGATATTAGTCCATAGCCGACAAAGCGTCGCTGAAAAACAGTCAATTTACTATATGCCTCTCATATTCCCAGTATTATCAGTTTTGAGTCTGTCTCTAATGGGATTTTCAGTATATTGGAGAGGACGCTGAATACTTCCGTCCAAAAACTTTCTATTTTTGTAGAGTACAAAACTGTGGGTTTGTGGCTTCTTGGAACTGACACTTATCGCAAAGAGGGGAAACACTGGGGAAAATTTTGTTCAGTTTGGTTTTTGAGTAGTATAACCTGTGCAGCACTTTGATCTGTATCATGCCATGTCTGGCATTTCAGGAGCAAGTATGGATATATTGTAAGCTTTCGTCCCATATATAATTTGAGATTTGTTGACCCATCTCATCTTCCCATACACGCCTGTAAACCTCAGATGATGGGGTGTTGATGTTTTGAAGAACATTGTAAATGTAGGATATCAACTTCTCTGTATCTGCATGTCTATTCAAACATTCATCGAGTTTATCTGGACGCAGTGTTTCTTAGTTTTTTTCCAAAATCACTCTTTGGCTGCAGCTGAAAGGATGGGAGTACTATACTGCCTGTTGCCAGGTCACTGCCGTGACTGGAAGGGGAAATTACAATGTATGTTTCTGTTTTGTTCCTCTCTTTCCTTAACATCTCCAGGGTCTTTTATTCTTGGTACTAGGCCTCCAGATGTGGAACTGTGTAAAGCAGGAATTAAAGTTGATATCACCCACATCCTCTTTTATTATTTGAATCTTGAATCTTTCAGTAAAGGAGACACGCAGTTACTAAACCTGTACATGATTGCTAGTCTGGTAACAAGTATATTGTATTTGTTTTTCCTGCCTTAAGCCAAGTTAGTCTCCCCATAGTAAACCCACTTCTGTGATAGCTAACCAAAACAACTTTAGGATAAAGCAGGCTTGAGGCACGAAATACTTGACTACTTCCCTTTTATATTTAAGACTTGGGTTCAAATCCAGGCCAAATTATATGAAGTAAGCCTGAATATTCTTCTTTCTCATGGGTATGGTGTACACCACAAACCTGCCAGAAATGTCTGCAGCTTTTTAACTAAATTATGAATCTCATTCAGGAATGGAATAGATTACATGAAACACAATTATATTTGCAACAGGGATGTGCTCCAAGGTAGAGTGCAAGATCCTTTCGCTGATCTAAATTACCTTGTGACCAATACTGACTAATCTGTGAGGACCAAGCTGATGCTGGAAGTCCACAATAGAAAATTATATTTCCATTAAAGCTTCCTTCCTTCACCTTAACGAGAAATAAACTAGTCACAAATTAAAAATATACATGGAAGGACATTTAGTTGGCCCAACCCTTTAGTTTTGTAAAAACTCCCTTGCTGATGGCATAATTTTTGCCCATGAAAATATTTTATTGTGGTAACTACTCAAAACTGATTGTAATGGAGAGTGGTTTATTCCAATAGTGTACATATTAGTGAATGTATAAATATATAAGATGACAAAAGTAAAAATGCAACATAAAAGCAGGGATACAGCAATGCCAGATTTGAAGCAAAAAATATATAAACCTTTGACACTTGGAAACTGGTCTAATGTTCTAATTTGATTTAGAAGTGGTTTTAGGAGGAAAACAGTCCTTGCCTGGTCTGTTGAAATGTTCTATATTCCCAAACAAACCTGCCCTTGTTAATTTTCTCCATGCATCTGTCAGTAGCTTCCTAAAGCTGGTAAATAAAGTTAGAACAGCTGCAGTTGAGAATAGAAAATATTAACCCTTTATCAACTACTGTAGGACCAGTTTAGCTGCTTCTGATCTTAAGCCATTCCTTCCTCATCTGATAGATGATCTGCGATGTACATTCAGCGTCCTCTTGTGTTTATTTCAGGTTTTCCAGAACCCGCAGTGTTTTGTTTTTCAATTACTGAAAGTGATGGCACTTGTTAACAGGTTCTGAACACTCATTAACTTGCCGCCTGGAAGATGCATAGTCACGATTTCCCAAGCAAGCTTGTTTTAATATGATTATCAAACATTTATCCCAAATTACGTGTTTCTCACTGATTTTCTAGGTTCTTATCAATTTTCCACTCAATATTTCTTCTTTAATTTAGTTTAGTTTAGAGATACTGCATGGAAACAGGCCGTTTGGCCCATCGAGTCCACACCAACCACGATCACCTTTATACTAGTTCTACCCTACACACATAGGGACAATTTACAGAAGCCAAGTAATCTACAAACTTGCATGTCTTTGGGATGTGGGAGAAAACCAGAGCACCCGGAGAAAACCCATGTGGTCACAGGGCAAATAATAATAATAATAATAATAATAACTTTATTTATAAAGCACTTTAAACAACTGCAGTTGCCACAAAGTGCTGTACATGAGAACTCATGGACAAAAAGCTATTACAAACAATTAAAAACCATTAAAAACCGTAAAACGAAGGACTATAAAAAACACACTAAAAATTAAAAGACATTAAAAGCACTAAGAACAGGAGCAATGCCTCAGCCAGTGTCGAAAGCCAAAGAATAAAAATGTGTTTTTAGGGAGGATTTGAAGATGGACAGTGAGGGGGCCTGTCTGATGTGCAGTGGCAAGGTGTTCCAGAGTGCCGGAGCAGCAACAGAAAAGGCTCTATCCCCTCTGAGCTTCCGCCTAGACCTTGGTACCTCAAGGAGCAGCTGATCAGCTGACCTGAGGCACCGGGCAGGAGCATATAGGTGGAGCAGCTCAGAGAGGTAAGGCGGGGCGAGCCCATTCAACGATTTAAAAACAAATAAAAGAATTTTGAAATTAACTCGAAAGTGCACTGGGAGCCAGTGAAGGGAGGCCAAAATTGGCGTAATGTGCTCCCTCTTTCGAGTTCCGGTCAAAAGGCGAGCGGCAGCATTTTGAACAAGCTGGAGACGAGCCAATGAAGCTCGTGCGACTCCAGAGTAAATGTAGAAACTCCATACAGACAGCACGTACAGTCAGGATCAAACCCAGGTCTCTCACACTATAAGGCAGCAACTCTATCACTGTGCCACCTCCAAGTCGTTCTCATTAAATAATATATCAATAACCTTTATTAAATATGATAAATAAATATCTTCACAGAAAAATGCTTTTTTTGTTTATCATAAAGTTTCCCTTATTAATTCAATTATCAGAGTGAAAGCACCAGTAACCATGAATTGAAATATTTCAGCTTACTTTGATTCTACATGTGTCTTAATATTCTTTACTCCTCTTGTTATATTGAAGCACTTGAATGTTTTATTTCAATTTGAACCTCTTTACTCCTCGAGAAAATTAGAGGGAAAATTTATTTGTCCAAATATGAATAGAAAATTTGTATTTTTCTTAAAATGTAGCTCATTTGTTTGATTATTAAAAACCCTCATACACCAAACAGCTAACAAAATAACAGTGGCCCGTTTTATTAGACCCCAAGAACCATTGTTCCCAAGTGTACAATGTCTGTGAGTCAGTGTAGCTCCATCTAAAATAAAATACAACAGGTCAGTCACCCTCTCGAAATATTATACGCTGAATTTTTCTCAACTAGACAGCAGGATAGTTTGGAATATTGATAGGCACATAAGCTAAAGTACGTCATATTATCCACAGAGGGCACGATAATTATGCAATCTGAAATCTCCTCTGATTTGTCAGAGTATCCAAGTCATCAATACAATCGCATAAATGGCCACGTTTTAACTTCTCACCAGTTTCTGGTGACATTTGCTTTCAGAAGGTGAAAACCAACATTTGGGAATCAGTTATGAGACAATACTTATCCTTGTTTTTTGTTAATCTATTATTCAGTTATACTGTTAGTCAATGGATAAAATGCACAAAAAAATCTGAGGAGAAATTAAAATGTTTCCTTACATTCTGGCAATAAGTTGTCTTGTCAATGCTATGAAAGATGCCTTGGTTTTCTTGGTCCGACCTTCTAGTGTCTGGTGCTCAGTGATATGGCCACTGGTTGTGCTGGGAATCCGGTGTTCTGCCACAACTGAATGTGTTGGAATTTCTTCTTTTCCAACAATAAATCTAACAGACAAGAATTAATAGTGTAAAGATGAAATCAAATTCAATCAACCAACAATGTAAAATTGTTTTTTAAATGGCTTCAATTTTAGACATTGAACCATGGCATTCCTTACAAAATAAAAATCAATGATTTACTTTTGAAACGTTTGACTTTTGACTTTATAACATCCTATAGCTTTCTGGATAATGTATCTACACTTGCTCCAAATGTTGAAGGACTTGATTTAATCTTAATGACGGTGGCAGTTGAGATATTAGTTTGGCATTTTGACATCTGTTTGCTAAGCAGGGGATGCAGTCGTATATGCTTCCAGCTTTCCATTACTACTCAGTGAGCCAAAGGAGAGTGAAAGTTTAATGAAGAACGAGTAATCTACCCATATTCAAGCTGTACATGTAGGACTACCATTTGTTTGAGGTATATGATAATTTTGGCAGGTTCAGGATTATTCCGCAGCGTGAATTAGTATTTCCAGTATGTGGAAAGGGAAGAGGAAAAAAAATTGAAAAGCATAGAAAAATAAAGATATAAATGAGATCCCAAACAATGAACCAAACCATCTGAAAACTGGTATTTTCTTAAACCAAAAGACATTAGAAACATCTTGTTAATCACACAAGATTGATGATTGATAACAATTATTGTGCCGTGATTTGGCTTGGTGTTAGTATTAGTTTATTATTGTTACGTATACTGAGATACAGTGAAAAATGTTGTTTAGCTTGCTCTCCAATAAATGACACCATACAGAGTACACATCATCACCAGCGATCACTCAAAATCAGGTATGATTGTCCTCTATAGCTGGAGAGGCCCAGACTTTATTGCAGTGAGTGGTATTGGTGGTGAGATGTGATTGGACCATCTTGATGGCGTGTCTCTCCTTTCTTTGCTGCGCTTATGTTTTGCAGCCTTCCACTAACCTTCAGGTGGAGTGCAGCTCCTTTGTAAACAGTGATTTTCCATGTTGCTCCATCTGGTGCTAAGTCCTCCCAGTTGATGGGGCTTATGGGGCACTTTTTAAGGTTGATCCTGATGTTTTCCTTATAGTGCTTCTTCTGATGTCTGGGGGGGGGGTTGCTGTCCTTCCAGTAGTTGGGAGTAGAGCATTTGTTTTGGGAGACAGATGTCGGGCATCTTCAAAACATGGCCAGTCAATCTGAGCTGTGTTTGATGGTGGTGATGATGGAGTGAACATTAGCCGCTTCCTGCACACTGGTGGTAGTGAATCTGTCTTCCCTGTTGATTCATAGGATCTTCTGGAGGCTCCGCAGGTGGTAGAATTTGAGGGCTCTGGGGTGTCTGGTGTTGGTGGTCCAAGTCTCAGCTCCTTATAGTAGGGTTGAAAGAATAATGGCTTTGAAGACAAGCAGTTTGGTCCTCACTTGGAGGTCAGGGTCTTCAGAGACCCTACTCCTAAGCCTGACAAAACCTATGGTTACACTGCAGTGTTGGTGATATATTTCATTGTTCCGATCTGCATTGGAGAAGGAATGGCTACCAAGATGTGGAAAGTGATCCATATTTTCCAGATGGCAATTGTTGACATAAGTGCATTCAGACCATACACAAGTATCATATGCAGTGCAAAGAGAAAATAAACAGAGTGCAGAATATAGTGTTACAAGTACAGAGGAAATGCAGTTAAAAAAGGTGCATGCTGCAATGATATAAATTGGGAGGTCAGGCATATATCCTTAGCTTATGAAAGGTATGTACATTAGTCTAACAACAGGGGAAGAAGCTTTGCTGAATATGGTGGGACATGCTTTCAAGCTTTTGTGTTGTCTGCCTAAATGGATGATTGTGATATAAGTGGTCCTTAATTATGTTGGCTGTTTTCCTGAAGCAGCAGGAAGTGTAGATGGAGTCGATATTGGGGGAGGGGTTTGCATGATGGACTGGGCTACATCCACAACTCTGCAATTTCTTGCAGCCTTGAGCAGTTGTCAAATCAAGTTAGTAAACAAACATTGAGGAAGTGCAGGCGCTGGTTGTTTTATTGACTATGGTATTAATGTGGTTGTAACAGGACAAGTTGTTCTTTATATTTATGCCTAGGAGCTTGAAGCTCTCAGCTTTCTCCATTTCAACACCACTGGTGCAGATTGGGGCATGTACACCACCCCGCTTCCTGAAATCGTTGATGAGCTCCTTTGGTTTCCTGACATTGAGGAGGGGCTAAGAACGCATCCTTGCAGGGCACCAGTGCTGAGAATTATCGTGGAGGACATTTTGTCACCTATCCTTAATAATTATGGTCTATGGGTCAGGAGGTCGAGGAGTGCCAAGACCTAGATACAGGGGTTTGTTTGGAATTTTGGTGTTGTATACAGAGCTATGGTGAATAATAGGAGATGTGCATAGGTGGCCTTGTTATCCAGATGTTCCAAAGATAAGTGTAGGACCAGGGAAGTGGTGTCTGTCATGGGCCTGCCGTGTGCTATTAGTGGTGCACATTTCAATACATTGGAAGTATCAGTGCCAAATTCTCGTACTTTAGCTTTCAAATCTCAAGAGTGTATAACCTCTTGCTTTGGACGTGACTGGCAATATGACAGTGCCTGATACAGATCTACTCTATTTTAGTTAGTATTAACCACCAAGAACCAAAACGTATAGAATCATGGATTTACTGTAATAGCACATGAGTAGTATTGTCCCAAAGGACATACAATTTTTTGTGAGCTTATAGAATATAGAAAAGTACAGCCCTAGAAATAGGCCTTTTATCCCAAATAATCTCTGGTGAACAAGATGCCAAATTAAATTAATCCCTTCTGCCCGCACGTGATCCATATTCCTCCATTACCTGCACATTTCCCTGCCTGTTAAATGCGACAAGCTACCACCCCTGGCTGCACATTCCAGGCACCCACCATTCTGGGTGAAAAAAGCACATCTCCTTTAAACTTTCCCCCTATCACCTTAAAACTATGTAATCTTGTATTTGACATTTCCCTCCTGGGTCAAAGATTATGACTGCCTGCCCTGCCCTTAATGAAGATTGATTCGAGGTATCTTACTCGGAGATATAATTCTCTTGCCAAAATAAAGAAAACCTTTACTATACAATCAACCGTTATTATAAGATTGAAATTGTTTTCCAATTGACAATTTCTTCCATCATTCTATAATTAATAGTTAGCAAAGTTTATTTGGCACGGCTACTTTTATTTTCCTTTACTGTCTAATATTGCTGAATATTGCTGAAATAATGTCACAACAAATTTAATTCTCATGGAAACTCAATCAAAATAAAAACATGTGCCGGTTGAGAAGTCTATTTTGTTTCTGTCTCTTTGGTGTCACAGAACTCTGTACCTATATATTTCTTGGGAGTTAAAGATAGATGTATCTGTTTTTTTCTTGATGCCAGCACTCAGAACAGCTCGCTGCAACTAGGGAGGATCGTTTTGACAATCTCATAACAGCAACAAATATACATGTATGCTTTAAAATATAATGTTGCTGTAATTCATCATATGGCATCAGCAGGTATGAGAGTGTTGACGCCAAATTAGAAAACTGTCCATGATGGCTGTCTATTTTTGAAACTCATCTGCAATGGACAATTAGGCTAATGTTTTGTCTGTAAAACAGACCATAAACAAGTCAATATTATTTTAGAAAATTTGAATTATTATACTTACTTGAGTGCAGAGAAAGCAAATCCCTTGAGGCCATCTTTGCATCTGGAAAACAAATGCCGCAGTTCGTGAATGATCTTAGAACTTCAATTCCAGAAAATATACATAAAACACCAATGTCTGACAAACATCAAGGTTTTACATAATACATTATGAGTGCAGAAACCCACAATTTGGCCTCACAAGTTCACATGGTGTTTTTATGATCCTTCTACTCTCAGTCTAAACTTAGAAACGACTATTTCTTTCTCCCACATGTTAATCCAACCATACCTTAAATGTGTCATTGTAAGATGGTTATCTAGTGCCAACAAGCTCCACATTCTTACCACACCTTCATTCAAGATTCTTCTAAATGCCCTGATGGATTTATTAGTGACATATTTATAGCTCCTGGTTACCCTTCACCCTTACAAGTGAAAACATCTCTATGTCTACTCTATCAGGCCATTTAATAACCTTAAGGCCTCTTACCAGGAATAATAATGATAATAATTACAGTTCAAGATTTGATTGGGGGATAAGAACATCATCTACCCATAGAGCCAGAGGGTAATGCTGGAATAGTTAATAAGCACATTCTACCAGCCTTTAACAAGGAAAAGAATGCTGCCAACATTTCAGTGGAGATAATGGATGGGATGAAAACTGATCTTATAAGGAAAAAATCACCATGCTTAAAGTAAGAAATTCACTAGGACTGGGGAGAAAGTATACTACTGGATATATATGCTAAAGGAGTTGTGGAGGCTTGCTCTAACCTTCTAATCCTCTGGATTCATAAAGACTTTACGGAAATCACACCAGATTGCTAATAAAATTGTGGCGACTTGCTGTAATCAAATAATTCCCTGGATTCCAGAGCATTCTTGGACAGATTTCACTAAAACAGGCATGGTAGGCTAAATGACCATCTTCCATATTAAATCATTTTGTAATTTTAACTGCAGATTCAAATTACAGCATTTCTGTATTGAATAGTTTTGTAATTTTAACCTCACTTTATAACTCTTTGCTTTGGTACTTTTGTTTCTGAATTTAAGAGCTTCCTGTACATCCTTTGTCCATTTGTTGAATCAGGTCACTTTTTCCTCAATGTTGTTGCATTTTGCTTTCAAATCTCTCTGAACAATAGTATAATGCTGCTAACTTTAAACAGATTCAACTTTTGTCTCCAACAATACCCCTGCAGGTCTGCTGAGCTTCAGCTTCAGATCATTGAAATCGCATCTCAACATTGCCAGTCGATAACTTGCATTTGCAGTTTTATGGAAAGGTTATCCCTTGTGAAAAAAAAATTGGTTGTTTTAAAAATTCTTCTCACCTATGGAAAGTATAAAACCCCTAGTTCCTTAAAGGGGCTGCCCCACTTGGGCGCCTAATCTGCGAGTTTAGAAGAGTGTCTTTGACCTTCAAACTCACAGCATGGTCGATACGCGGTCCTAGGAGGTCCTATGAGGTTGCTGGAACTCTCCTTCATGCTCGAGGGAAGTTCCCGAGGGAAGTTCCCGAATATTTGTGGTCGGGTAAATTTTTTCCGCATATTGAAACATTTTCCGCAAGTAAAATTTGGTCGGCATGGTTCTTTTTGGTTCGTAGTGCAGTGGAGTGGGGGTCATTATTTAGTTACAGGCAGTTGAGGGCAGCCGTAGGCAATCTGCTTCGCTGACCGGACCAAGGAAAACCGACCGGTAGGTAAAATGCCCGCTAAACTTTATTAAACTTCTTAAAAGTGTCTCCATTCCTTCTCCCCCCCCTTCTTCACCCTTCTCTCCCCCCCCCCCCCCCCCCCCCACGCCCTCTAAAGGACATACCGCACACTGTGGCAGCCGTTTAACTTCCTCTTCATCACGCAGGCAGTGTGTGTGTGTGTACACGGTCAATCCAGCTCGCTGTTTCAACGCGGACGGTCAATCCAGCTCGAGGCTTTCTTTATGTCACACAGGTCTACTTTATGTCACATAGGTTGGACAGGTCCATGGACAGGAAAGGTTTAGAGGGATATGGGCCAAACAAGGGCAAATGGAACTAGCTTAATCAAATTAGATCAAATAGAACAAGTTGTCCTACAACTTTAGGCTGTGCCCGCCATACGCAAGAAGAAGAAGGACTAGCTTAGATGGGACATCTTGATTGCCATGGATGAGTTGGGCCAAAGGGCCTGTTCTCATGATGTATGACTATAACTTAACTTGGCCATATCCTACAGGCTAATCTCGGTATCCAACATGATCATGCTGCTGAATAAAAATCCCTCAAAGTCTTTGACAGCTAGCAAAACCAATCCACCGCTTTGCTCGCTGCCATAACTATTAACATTTTCTATATGTTTCTGACTGTCTCTGATATTCAGGAATGTCTACTATTTTTAAAAAGTAAAAAATTAAAATTTAACATTATTTTTAAATATTAAAAACACAAAAACATAAAATAATGAAATATTTTACAAAGACTATACAAAAGGAAATTAAAAATGTGACTGGCTTTATTTTCTTTTGTCTTCCCCAAGTCCTCCATATAGATTCTGCATGAGGTTTAACATGCAGAACAGTGGCTATGTGCACCGGCAAAATGGATTGGAGCATTCCAGCAGGAAGTTTGAGACTTCTGCACTTGCACAGGAATCCTGAAACTTTATCAGCACTTTTTGCTGTGAAAGGCTGGCAATCATAAGTGTAACCCTGTGGAGAGAAGGAAGGAGTGACTTTTCCGGCTCGAGACCCTTCTTCTCTCAGAGATGCCTGTCCCGCTGAGTTAAGGGGCTGTCCCACTTGGGCGACCAAATTGGCGAGTTTAGAAGAGTTTGTAAAAATGACATGTTGAAGACCTCCTTCAACTATGTAGAAGACCTCCTTCGACTATGTTGAACACCAGCTTCGACTAGATACGACTAACTTCGGGAAAATTGGACACCGAATAGTGGAGAGTGAAGACGACCTTCTTCGATCTCCATCAACCTCCCTTCGACTATGATGAAGACTAACTACGTCTAACTTCGACTACCTTCGAGTACCCTCGATTACCTACGACTAACATGCTGACCTACTTCGACCTACTACGACTAAACCTACGAGTAAAAAAAGCATTGATTTTTTCCATGGCGACCTTTTTTATTCGCGGGCATTTTCTAACATATTGAATAAAACGCCGCGACCTAGCTGAGGCCTCGAGTATGCGGAGACCACTCTCAACCATGAAGGAGAGTTACGAAGACCTCGTACGACCTCGTGTCGATCATGCTGCGAGTATGAGTCGAGGGCAAACTCGCCAGAACTCGCGGATTAGGTCGCCCAAGTGGGACAGGCCCTTTACTGCAGCATTTTGTGTCTATTTTGGGTTTAAACCAGCATCTGTAGTTCCTTCCTACACGTAAGTGTAACCCTTGTATTCCCTTAGAAAAATCCTGGCTTTTGTCTTATTTCCCCGGATCAATAATTTGGTTGACACCGTGGCTAGCGTGACCAGCGTACTAGGTACTAGAATACCTATTACTAGAGTAATTCCCTTCAAACTTCTCAAAACACCCAAACGCCCCATTTATCACATACAAAATTAAAGTTGGAGTTTCATCTACCCAAACTTTTATTATCACAATTGCACATATAATCTGAACATATGTGTAAAAGACTGCGGTGTGAGAGAAGTGGAAAAATAATTTGAGTATATCATCTGTTATTCATGAAGAACAAACATTAACATTTTACATGTTTCAATTTTAGGGTGGAACAATCCAAATAAGTTACATTTAAATATTTCCTAAAAGAATGAGTACATGGGCAAATAGTGAAGATGTACATGGAACTTACAAGAATATGTAATTATACCTAAAATATGTGTGTCAATTTGAAGTTTCTTTCACAAAATGTTACATTTGAACTTAGCATTTTTCCTAAATTATGTGTTTTATTGCAGTTCTTAAAGCTGTCTGGAGAGGTCCCCATTTAACAATTTTTCTTATTTAATTCATTCTTCAACCACAAATTAGGATCATATTCCATGATCAATGTTGGTTTTATTTCTTCAAAAAAACGAAATGTATAGTCCATTCCAACGTTACATGCTACCTGTCAGAGTAATCTCGTTGAATAGAAAAGGAAGGCTTACCAATACTTTATTTCATAAAGTAGGAAAGTAAACTTGTATCAATATTAGTACAGGTTTTTCAGTAATAATACATAAAATGAAGATTAAAACAAATGCCAGCATTAAAAGGATCTTGCCTTATGCACCCCTTCTTTTTGCCCAAAAACTGATGGCCAAATATTTGAAAGTACCTCATCCAAACTATGATATCCCTTCCCTAAAAGCCCTGTCCCACGGTACGAGTTCATTCCAAGAGCTCTCTCAAGTTTCAAAAAAAATCAAACTTGTGGTAAGCACGGAGAATGAAGGTAGCGGGTACGTCGGAGCTCGGGGTCATCTCTTAGCAGCTCGTAACGCTAACGGCAGGTACTCTGGAAGGCTCGCTAACGACAGGTAAGCTCGGCAAAACACGTGAAGATTTTTCAACACGTTTCAACATGAAAAAATGATTTTGCAACATGTTGAAAAATGTCCACGAGAGCCCCGAGTACTGACGAGCGGCCATTACTGTAAATCTCCGAGTTCGAATCGGGGCAAACTCGGGAGAGCTCTTGGAATTAACTCGTATAATCTCCTTATTTCTTTTTCCCTTTTAAAATCCTCCTTGAATCTTGTTCCTTCTGTGAAGCACCTTCGACATTTTTCCTCATGTAATAAGTCTACGTTTTTGTTGTTGGATCTTTACCTATTCTGCCTCTTAGGCAGACCTATGAAATTAAGGATGACTTCCTTTCACTGTGTGTTTGTGTATTCTGAGGAAGGTAATGGGATAATATGTGAATTGCAGACTCTTCCAGGTATGTCGTAGGAGATGGTCGATGGGACAGGTGCATGGCTAGTTTGAGAGGTGGTGTCCCACTTAGGCGATTTTTCAGTGGTCTGCCAGCGGCTGTCAAGTTGCCGGCAGTCGCCTGAAAAACCGGGTACTGGAACGGCGACTCCCAGAGTGCAACACACACACGCAACACACACATCACTTCCTTCACCAACCCGTGTGCATTTTTTAGAAAGCAATCCCCCCTCTTGCCCGGTCTAAAAAATTCACACGGTGCAAAGCCAAGGTGATACAGACGCACACCGCGATGAACAGGAAGGATGGCTAAAGCAGAGTGTACGTTAAGTCCTTTAAAAGAGGGGGGGGGGGGGGGAGAGGAGGAGAGGGGAGAAGGGGGGGGGGGGGGGGGGAGGAGTGGAGACAACTTTTAACAAGCCAGAGATACATGGCTGTGAAGCTCGGCGGACATTTAACATTACCGGTCCGTTATCCTCGGTTCTGAAAACCACTGCTTACCTTTTTATTTCCAATGAGCCAATGAAATTCACCGGTCAGCACCGGCTCCAACCTACGAGAACCTCCGAGAACTTTCGACCTCCTGGCAACCCACTAGAACCTCCTGCCGACCCACCTAGGGCTCGAGAATTCTCGCTACTCTCCATGGCGGCTTCATTCTAGTTGCCGGTAATTTTTCAACATGTTAAAAAATTCACGGCGACCTTAATGAGGCCGCGACTAGTTCCCAGAATGCAGGAACTCCTCACGACCATGAAGGCGACTCCCCGGCAACCACCCGCGACCATGTGACGACTGCTTAGACCCCTGCAGTCGCCTAAGTGGGACAGGCCCATTACCACCTGATATTCTCCTCCCAAGACTCTCCGAACAGAGTGCCTGATTCGGGAGTCTTGTGAACAACATCGCCATCCCAACATAGTCAAGTAAGAGTAACACAGGCCTCGATGGTGTGGACATTAGCCTGTTAGAGGACACTGACTTTGGTTTACTTGTCCTTCCTGTCAATTTGAAAGACAGCATTGGTGTTGTTTTTCACTGGCTTTGAGATGCATACTCATCAACATATGGGAGGGCAGGGATCACTTCTGCTCGGTATGATTAGGGAAGACCAATAAATGACAAAATGTTCAGTGCATGTCAATGGTGGGAAAGTTAATAGAGAGAATTTTGAGAGGCAGGGTTTATTTGCATTTGGAAAGACAAGGTCTGATTAAGAATAATTAGCATGACTTTGTGCATGGAATATCATGTCTCATTAATTTAATTTTTGTTTTGTTTTTTTAAAGTGGTGACCAAGAAGATTTACAAGTGCAGGGCAGTAGATGTTTTCTACATTTAGGAAAACATTTGCCAAAGTCTGGCATCCAATGTTGGTCCAGGAGGTTAGACCATATGAGATACATAATTAGCTTGGTGGTAAGAGACAGTGGGTGGTAGCTGTGGATTGTATTTCAGATTGGAGACTTGTGCCCAGTGGGCTATCATAAGAATTTTTATCACATATATTAATGATTTGGATGAGAACACTGGTGGCATAATTAGTATGTCCGGAGATGACACCAAAATTGGTGGTATCGTGGGCACTGAAGAATGTTTTCTAAGGCTAGAATAGGATCTAGAAGAACTGGGAAAATGGGACTTGAAATTTAACTTGTACAAATGTTGAATGATGCATTTTGGGAAGTTAAACTAGGGCAGAACGTACACATTGACCGGCAGGTAATGTTGTTGAACATAGTGCATTGTTCTCTGAAAGTGATAACACAAGTTGACAGGGTGGTGAAGCATGCTTGCCTTCACCGATCGAAGCACAGAGTACAAACATTAGCTGGTTGTGATCAAGCTAGGTGGGTGCAGAAAAGATTTATAAGGATATTAAGTGCTGGGATAATTCAGCAGGTCAGGCAGCATCTCTGCTGTCCCTTATCTATGTTCTCGGGAGATGCTGCCTGACCTACTGAATTACTCCAGCACTCTGTGTCTTTTTGTGTACTAACCAGCATCTGCAGTTCTTTATTTCCACTTCTTCAGAGGGATATTACCTGGATTGGAAGGTTTGAGTTGAAAGGAAAAACTTAATAGAGTGGATCAGTTTTCCCTGGAACAAAGGCGGCTGAGAAGTGACATAATAGAAGTATATCAAATTATGAGAGGCATAGTTAGGGTAGTTAGCCAGAGTCTGTTCCCATGATAAAGATCTCTAAAACTGGAGGGCATAGTTTTAAGGTGAGAGGGAGGAGAGTTAAAGAGAATCTCGGGGATCATTTTCTTCATGTGCATAGTAACTGTTATCTGGAAATGATCTGCCAGGTGGAAGCATGAACAGCATGAACAGGTATTTGAATAAGTAAGGCATAGGGAGATATGGAATTAGCGTGGATTAATTATATTAGTATAGATGGATATGGCAGTTAGTATTAAACTTGATGGGCTAAAGGTTCTGTTTCAATGCTGTACATCTCTATGACAAGATCTGCAAAGTGTCACAGCTTAATGTTGCCCTAATGTTTGCTGTAATTGGCACTTGGGAAGAGACTTGGGTTATCTGCCAATAAACAAAATAGGGCTGGTTTAATCAGAATGACATGGGACATCAACTACAACCACATAGATTGGACTGGACTGGAATCTCCATATTTATTCAATGGAAAAGGGAAGTTCTTTACACACCTTAAGGGGCTGTCCATACATGTCCTAATGCGCGAGTTAAGAAGAGTGTCTTCGACCTTCATGCTCGAGGGCACTCGCCTGGAAATCCTTGAGCAGGATTGACCGTCTGTGTTGAAACCGCGAGCTGGATCGACCGACTGCGCGCGCACACGCAAACACATCGCAAAGACAGGGGCCAGGGAAAGCGGGGGAGCGCTGTCTGAAATTCACACCCACGATGAAGAGGAAGGTAAAACGGCTGCACAGTAATGGTAAGTCCTTTAGGGGGCGCGGGGGGGAGGGGAGAAGGGGAGAAGGGGGGGAGCAGGGGATAGAAGGGCAGAGAAGGGGAGAGAAGGGGGGGAGAAGGGGGGGAGGGAGAAGGGGTGGGAGGGAGAAGGGAGAAGGGGGGGGAGGGAGAAGGGAGAAGGGGGGGGAGGGAGAAGGGAGAAGGGGGGGAGGGAGAAGGGGGGGAGGGAGAAGGGGGGGAGAAGGGGGGGGAGAAGGGGGGGAGAAGGGGAGAGGAGAAGGGGAGAGGAGAAAGGGGGGGAGAAAGGGGGGGAGAAAGGGGGGGAGAAAGGGGGGGGAGAAGGGGGGGGAGAAGGGGGGGAGAAAGGGGGGGGAGAAGGGGGGGGAGAAGGAGGGGGGGGAAGAAGGGGGGGGAAGAAGGGGGGGGGAAGAAGGGGGGGGGAAGAAGGGGGGGGAAAGAAGGGGGGGAAAGAAGGGGGGGGGATAAGGGGGGGGGATAAGGGGGAGGGGATAAGGGGGAGGGGATAAGGGGGAGGGGATAAGGGGGGGGAGAAGGGGGGGGGGGGAAGAAGGAGTGGAGACACTTTTAAGAAGTCAGACAATGTTTAATAAAGTTTAGCGGGCATTTAACCTACCGGTCAGTTTTCCTTGGTCCTGAAAACTCCAATGAGCCAATCAATATGCCCGGTCAGCGAAGGAGATTGCCTACGGCTGCTCTCGACTGCCTGTAACTAAATAGCGACCCCACTCCACTGCACTAAGAACCATGCCGACCAAATTTTACTCGCGGAAAATTTTTCAACATGCTGAAAATTTTTCCGTGACCTAGCTGAGGCCAGGAGTATTCGGGAACTTCCCTCGAGCATGAAGGAGAGTTCCAGCGACCTCATAGGACCTCCTAGGACCACGTGACGACCATGCTGCGAGTTTGAAGGTCGAAGACACTCTTCTAAACTAGCAGATTAGGTCACCCAAGTGGGACAGCTCCTAAAGACAACAAAACAAACATGACATAAAGAACATTGTGAAAGAGCGCAGGAACTCAGTAATCTCTGACAGAGTGTATTTTATTATTTTATTACACAGCTGGCGTGCTGGTGCCTTCGGAACAACCTGGAGCTCAATGCTCTTAAGACAGAGGAATTGATAGTAGACTTTAGGAGAGCTCCCCTTCCCTTCACCCCACTCACCATCAACAACACCACACTCACATCTGTGGAATCCTTTAAGTTTCATGGGACCATCATCTCCAAGGACCTTAAATGGGGGGCCACCATTGACCCCAAGTCAAAAACCTCCTGCGGCAGCTGAGGAAACATATTCTGCCGCAGGCAATGATGGTATAATTCTATACTGCCATTGTAGTCAGTCCTCACCTTCTCCATCATGGTCTGATTTTGGTTCGGCTACCAAACACGACATCCGGCGTCTGCAGCGCATCGTTCGATCAGCTGAGAAGGTTGTTGGCTGCAACCTTCTCCCCATTGACGAACTATGCACTGCAAGGGCCAGGCAACGAGTGGGCAAGATCATCTCTGACCCCTCTCACTCTGGCCACAAATTCTTTGAATCACTTCCCTCTGGAAGGCGACCCCGGACCGTCAACGCCGCCACAGCCAGACATAAAAATGGCTATTTTCCACGAGCAGTAGCTCTACTCAATAACCAAAAGTCTGAGGCCTCCGTTAGCTCTGGTATTTTATTTCATTCACACGTTTACACTATAATGTTTTATTCTTAATGTTTTAATGTTTTATGTTTTATTCTTAATGGTTTCCTGTATGTCGTGTTGTTACTTGCGAGCGGAGCACCAAGGCAAATTCCTTGTATGTGTACATACTTGGCCAATAAACGTATTAATTCATTCATTAACCAATGCGTCTTTCTGCAATTGTTTCAATATTTTCTCTATTTGTATTCAATAAGAATAATATCTGTAAATTTGGTTAAATTATTTGGCAACTTCCATTTCATGTTAACAAATCTATAAGGGAGAATCACTGATGAAATGAAATAACATTGAGAAAAACTCTTATAAACAATAATTTTAACGTTCATATTTTCCATTACGGGAAATTAGGGAAAAACAATCAAAATGAATGAGATTGCATTAGTGTGTCATATTTCATGTGCATGCTCAGGAAAGTTCAAAGAATTTGAACAATATTGGAGTTTCAATCATCCTGTAGTGAAGAACAACTTGCACGTACACCGAATTTAATTTTTGGTGGCTAGGCAACAAACATTCTAAACTTTTTTTTTTAAACGGAAGGTAAAGGCTGGTTTCTATCCAACAATCACAATACTTTCATCCTGATGGAGAGGAAAGTAATCAAGTATATTTTCTTTATGCATGTTGAAGACTGTAAAACATTTTCTGCTTGGCAAAGAACACAAATCTTGATCATTCAGAATTTCATTGTAATGAATTGAAGACATTACCACAAAAACCAACTGCCCTCTGGACATGTCTAAGCTACATCCTTACATTTATTTTAGTCATCAAACCACATAAAACAGAATCAAAGTACTTTAGGTTATAGCATTAGTATTTCTTTCCAAATCAGCAGAATATAAGGAAAATTAGAAAAAATTCTTAATCCCAGTAGAAATGTGCCTGTTCCTTCCTGCCTTTTACATCCAGACATTAGGCATGTATTCTTCCTCTCTCATTAACCCCTGTGGCCTTTGTGTGAAGAATTATTTTCACATTACTGATCGTAACAAGGTTCTTTTGTAAGCATTTACTATTTCAATTGCCATGTATCCAAAATGCCTACAGGCATCAGGGATCACAATTTTCTCATAACACCGGACTGGCAGAATTGATGGGGGAAATCTCTGACAATATATAACAGCTAAACATCTATAAACAGCTCTCCCAGTAGTTCAGATGCCAAGCACACCTCCCAATGTGACGACAGGCAAGAAGACCGGAATGTTAATAAGGTGAAATCCTCCAACCCCAATTTCTGTTGAGTAGCTTGATCAAGATAATGCAGTGGTAGAGACACCATGATTGAAAAATTGTTGTGGAATTGTTGTAGCAAATCATTAGGATAACATTCCACTTTTTCCTCCACACAAGGAAAATGTCAGGTCAAGGTTATCTATGCACTTTGTGGAGGGAGACATCAGAATGCTGTTGATCAAGCCTATCAGTGCACGAGGCAATAGGCATGAATGAGAGTTCCATGACGCTGAAGATGAGATGGGGCAATGTAATCAAGTTAAGAAGCAAAAGGTATATCAAAGGGATACACGGTCAAAATGGGACTTGCCTTAATTGAATCCCTAGTCCAATGCTACACTATGATAATACGGTTGACCCATTAGTGACCAATGGTGGTCATTGCTAGAACAAAGCGGGATGATATGTTCCCCATCAAAAGCAGTGTTTTGCAAGTAATGGCCTAACTTAGCCTGATACAAAATTTACCTTAGCTCTGGTAAATGCCCAATGAAAATTTTGGTCTGCAGCAAAATGGCCGAGAAATAGTAATTAACTCATTTCATTCAATGCAAACTACACTGTTAATTCAATAGCACTGAAATAAACAGTGTTGATATAATCATATTTTGTGTACAAAAAACATTCCATATTATGACTCCAATTTAACTTGTTTCCTCAATTAGAATTTTATTCTGATTATACATTTTAACTTGCTTACTAGCTGAAAAACTCCCTATATATTTTACTTAAATTCACACTAATCTCATCTCTATTTAATTATTTTTTTGTACTTGGCTTCTTTACAATTACACTAGAGCTTCAGCTCGGATTTAAGAAAATAAATGTACACCTTAAATAAGAACAGAAATGTTGGAAATGCTTAGCAACATTTGTGGAAAGTGAAAACGTCTTGAAACATTAACTTTTTTTTCCCTTTCTACAGTTGTTGCCTGATCCACACAATTCCAACACTTTGCTCTTAGAAACATAGAGACATAGAAAATAGGTGCAGGAGGAGGCCATTCGGCCCTTCGAGCCAGCACTGCCATTCATTGTGATCATGGCTGATCTTAATTTAAACATTTCTGCATCGGTAGTATTTTGACTTTCTACCATGTACTTGTTACACTAAAATCTTCTATAAAGTATGTGCAGACCTAAGCAGAAGACAATCAGATAAATACAATTAGTCATACATGCATTCAAATAGCATCTTACCAAAACACCTTGCTGTGCTCTGCAAAATTACTTCAGAAATGCAGTGACTGAGATATGGGATACATAGATTAACAAGAGGAGGATTTCTGTTTCAAATCAGAGCGCTAGTATGTAGCAATTTGTCTGCAAATCTTAGGAAACAAATGACCAACAATGCAATCTCAAATCTGTTGCTAAAACTAATGATAGATTCTTGATAACACTTTCCGAACATAAGCATTCTATTTCAGTGTTGGTCTGCACATTTAAGTGTGGGGAAAAAAAGGTTAAAGTATATTCTGTCCTAGAATCAGATGTATGATGGTGGAGAGGCAATTTACAGAGGCCAATTAACCTACAAATCCATGCGTGTTTGGGATGTGGGAGGAGACTGGAGCACCTGGAAGAAGCCCACGTGGCCACAAGGGGAACATGCAAACTCCTCACAGACAGCATTGAGCCTGGATCTCTGAAAGAAAAACTAGAACAAACACTTCAACTCCTTTATGCATTCAAGTATCCTTTTAGATCTGTCCTCTAACTGTGCCTCTTTACATCAGACGAAGGAGGATTGCACAGCCCATGCTAATAAATAATAATTGTTGATGTTCTTCTTTTGGCCTCCAATTACTATTCTTGAACCCAAACCCACTGGAAGCTACTGAGAAACAATTGAGATGCCTACAGCTGATACACAGCAGCTACCATTAACTTGACCCTTCCCTTCCTAAAAACTAAAACTTTGCTTGACTTCTCAAACCGCCAGCCACTAACATTGCTCGCCAAGGATTTTAGAAAACAACCTATGCTGTGCTGTGCCCTAAAAGATGTTCTGCCCCTCAAAGAATACAGAGGAAACAAAAAGCTCATTGGTAATTAGTTGGTATGTATTATGAAACAAAGATAAGCCTTGCAAATCTCCTTTCACTTGAAGGAATGGAAAGTCCCCAGCTGAGTTATATTGGGCAGTACAATGCTGCATCTGTTAGTGCTACTGCATAACCACTTGAGGCCCAGGGTCAATCCTGACCTTAGGTGCTGTATGGAGACTCTACATTCTCTCCGTGACTGCATGGGTTTCCTCAAGGTGCTTCCGTTTCCTCCGTGTGGGTTGACTACTGTGAATTGCCTCAAGTGTAGATTAATTTTGGGAGGTGTAGGGGAATTGATGAGGATGTGAGAAGTTCGATTACTGTAGGATTGGTTAAAGATAAGTGCTTGATGATGGGTTCTGAATAGCCTGTTAACACGCTGCATGACCATAATATAGTCACAGCACATTTCAACTTCCTTCAAAATGATGAAAAATAATTGGCGACAATGACCACACTATCGAGCCAAAAGAAGCAGGAAAGCTCCTGAGATAGATACAAAATGATGCAGAAACTCAGCGGGTCAGGCAGCATCTCTGGAGAAAAGGAATAGACGATGTCTCAGTTAACATAGAAACATAGAAAATGGGTGCAGGAGTAGGCCATTCGGCCCTTCGAGCCTGCACCGCCATTCAATATGATCATGGCTGATCATCCAACTCAGTATCCTGTACCTGCCTTCTCTCCATACCCCCGATCCCTTTAGCCACAACGGCCACATCTAACTCCCTCTTAAATATAGCCAATGAACTGGCCTCAACTACCTTCTGTGGCAGAGAATTCCAGAGATTCTCCACTCTCTGTGTGAAAAATATTTTTCTCATCTCGGTCCTAAAAGATTTCCCCCTTATCCTTAAACTGTGACCCCTTGTTCTGGACTTCCCCAATATCGGGAACAAATATTCCTGCATCTAGCCTGTCCAACCCCTTAAGAATTTTGTAAGTTTCTATAAGATCCCCCCTCAATCTTCTAAATTCTAGCGAGTACAAGCCGAGTCTATCCAGTCTTTCTTCATATGAAAGTCCTGACATCCCAGGAATCAGTCTGGTGAACATTCTCTGGCAAGAATGTCTTTCCTCAGATTAGGAGGAACTGTACGCAATACTCCAGGTGTGGTCTCACCAAGACCTTTCTCCCAGTCAGGGGAGAGAGAAACTAGAGGTATGAAAAGGGAGAGAATAAATCAGAGTCGGCACCCATGTCCAAGGAAATGTGGAGCCCACAATGATCCATTATTGGCTGTGGAAGAGGTGCTAACAAGGGATACAAACAGTGAAACTAGCAGGACAACTAGGAGGGGACAGAGAGGGTATGCAAGGGTTACTTGAAATAAATATTCATACTGATGGGTTGTAAGTTTCCCAAGTGAAATATGAGGTGTTGTTCCTCCAATTTGCATGTGGCTTCACTCTGACAATGGAGGAGTCCCAGGAGATAAAGGTCAGTGTGGGAATGTGAAGGGGAGTTAAAATGTTTGGCAACCGGGAGATCGCGTAGGCCAAGGTGGACTGAGCGTATGTGTTCAGCGAAACGATCGCCCGGTCTGCACTTGGTCTCGCCGATATATAGGAGTCCACACCGAGAACAGCGCATACAGTAGATGAGGTTGGAGGAACTCCTGTGTTGCTTGGGAGCAATTGCGCAATAGCCAAAGGAGCAGCCCAGAATCAACGTTGATGCGATTACTTTATGGTTTCTAATAAGCTCAAAGACTCCAGTCAGCAGAGAAGTCAAAAGGGCAGTAAACACCAGCAATGTTTTAAAACATCGTCAACACCAACACCAATCCATGTGTCTGGCATTAATCTATCACTGGTCAGGGAAATAATTTGACAGTCCACACAACCACTTTCCCACCTCCCTGCACTCAATTGCTTACAAAACACTGGACCACCAATTGCTATGTGGGCAACTCTACCTTAGAAGTGGCAACACTCTCTCAAAAGGAAGGTTTTTGCATGAGGTATAATTGTTTCATTCAGACTCCACCACTGACCTCTCACATTTGGACCAGATTTCAAGAAGACCTGAAGCCAGGAGCCATATTGACCTTTCCTGTGCCAATGAGTAGCTGGTAAGGTGTGATGCACTCTCGAAAAACATTTGATGTGTGAAAACAACAATTAATTAATTCCGCCATCAGCAACTGATCCATGGCCAGTTCAAAGATCAAATCAGCTGCACATCACAATTCGATAATGGATCGAGGAGGATCTTCCTCCTCTAGTGACCTCCCTCCCACAAGGTCATAGTATTGTGCATAGCCTGATGCCACTGAATGAATTTCTAACCTTAATATTGAACTATGACTGTTTACCCAGCCATAAATCTGTGTGTTATCATTCTCACATTTCTAATTATCTTTCAACCAATATTGTGACTAGCTCTCCTTTTTTAGTTTTATATTTATCTCACTTGAAAACCTTTTATCTGAGAACACAAGGATCATTCCTGCACGTCTTAAAACCAAAATTCAGTATTAGACTTCGACATATCTACCTGCATCTTTGTTTCATCGAGTTGTTTTCCCCCTTAACACGAATTATAAGCACTTACAATTTCCCTTGTTGCCGTTCTTCCAATCTGTTTTGTCTTTGAAACTCATTTTCCGTTTTCCTGTTTTCGGAACAAATCTCGCCTCACTCCCTTTTGAAATGATGACAAGTTTTGCATATCCCTGCTCTTAGTTGGTTCTAACAAACCAAGTCTAACGTAGCAATAATGTTCCTAGCCCAAGGTTCAATGCAACTGACTGATACAGGTCTCACAGCCCCATGACAGCCTTGGATGCCCCACAGATCAGAAACACTCCCTCCCACACCAACTCTACACTTAACCATTCATTTGCAGTGTTATACTTCTGTATTCACAAGTGTAACATGCAGATGGGAAGCCAGAGATTATTACCTTCAAGTTTTTCTTTAAAGTATTATATTTCCTAGATCCCATATTCAGCCATCATTTTTCTCACTTTTGGTGACAACGTGAATCATAACCACCTCTTGCAGAATGATCCACAGCCACTGATCGCATGGCTGAGTAGACTTGATGGGCCACATGGCCTAATTCTGCTCCGATGCCTTACGGTCGTATGGACTGGAAGCAATTGATACCTGTGTTGGGAAAACTGACTTGGTATCCAACATTTAAATACAGAATGTGTAGGAAGGAACTGCAGATGCTGACAAACCGAAGATAGACACAAAAAGCTGGAGCAGGACAGGCAGCATTTCTGGAGAGAAGGACTGGGTGACATTTCGGGTCGAGATCCTTCTTCAGACTCTATTTGCATGATATATTTGAACAAAGGCCATGCAACAAAACTCAGTTACTGTAAAGTTAATGGTTTTCAGGCACCATTCTGATAACATTCAATTAATTTCTATATTTATTCATGTGTACATCCTCAAATGTTGTTGCCATGGCACTGCCGCATTAATTATTTAATTATTTTAACAGCGAATTTTACAATGATTATTTCAGGTCCTCACCACAAACTCAATTTTATCAGTGCTGATTTCATCATCCAACTGACCACTGAATCAGATAGTTATAACCTCAATTCTGTATTATCACCTTCCGGTGAGGTTTCCGTTCATTCCATCACCGCGATTCCTTCATTTCTAAGAGGGAATTTCACAAAAATATAAAGAACACATCGGCAAGGTTATGGAGGTAGGACCAGAGGGTTGCTATGATAGGGGCTAGTGCAGACAAGATGGCTGAATGGCCATCCTCTGTGCTGCACCCATCCTATGATGTTATTATCCAAAGAGCACCTAGCTCCACTCCAACAATGTTGGACTGATACCCTTAACTGTGATTATGTCAATTATTTCATTAGTTTCCAAAATATCCCCCCTATCTCAGCTCACTGTGAACTTCACCTAAACCTACACCACACCAAACCCATATGCCTCTCAGCACACTGCCTTCTCTATCTTGGCCCCTTGATTATTTCTCAAGTCTCTCAAAATTGTTTTTTTGCCTTTGTATTTATTTTGGCTTTCACCTATTAGTAAAAACTTAGCCAGCAAGCAAATAACTATCCCATCACCCGCCTCACTCTCCTTTTCCCATTTCCCTCTCCCTCTACTCTCTGTCTTCCAGTGCTTGAGCCCACCTACTGTCACAACTTTTATTTTTAGCCCAATACAGATGGTTATAACATTCAAATGGCTAGTCTCCCTATACCAGAAATGTCTTATTTTACCATTGTAAAGCCTGCAGACTTTAAAAAAATATAATTAAGTCACCTTATATAATGAAAGTTATTACTGTATTGCCAAAAGTTTGTGGTATCCTGTTTAGACTGACTGCTCCAGACGTACTTCAACTCTAATCTGCTTGAAGCTGAATTCTGGCATGTGCACCCCACACAGGAGAATTATTTCTTCCTGCTGGGACTCGGTAGAATCGGTATATGTACAGCATGAGAAACAAAGTAGGTTTGTGCAGAGGACAGATGTATTCTGATTACACAATCCGAGTTCAACCCAGCAGCCTAAATGATTACTCACCAAGTAATATGGAGAGCAAATTTTCATGAAATTTTACAAGGATCCCCAATTGTGCCCCTTTAAAAATAGGATCCTGTTTAAAAAGAACAGTTAACAAATCCTCTCAGGTATTTTCTCTCTCCACAAAGAGCCTGATGGTTGAGTTCTATTTGACTTCCAATGGAAGAAGTACATAAACAGCCTACAATGAGTTATTTTCCCCCACTGGGCATCTCATGCCTGAGTGATTGCAATGCAAGGTAAACAATTGCAAAAATTGGTCTGTTTGAATACAATTGCTCTTACAAATATATAGTAATCAAAGCATACTGCACAAATCTAAAGGGAAAACAAAATAATATGGAACTCAATAACTCAGTTTACGAATAATATAGTTGAATATACAATGCCATGCCTTCATCTTTAATGGTTCAGAATTCTTGAACATGCTATTTAACAGCACTGTGGGAGTACCTCCATCATGAAAACCGCATAGGGTAATTTAGAATGGGTAACAAATGGTAATCTAACTGCTGACAGGCACATTTATTTTTAGAAGGAAGTCAGTTTCTAGTGACAGGTGTTTATAAAAAATGGATATAATCAGATCAGGTGTTAATAGAATTAACCATACCGGAAATATTTGTCATAGTTTAAGAACAATTAAATTAGATGTCATTTATGTATGATCTGGTAAAAGAAAATGTGTAGCAAGGTCTACAATTTTTAAAGTACACTCTAACAATACTTGCCAAATTGAACAAAATAGCCTGCCACTACTAATTTTGCTTCTAATAAATCAAACAACAAAGGTGCTTTGGAAGCTGAGAAACATCTGTTAACATCGCAGAATACAAATGTCAAACTCATACTGGTTTGAAACCAATTTATTTACAAGCACCACAAAATCTCCCAGCATGCTTTCTTTTTACTCGCAAGTGAAACAAAAGAATATATCATGTGAACAAAAATAGGAAAACAGTTCAGAACATAATAAACCTTGTACTCTTGGAAAAAACTACCCGTTCAGCTGTATTTTCAAATTAAAGGTTATGAATTCTTCCTGTGACCAAGGAACTTTCTTGTATTCCATCTCAGCCCAACAAGGAAATGATTTGGTATGTCATCGAATAGTCTCTCAAACCTTTATAGGTATACAGTGGAGAGCATATTGACTGGTTGCATCATGGCCTGGTTTGGCAACTCGAATGCCCAGGAACGAATAAGATAGCAAAAAGTGGTGAACATCACGGGTACCGCTCCTCACAATCAAAGGGATCTACAAAGGTCACTGCCTGAAAAAGGCAGCCAGCATTATCAGAGACCCACACTACCCTGGCCACACTCTAATTTCACCCCTATAACCATCATTCTATTAAAAACTACAGCCTCTAAATAAGCTCCAAACTACACAGACATGTGAACATTTTTTTGTCTTTGCATTATATATACATATATACACATACATACATATATGTACATACCGAGGAGAGAAAGGAGAGGGGCGAGTGGGGAGAGAGGGGAGAGTGAGGCGAGTGGGGCGAGTGGGGAGAGAGGGGAGAGAGGGGAGAGAGGGGAGAGAGGGGAGAGAGGGGAGAGTGGGGAGAGTGGGGAGAGTGGGGAGAGTGGGGAGAGAGGAGAAAGGTTTATCCAAATGGAGGAAGGGATAGTATTAAGAATCCAAAAGTAATAAATGAGAGACGCACAAAAGTCCTGCAAAGAGTGCACCACCTCCGAAACTACCCTCCAAGTGCTTAGTCTGCCACCACTTGCCCGCTGCGATTCTCATCTTGCCTCAATACCTTCCTGAAAACTCTCAAAACTAGGAGTGGATTCAGCTATCCTTTGTCCCAAGGGGCAGCCCAAGAATAAATTTAAAATTTCCATCTCTGCAGTCATCCTGTTCCAGACAATGTAATTAATTACACTTTATATGTCCATTCTTTTAAACTTTTGGTTACCATTCTTTTAAACTTTTGGTTATGCGACGGACGATGAGACATGTTACAAAGTTAAAAGTGTTATTTATGTACATTAATGTTGGCCCATCTTCAACTGCCCTTGGACCTTTCCAAATCAAAAATGGAAATTCAATTTTCTTTTATACTTCTGCCATTCGGCCCATCAGGTTTATGCCAATTCTCACAGCATTCCCGTCTATTCCATTTCCCCACTAATATCCCAACAGCCTAATTTCCTTTGAATGTCAACCAATTCCCACTGATTTTACTATCACTAATCTACCACATGGCTGACTTACAGTAGCCGCATAACATATCTTTGCCTTGGGGAGGAAAACTGGAAATCCCATTAAAAATTCACATGGTCACTAGTAGAGCGTGCAAACTCCACATAGACAACACTCGATGTTGCTGTGCATCAGTGTACCATCCATGAATAGATTGATAATTATTGCAAATCCACCAACACGTCTTTATAGAATATGTAACCAGAATTTAAAAGTAGAGAATTTGGAGCTGAGAGGAGCTATATAAAAGTAATTGCTGTAATTGAGAGGTTTGGCAAATATGTAAATCAACCTGACAGAAATATGTAAATCAACCTGACTAAAGATGTAAAAGTAAAAATATATTGAGACTAAACTAAGGAACTCAACAGAATTTCTCCAAGGTTGAAACGGGTCGAGAAAAAATTGCTTACAATAACAGCTAAAATAGTTGGGATGAGAATTAAGATTTAACCATATAACAATTACAGCACGGAAACAGGCCATCTCGACCCCTCTAGTCCGTGCCGAACACATAATCTCCCCTAGTCCCATATACCTGCGCTCAGACCATAACCCTCCATTCCTTTCCCATCCATATAACTATCCAATTTATTTTTAAATGATAAAAACGAACCTGCCTCCACCACCTTCACTGGAAGCTCATTCCACACAGCTACCACTCTCTGAGTAAAGAAGTTCCCCCTCATGTTACCCCTAAACTTCAGTCCCTTAATTCTCAAGTCATGTCCCCTTGTTTGAATCTTCCCTACTCTCAGTGGGAAAAGCTTTTCCACGTCAACTCTGTCTATCCCTCTCATCATTTTAAAAACCTCTATCAAGTCCCCCCTTAACCTTCTGCGCTCCAAAGAATAAAGCCCTAACTTGTTCAACCTTTCTCTGTAACTTAGTTGCTGAAACCCAGGCAACATTCTAGTAAATCTCCTCTGTACTCTCTCTATTTTGTTGACATCCTTCCTATAATTAGGCGACCAAAATTGTACACCATACTCCAGAATTGGCCTCACCAATGCCTTGTACAATTTTAACATTACATCCCAACTTCTATACTCAATGCTCTGATTTATAAAGGCCAGCACACCAAAAGCTTTCTTTACCACCCTATCTACATGAGATTCCACTTTCATGGAACTGTGCACAGTTATTCCCAGATCCCTCTGTTCACCTACATTCTTCAATTCCCTACCATTTACCATGTATGTCCTATTTTGATTTGTCCTGCCAAGATGTAGCACCTCACACTTATCAGCATTAAACTCCATCTGCCATCTTTCAGCCCACTCTTCCAACTGGCATAAATCTCTCTGTAGACTTTGAAACTCTTCTTCATTACCCGCAACCCCACCTATCTTAGTATCATCTGCATACTTACTAATCCAATTTACCACACCATCGTCCAGATCATTGATGTACATGACAAACAACAGTGGACCCAACACAGATCCCTGTGGCACCCCACTCGTCACTGGCCTCCAACCTGACAAACAACCATCCACCATTACTCTCTGGCATCTCCCATTCAGCCACTGTTGAATCCATCTTGCTACTCCACCATTAATACCCAACCATTGAACCTTCTTAACCAACCTTCCATGAGGAACCTTGTCAAAGGCCTTACTGAAGTCCATATACACAACATTTTATGTGGGGGGATGATTTTTTTGTCTATTTGTAGTCTTGTAGGTCTGTGTCCAAGATGGCTGCCGTGAAGAGAGAGTGGACGCTGGCGCGCTTTGGCTGCCGCTGCTCCCTCTTCACACTGTGTTTTTGATTTTCTGTTTTTGGATTGAATCCTGTTTTTAATTTGTGTCTCTGTGATGTCTTTATTGTTATATTCCGATTATATGTTATTCCGATATACTATGTAAGGTGTCCTTGAGATGTTTGAAAGGCGCCCATTAAATAAAATTTATTATTATTATTATTAACATCCACTGCTTTACCCTCATCAATTTCCCGAGTAACATCTTCAAAAAATTCAAGAAGATTAGTTAAACATGACCTTCCAGGCACAAATCCATGTTGACTGTTCCTAATCAGACCCTGTTTATCCAGATGCTTATATATATTATCTCTAAGTATTCTTTCCATTAATTTGCCCACCACTGACGTCAAACTAATAGGTCTATAATTGCTAGGTTTACTCTTAGACCCCTTTTTAAACAATGGAACAACATGCGCAGTACGCCAATCCTCCGGCACTATTCCCGTTTCTAATGACATTTGAAATATTTCTGCCATAGCCCCTGCTATTTCTACACTAACTTCCCTCAATGTCCTAGGGAATATCCTGTCCGGACCTGGAGACTTATCCACTTTTATATTTCTCAAAAGTGTCAGTACTTCCTCTTCTTTGATCCTCATAGTTTCCATAGCTATTTGTACCCTTTTTGCCTAAATAGTGCAATTTCATGGACAATGGATATGTTATATTAATTAGTTATAACATTAAAAATAAATAAAAAGGCGACAAAGTAATAATAGCTAAATGAGTTCTGTTATTTAAAACTATTAGTCTGGGAAGCTTAGAACAGTTCACCCTATCAATAAACTCAGATAGTGATCCAACAAATCACATCAGTAGCGTCTTTAACCTGAATCAACTGCTGCAATGATTTGTGTTGTGTATTCATCGTCAAGGAGTTGCAGTGACTCATTCAGGCATTAACTGGAACATTTCCAGCATTAAATCTTCACAATGTTTATTCAACATCTCCCCTCAAACAAATATCTTTGCAACCCCACTCATGTTGCTCTTCCTGCCACTCCTAAATTCAGGCACTTGCAAAGAAATGTTCTTGCATACACTGGTGAAACATAAATCATGACTTGGCATGATTCTGTAGAGAACAGAATAGTAACAAAGTAGATTCCAGGAAGATTGCATGGGAGAACAGTCTAAACCTGGAAGAAAGCAGTTTGGTATTATCTGATACACAAAGGGCTTAATGGACGGATTCCAACCCTTAAAATTATATTTCTCTCCAACAATACACCAGCTTATAGCAAAAGATAAATACTTGCTGCAGTATATTACACTAATGTAGGTGGGATTTAGCACCGGGTAGTGCCAGCAATGGCTGCCTCGCCAGCAGTCTGTCACATCCCTTCTCTGTTTTTAACATTTTAAGTATGTTTTAAATGTGTGTTTCAATGTTTCTTGGTTAGTTTATGTGGGGGGAGAGGAATAGGGGGAAACTTTTTTCAGTCACGTACCTGAATGGAGATGCGACTTTCTCAGTGGACCGTCGGCAGTGGCCACTGCGGAGGGTTCAAATGCCCAGACCAGGGGTGAACAAAGGAGGAAGATGACTGAACTTTATTGCCTTCCATCACAGTGAGGAATGTTGATTCCACTGTGGTAGATGTTAATGTTAAATTTTATTTTATGTGGGTATTGCGTTCTTTTCACTTAGTATGGCAGTGTGGTAACTCAAATTTCACTGTACCTTAATTGGTTGTGACAATAAATGCGAACTTAAACTTGAACTTGACACTGGGAATTAAGAGAGTAATTTATCGGCGAGGTTCCAAGGAAATAAGTGTGGGTATGAAGCGGATGGGATTGCCTTGGGAGCCCAATGGCCTCCCTCTTAATCATAAGAAAACACCAAACTATAAAGAAGCCAGAAATGGGGATTCCCCAGATACTTACAGAAGCAATGGAGATGATAAAGATGCAGAAGGGGCCCAGGATATAAAGAGCTTCTAAATTAAGGTCAAGAACATGGATGATTTGCTTAACCGCGAACTAACAAACAAGAGCTACTGAAAGATGAAGGACAAAAGGATGGCATGTTAGAATGTGAGTAGAAGTTTTGATGATTCAAGTTCAAAGAAAGCAGAGGAAGGCAAGCTGGAGGTGTACTGGAGTATTCAATTTTAGAGGTTTGCAAAGGCATGGAGCAGTCTAGAATTAGAGAATTTAGACAGGGACGAATGCACCAACAGTATGGAGATGGAAATAGATATTATTAGAGCCACTGCAGCTGAATTTAGGAGTGGCAGGAAGAGCAACATGAGTGGAGTTGCAAAGATATTTGTTTGAGGGGAGATGTTGAATAAACATTGTGAAGATTTAATGCTGGAAATGGTCCAGTTAATGCCTGAATGAGTCACTGTACCAAGTGCTGCTCTCAGACTTAAATGTCACATAAAGCTTGCTCCTAGTTTGGTTCAGCTTCCGATAGATGCCAGGGAACATAGTGGAGTTTTTGATGTGGGAATGGGGTATGTGATGGGAAGCAACAAATTGCCAAACTCTCAAATCACCTCATCCAATTTAACTGATACTGACCCAACACACACGTTTCCCATTGTTTATCCCTTCATCTCAAGAAAGCTAACTTTAGGTATGCTGCTATTAGCTTCCAATTCATCACCTAGGCAACCTGCAGCTTCATCTGAGTCTGGATAATCAATGTCCCCAGGATAATCAACTGATTTAGTTCTGGACAAAATAAACTAGTTTGAAGTCTTATTCTGTCCTCACTTTGTAACCCCTAATCAATAGAGAATTCAATAATTTGTTGCCTTCATAATTTTGAAGTTCTCTCTCACATGGTTCCTAAATGTTTTAATCGTCCCTGTACCTCACTATACTTCTGTATATGACAATAACTCGGCTTGACTTGTAATGAATGCCAGCTTCAATTTAATTGGATCACTTATTTGTTCCTCATAATAACCTGGTTCAATTTTCTGTATAGCTGTTTTCAATGTGTTTTCCTGAAATAGACATAAAATCTGGATAAATTCCTCCAACTTGGAAATATAAGATTTGCAATTGTTTAGAATTAGCTCCTAGTTGCAGTTTTCCATGACTCAAAAAAAACCCTAGTCTCCTGTTTGCATCTTAAAACCAGAGAACTGCTTTATGTAATGCCCCGCACTTACATACAAGCGCCTTGAGTATTAGAAAGGCGCTATATAAATCCCATCCATTATTATTACATTTGAAAGCCAAGTCCTTTCACATTTCTATTCAATTTAAAATCTATTTAGTATGACTCTCAACATGCTGCAAATCTGATGGCAGGATGGGGGCTGGGGAGATTTTAGTTCCGAGATCAGAAACCAAGATGAAAGTATTGTGTTGCATCAGCAAAAAACGGCAAAGTTATTAAAGTCAAGATTAGACAATGTTTTCATGAGCATTGCGTGCATTGTGATAATTTGCATTGCCTTAGGTAATGCTAGCTGTATAGCAAAAATCTATCCAGGATTTTTGCTCCAATATGTTCAGAAAAAATAAATATTGGTCTGTAGGATTTGCATAATGTGATTTGTGAATAACAAAACAATAAATAACCAGAGGAAGCAGAATAAAGAATTTAACATCTGATGAATGAAAAATACTAGAATGTTGGAACTCTATAACTAACAGTACTGGTAGGAATATCTTCATCAGAAGCACTGCAGTGATCAAGAGGAGGTTTACTAGTAAAGTCCAGGTAAAGTCAAAGTATCATCAAGATGTTTTAAGTTTTTATAAAGGGGTACAAAAATATAGACTTGTGGAATACCATTCCTTTATATTGCACGATTTTCCTCAGTCAGAGATCAAGGAGAATTTTTATAGATGTGATGATATTTGGAACAGCTTTCTTCCCTCGCCCCACTGGCTAAGAATGCAGAAATTAATTATTTATGAGGAACCCAGAATAGGAAATGGTTCTTTATGGTCAATGGTAAAAGTAACTTTGTTGCGAGTAAATTCTAACATTCATACTGAAGGCGCTAAAACAACATTTTAGCATTTTTATTTTCAAAAGTAGTTCATTAAGAAATTTGAAGTAAAAACAAATTGTATTTATATAAGGCATTTAACATAGTGTAGTAAAGTTTGAAAGGCACTTCAGGTGGATTTCTAAAACAATTTTGACATCAAGGAAATATACGACAGATGACTTAAAGGTTGATCAAGGAGATTGGTTTCAAGAAATACCCTCAGAGACAGTGGTTAAGGGAGGGAATTTAAAGACTTTGACATACTTGTCTTACAACTAACAAGCACGATACAAATATTGTGGAATGCTCGAAATGCCCAACAGAACAAAAATGATGATAGATACCCACATTCACGCAATTTCCACTGTAAGAAAAGAGATTTCTTATGGCTTTCTCCACTGCTGTTATAAGTGCAGTCAATCAGTGATATTGTTGACAGGTAGATATACCAAATTAGTTTCAGAGGTATGCTGACACCTGCCTGGGGGCAGCCAACAGTTTAGGCTATTTAAAGCAACCTTCCTGCAAAAGCACATTTAATACTGTTTAGACTGACTTTTGACAGTCTTATGTGGGATCTTTGCACAGTGCAGCTATATGAAAACAAAGCAGATATTAAATGGGTTTCACGTGGAATGTAGAAGGCCAGAATATGACCTTTCATGGACCATGCATCCTTCCTTATTTGTTCCTCTGTTTGACAGGAGTTCACCACAACACCATTATACTACTCCTGTTAAAACAAGTAGAACTGGCAAGTTGAAACTGTTTTAAATGCTAGAATATATCTAAAAAAAAATTTGTACACGGAACATAAAGCCCTTCAGAACTCTGTGCCCTAGCTAGCACGGTAAACCAGCACTTTTTTAGGTGGGGAAAATTTAAGCATTAACCTAGAGGTGACAAGCGCAGGAAATTGATCTGCATGGGGATTTCAGACCCTACAGGATTTGTGTGTCTATCTACAGGATTTAGCTTGTCCCATTGTTCATACCACATCCTGGTTAAAATGCTAATGATACCCAACCAAAACATTTTTATATTATATGCATATATGACAACTAAATATACTTTAAAAAATACTCCAAAGGTTTTAACAAACTAACTTCATGTTTTAATATTTTCTCATACATGAAGTAAATGATTGCTTCCCTAAATTTTGAAATAACGTTATTCTGTCCAAACAGCACAGATAACAATCATCTATACAATTCCAACAGATCTGTTGTTCTCCATCTAATGGCATTGCCACCTAGCCTTTTAAATTACACTTTAATATGGAAAATAAACCAAAGCATCAGAGAAATTAACAGATAAAGAATAGGAATTATGTAAATAACATCAAGATACTGCAGGGAATCAAAAGATGAACTGTTTGAATACCATAACTAGAAACTTGAATAAAAAGGTAAAGAACCTGAAAACATGCTGCGCTTATATTTAAAAAAAATAGCTTAGAGGCAGGCATTTGGCCTTAGTGAAATGTTATTGCTGCATTCTATGGATAAATATACACAAGTCTTGCAATATGTTAATCTGTGGAGGTGTAAATAGATTTTGGATGCACACATTGATACATATGAGTGTCTGTTCCTAGACATGTTTTTTTATACGATGCGATTTTTCTCCGTGTCACATCTCCGTCCCCCCGCGGCCTAACAACGTGGAGTGGTGCGGCCTTTCCTGGAGTCCGGCCCGGGGCTTCAAGCCGCATGCGCGGCGTGGACTTACCAATGCGGAGCCTAGGATCCTTTGCCGAGGATCGCCAGTGAAGGAGCTCTGACCGCGGGGCCTGCGGACTTTGAAGCAGCGGTCTCCGGTAAGAAAAGGCTGACTCGGGAGCTCCATGCCGCGAAGTGGTGAAATCATTGGACAAAGTCAGCATGGATTTACAAAAGGTAAATCATGTCTGACGAATCTTATATAATTTTTCGAGGATGTAACTAGTAGCGTGGATAGGGGAGAACCAGTGGATGTGGTGTATCTGGACTTCCAGAAGGCTTTCGACAAGGTCCCACATAAGAGATTAGTTTACAAACTTAAAGCACACGGCATTGGGGGTTCAGTATTGATGTGGATAGAGAACTGGCTGGCAAACAGGAAGCAAAGAGTAGGAGTAAACGGGTCCTTTTCACAATGGCAGGCAGTGACTAGTGGGGTACCGCAAGGCTCAGTGCTGGGACCCCAGCTATTTACAATATATATTAATGATCTGGATGAGGGAATTGAAGGCAATATCTCCAAGTTTGCGGATGACACTAAGCTGGGGGGCAGTGTTAGCTGTGAGGAGGATGCTAGGAGACTGCAAGGTGACTTGGATAGGCTGGGTGAGTGGGCAAATGTTTGGCAGATGCAGTATAATGTGGATAAATGTGAGGTTATCCATTTTGGTGGCAAAAACGGGAAAGCAGGCTATTATCTAAATGGTGGCCGACTAGGAAAAGGGGAGATGCAGCGAGACCTGGGTGTCATGGTACACCAGTCATTGAAAGTGGGCATGCAGGTGCAGCAGGCAGTGAAGAAAGCGAATGGTATGTTAGCTTTCATAGCAAAAGGATTTGAGTATAGGAGCAGGGAGGTTCTACTGCAGTTGTACAGGGTCTTGGTGAGACCACACCTGGAGTATTGCGTAAAGTTTTGGTCTCCAAATCTGAGGAAGGACATTATTGCCATAGAGGGAGTGCAGAGAAGGTTCACCAGACTGATTCCTGGGATGTCAGGACTGTCTTATGAAGAAAGACTGGATAGACTTGGTTTATACTCTCTAGAATTTAGGAGATTGAGAGGGGATCTTATAGAAACTTACAAAATTCTTAAGGGGTTGGACAGGCTAGATGCAGGAAGATTGCTCCCGATGTTGGGGAAGTCCAGGACAAGGGATCACAGCTTAAGGATAAGGGGGAAATCCTTTAAAACCGAGATGAGAAGAACTTTTTTCACACAGAGAGTGGTGAATCTCTGGAACTCCCTGCCACAGAGGGTAGTCGAGGCCAGTTCATTGGCTATATTTAAGAGGGAGTTAGATGTGGCCCTTGTGGCTAAGGGGATCAGAGGGTATGGAGAGAAGGCAGGTACGGGATACTGAGTTGGATGATCAGCCATGATCATATTGAATGGCGGTGCAGGCTCGAAGGGCCGAATGGCCTACTCCTGCACCTAATTCCTATTTTTCTATTTTTTTTTCTAAGTGTTCCGATCCATCCCGACGCCGGAGTTTTGATCATCCCGCCGAGAGGGCTTGAACAGCAGACCGTCGGCGGCGGCAAATGCAGATGACACCACCGTAGTAGACCGATCTTGAGCAATGATAAGACGGAGTACATGGAGGAGATAAAGAGCTTAATACCAATGGTGTCAAGAAAACGAATGAATGAATGAATGAATACGTTTATTGTCATTGCACAATACTGTGCAACAAAATTCCATTGCATCTCCTCTCAATTCCATTACCTCTCCCTCAATGTTGGCAACACAAAGGAGCTGAACATTGACTTCAGGAAGTGGGGTAGAGTTCACACCCCACTCTGCATGAATGGTGTGAAGCAGAGGTCGAGAGTTTCTCGTTCCAAGGTGTAAATATCACCAACAATTTGACCATGTCCAACCACATCGGCGATATGACCAAGACAGCACACGAGCACCGCTACTTCCTCAGAAGACTGAGGATATTTGGCATATCGCTAATGATTCTTACCAATTTTTGCACATGTACCATAGAAAGCATCTTATCTGGATGCATCAAATCTTGACATGGCAATTGATCAGCCCAAGATTGCAAGAAATTCCATTGTAGATGTAGCCAAGTCCATAATGCAAACCAGCCTCTCCACCCATTGATTCCATCTACACCTCATTCTGCCCTGGGAAAGCAGCCAACAAAATCAAGGACCACTCACACTATGCTCATTTTCTATTTTCCCATATGGGTTTAAGGTTAGAGGGGGAAAGATTTAATTGTAACCTGAGAGGCAACTTTTTTTTACACCAAGGTTGAAACGAGCTGCCGGAGGAGGTAGTTGGGGCAGGTACCATAGCAAAGTTTAAGATGCATTTAGACAGGTACATGGGATAGGATAGGTTTGGAGGGATAAGGGCCAAAGGGCCTGTTTCCAAGTTGTACGACTCTATGACTCCCCACTCCCATCAGGTAGAAGATACATGTGCCACCATGTGGCCACATGTGCCAACAAACAGCTTTTTCCCTGTTGTTATCAGGTTCTGGAATTGACCTCCTATTTTAAGTGGAAGACGGCCACAAAAAAGCAGGAGTAACACAATGGGTCAGGCAGCATCTCTGGAGAAAAGTAATAGGTGACGTTTCGGATCAAGATCCTTCTTCAGACCCTATTTTAAGAGTGTATTCCTGATCTAATTTACCTCGTTGTAGCCCTTGCACTTTTTAAAATCCGCATTTTCTCTGTAGCTGTCACTCTTTATCCTTTATCATTTTTCTCTCTGATGTACGGTACTACTACGCTCATGTATGGCAATGATGTACCTGGATAGCATGCATTCGCACACAAAACAACGTTTTTCACTGTATCTGGGTACACATAACAATATTAAACCAACAACAATATCAAAGATTCTGCACCCTTACTTTAGTGCTTCAGCTTCACTATGTGAAAAATATAAATAATAATAATTTGAGAGTAATTGGATGAGCTATGTAAATGGCAAAGATCTCTGGTTGATCACTCCTTTGTGCTGAGAAAGATTTTAATAGAATCCGAGATGCTTTCATCTTTTCTACCTAGCCTGAAGACTTGTTGCAATTCCCTGGTGTTAACATGCTCTCTAGTTTCTGGTTGGGCAAGACAGATTATTTGCAAAGTTCTGGAATAACTCAGCAGGTAAGGCAGCATCTCTGGAGAACGTGGATCGGTGATGTTTTGGGGTGGGACACTTCTTCAGACTGATTGTGCGGGGAGTGAAGGTGGGTAGGAAAGCTGAATGAGAGGAGGGGCAGGACAAAGCCTGGCAGGTTATAGTTTGATGCAGGTGAGGGGGAGGTTTGAAATGCAGGTGGTTGGTCAAGGCCAGAGATGGAAAAATAGAAAGCTTGAGACAGAAGAGTTGCAAATTGTGAACCTAGAGGAAGGAATGTAGGTGGAAGGGAAGGAGGGAGGAAAGAAATAGGTACGACTCCTGGAGTGGCATTGGGGTAGGTGGGGGGAGGGTTGTAGTTATCTAAAATTGGAGAATACATACCACTGGATTAAGCAAAACACGTGTTTGGTCTGCCAAGGCCGAATGGTTCTCCTGGTTGCTAACCATTTTAACTCCTATTCCTGTACTGACTTTTCTGTCCTAGGCCTCTTGCATCGTCAGTGTGAGGCCACACTCAAACTGGAGGAACAGCACCTCATATTCCGCATGGGTAGCTTACAACACAATGAATTCTTCAATATCAGGTGGCTACAATCCCCTTCCCACCTCCCCCTCTTCTCCCAAATCCGCCACCCCCTCCAATCGCCCATCTACCCACCCTCCCAGTATCCACTATGTCCCCATCTGGACTCGCACCTGTCACTCCCCTTCCATTCCCTACATTCCCTCCTCTTGGTTCACAATTTTGAACTCTTTGTCCAACCATCTGCCTATCAAAACCCCCCCACACGTATCAATATACTACTTGCCAGGCTTTGGCCTGCTCCTTCCTTATTCCAGCTTTTTCCCCTCCCTCCCCCCTTCCCACCCCCACACAATCAGTGTGAAGAAGGATCCTGACACAAAATATCACCTATCCATGGTTTGCAAGATGCTGCCTGACACGCTGAGACACTCCAGCATTTTGTGTTTTTTTTTGTAAACCAGCATCTGCAGTTCGACAGATTATTTACATCCATTGCTTCATCTTCCTTCAAAATGCAACTTCAGATTTCCTCGATTAGCCATTAGCTTACCAACCCCTTTACTTTCTCTGAAGCCTGAGGAGATTCAGCATGTCGCCGAATACTCTATCGAACTTCTGCAGGTGTATGGTAGAGAGCATACTGATTAGTTGCAACACTGCCTGTTCGGTAACTTGAACACCCAAGAATGAAAGAGGCTGCAGAATGTGATGGATATTTCCTGGTCCATCAGATATTGACCTCCCCACCATCAAAGGGATCTACATGCATAGCCTCTAGAAAGCAACTGAAATAATTATAAACACTTCACAAATTAGCCTTTCTGTACTCTCTGTTTACTTCCATGAAAAAAAATGATAACCATATTCATCACACTGAAGAAGGGTCCCGACTTGAAATTTACCTTTCCATGTTTTCCAGGGATGCTAACTGACCCACTAAGCTACTATAATTTTTAACATTAATTATAATGATTTTTTTTAAATAATGATGTTAAAGATCACAGGCAAAAATTTTAACAAATGAGTGCTGTGTAAATGCCAAGTTGTGAAGAATTCTTTGAATATTATTCAAACTATTTATACATGATTCACGTATTGAACATTAGATTAATACAATGGATAATTACAGTGAAGGCAAAATACATTAACATCAGCTAATAATCAGAAGATAGACACAAAAAGCTGGAATAACTCAGCGGGACAGGCAGCATCTCTGGAGAGAAGGAATGGGTGACGTTTCGGGTCGAGGCCCTGCTTCAGACTGGTTAGGAATAAGGGAAATAAGAGTTATAGACGATGATGTGGAGAGATAAAGAACAATGAATGAAAGATATGCAAAAAAGTAACGATGATAAAGGAAACAGACCATTGTAAGTTCTTTGTAGGGTGAAAATGAGAAGCTAGTACGACTTGGGTGGGGGAGGGATAGAGAGAGAGGGAATGCCAGGGCTACTTGAAGTGAGAGAAATCAATATTCATGCCAATATTCATAAGCTGCCCAAGAGAAATATGAGATGCTGTTCCTCCAATTTGCGTTTAGCCTCACTCTGACAATGGAGGAGACCGAGGACAGAAAGTCCCTATAGGAATGGGAAGGAGAATGAAAGTGTCCAGCAACCGGCAGATCAGGTTGGTTCATGCGGGCTGAGCGAAGGTGTTCGGCGAAACGATTGCCCAGTCTGCGTTTGGTCTCACCGATGTATAAAATTTCACATCTTGAACAACGGATACAGTAGATGAGGTTGGAGAAGATGCAAATGAACTCATGATGTGGACTCTTATACATCGGCGAGCCCTCCTCCATCCTCATCTACTGTATCCTTTGTTCAAGATGTGGACTCTTATACATCGGCTAACCTCCTCCAACCTCATCTACTGTATCTGTTGTTCAAGATGTGGACTCTTATGCAAGGATGTGACATCACCAAGGTCAAGAACACAGAAAAGTAGGAACAGCAGCATGTCACCTGGCCTTCAGGCCTGCCCTGCTAATCAAGCATAGTTGATCATATGATCATAGTTCTTCTGTGCTAGTTTCTCATTGTCCATCATCCCCTAATCTTTCAAAAAGTGTTACAATCATTCTTGACAACTCAATGTCAGTACAAAAATAACTGCAATACAAATGTAGTGGAAGTAGTGGAATAGAGACCTGCTGAGTTACTCCAGCTTTATGTGTCTATTCTTAGTCTGTAGAGCCATGTAGTCACAGGGATAGCGGCAAGCCCCTTCGGGGAATTTGAATCCAATAAAAATTAAGGTAACGCATTTTACATTGAACTGTCTAAAATGTTCTATTAATGTCCAAAAGCGTGTCTAGAATTGCAATGAACTCAATCACTGGACAGCCCTATTTATTAGTGATTTGCGTACGCAGCTATCCATAGTGTTGTTATCTATTAGTGCTTGTTTTGCAGCTAGCAATTTTCTGTCTTGTGGAAGGTGAGGAGAAAATGGGAGAGTCTTAACTATTTGATTCCCATTTTTATTACTAGCCACACATCACTGTATAGTCCAAAGTGCTGATGAAACCAGACTTCAAATATTCCAAGTGCATTGTCCAGCAGCTGCCAAAACTGCATGAAAGTAACAAATTAGAGAGCCTTCAACATTTGGGATCTTGTAAATTGGTGATTGGTGCAACATGGCAGTTACTCTGGATCAAAATTCATTAATTGGTCGCAAAATGCTTTTAGATAAAATGTATTGAGTATATGGAAATCAAATTCGTCTTTCAAGCATAAAAAAGAACACTTTCAAAGTATACTCATTGATCTTTTCCAAATCAGGGACTATGAAAATCCTCTAATGGGTCTGTCCCACTAAGGCGACTTTTTGGTCGTCACACATGGTCGCCACATGTTCGCGCGGGTGGTTGCCGGGTAGTCGCCTTCCTGATCGTGAGGAGTTCCCGCATTCTGGGAACTAGTCGGGGCCTCATTATGGTCGCCGCGAATTTTTCAACATGTTGAAAAATTAGCGGTGACCAGAATGAAGCCGTCATGGAGAGTAGCGAGAATTCTCGATCTGTAGGTGGGTCGCCAGGAGGTCCTAGTGCGTTGCCAGGAGGTCGAAGGTTCTCACAGGTTCTCATAGGTTGTAGCCGGTGCTGACCGGTGAATTTCATTGGCTCATTGGGGGAAAAAAAACATAAGCAGTAGTTTTCAGAACCAAGGATAACCGAACGGTGATGTTAATGTCTGCTGAGCTTCACAGCCATGTATCTCTAGCTTCTTAAAAGTTGTCTCCACTCCTTCTTCCCTCTCCTCTTTTAAAGGACTTACCATACACTGTGCTTTAGCCATCTTAATTACAGCACCAACCCTCTTGTTAATTGCGGTGTGTGTCTATATCACCTTGGCTTTGCACTGTGGGAATTTCACTGACAGCACTCCCCCCGCTTGCCCCCCCCCCCCCCCCCGCCTGCATAACGGGCTGGTGGAGAAAGAGGGGTGTGTGTGTGTGTGTGTATGTGTGTATGTGTGTATGTGTGTGTGTGTGTGTGTGTGTGTGTGTGTGTGTGTGTGTGTGTGTGTGTGTGTGTGTGTGTGTGTGTGTGTGTGTGTGTGTGTGTGTGTGTGTGTGTGTGTGTGTGTATATGCAAGCCTGTGTGTGTCCCATAACTCTTCACTTTAAACATTTCACAACAGAGTACATTAAAAAAGACAGCTCATCTTACAATCAGAAAAGCAGACTTCCTTCACACGGAGAATCCAAGATTCTCTCCAGAGAGAATGCTAAACATAGTCATTTGGTCTCAACAAACAGCAATGCATATGATCTGACATTGTGCATAGGAATTGAATTATTCACATTGTTTAAAAAGTCACATAGTCTGACCTGCTTTATTCCTGCTGTAGGTTTTTCATTTCATTTTTTTTTGAAAATGCAATTCCAGACTGCACTTTGGACAGGTAAAGTTAACAAGCCCTTAAGGTTTGGTGGAGTTAAAAGAACAAAAAAATAGTCTCTTTGCTTGGAAGCTGTCATAGAAATTTGAAATAAAACACACTTTCTTTCAAGTTTCCTAAAGTTTAGTTGACATATCACCTACCTTTTGTGTGCTTCTCTACATATCTCACTACACCTAACAGCAGCTATATATAATATGCAAACACTGTAATATATACTTTTACCAGCACAGAATCAGGGCAATCTGCTCAGTAGGTCCATGTTTGTTTTTGTTAGTTTAGTTTAATTTAGAGATACAGCGTGAAACCAGGCCCTTCAGCCCATGAGACCGTGACGACCAACAATCACACGTACACTAGTTCAACGTTATCCCAGTTTTGCATCCTACAAATCTGCACTTCTTTGAAATGAAGGAGGAAACTGGAGCACCCAGAGAAAACCCACGGAGTCACAGGGAGAATGTACAAACTCCATACGGATAGCACCCATAGTAAGGATCGAACCCAGATCGCTGGAGCTGCACCATTTAACCGCACTTAAGGGCCTGTCCCAATTGCGATTTTTTCAGCGACTGCAAACGTCAGTGACTGACGCCTTAAAAACTGTCAAGTTGTACGACACTCCGTGTCACCGTCACGTCATGCTATGACACTCCGCATCACCCGCCTTCACAACACAAGAAGGTTACACCGAAGTATAATAATCACATAATGAACTTATCTACAATAAATCTAAGGACCAATAACTTTTTAATGGATAAATCGGCGCTTTATATACCCGCGCCACCGGCCGTCACCCGCAGGACAGCATACGTCAGCGTGTGACAGGGCGCACCACATGATAAGACACCCAGATGTCGCCTGAAGATTTTGAACATTCCAAAATCCAGGGGCGACAGGGAGACAAAGTGCGTCACTACATGCGTCACGCCACAACCACGCCGCGACAACCTCTTTTCAGGCGCTCGCCGAAAATGTCGCCCAAGTGGAACAGGCCCTTTATGCTCCACACAAGTTTCCTCCAACATTTTCATCTAAATGCATCAATATCTCCTTCTATCCCATTTCCCTTCTTGTGCAATTCTGGGCTATTTGTCTCCCTGTGGTAGTGTGTTCCATATTCTAGCCACTCAGTATGTAAAGCTATTCTCGATTAAAAGACACAAAGTGTTGGAATAATGCAGCAGGTCATGCCGCATCTCTGGAGAACATGGATTTGTGACTTTTTAGCTCGGGACCCATCTTCAGATTTTGTAGACCAGGCCACGCTGACTTTGAAGAAGTTCTCCTCACCTACTTAGAAGAAATTCTTGATTGGATTTCTGTGTTATATTTATGGTCCTTATCCTGGTCTCAGTAAGAAATACAGAGGCTACACTGCAAGATGCCAACCACTGGTTAGCCGTAAAAATAGATTGGCCGGGTTACAGTTTGCCAAGAAATACTTAAAAGAGCCACTGTTCTGGAAAAAAGATCATGTGGACAGATGAGACGAAGATTAACTTATATCAGATTGATGGCAAGAACAAAGTATGGAAGCGAGAAGGAACTGCCCAAGATCCAAAGCAGGTGTTATGGCCTGGGCAGTATGGCTGCTGAAGGGACTGCCTCACTTATCTTCATTGATGATACAACTGCTGATGGTAGTAGCATAATGAATTCTGAAGAGTATAGGCACATCCTATCTGCTCAAGTTCAAACAAATGCCTCAAAGCTCATTGGCAGGTGGTTCATTCTGCAGCAAGATCCCAAACATACTGCTAAAGTAACAAAGGAGTTTTTCAAAGCTAAAAAATGGTCAATTCTTGAGTGGCCGTTAATCACCCGATCTGAACCCAATTGAGCATGCCTTTTATATGCTGAAGAGAAAACTGAAAGGGACTAGCCCCCAAAACAAGCATAAGTTAAAGATGGCTGCAATACAAGCCTGGCAGAGCATCAACAGAGAAGACACCCAGCAACTGGAGATGTCCATGAATCGCAGACTTCAAGCAGTCATTGCATGCAAGGGATATGCAACAAAATACTAAACATGACTACTTTCATTTATGTGAAATTGCTGTGTCCCAAACATGATGCTGCCCTGAAATGGAGGAACACTGCCGTAATTTCTACATGGCGAAACCAAAATGTATAAAAATACCCTTTAATAATATCTGACAATGTGCACTTTATCCACATGTGATTTTTTTTCTATTACAAATCTCAAATTGTGGACTACAGAGGCAAATAAATAAATGATGGGTCTTTGTCCCAAACATTATGGAGGGCCCTGTATCTGCCATTCAATAAGATCACAGTTGATCATTTATCTCAATACCATCTTCCTCTACTAATCTCACGTCCCACAATTTCCTTAACGTCTAAGTTAATCAATTTAGACAGGTCAAAGGTTGATTTGATTTAAGTTTCGAAAGAGATTTAGGGAAACTAAATCCTCAAATTATATAAAATGATGAGAGAGACAGATAGAGAAGACAGTTAGAATATTTTTCCCATGGTGGAAATGTCAAAGACTAGAGGGCATAGCTTTAAGGTGAGTGGGGCAAAGTTTAGAGGAAATGCAGGGAATGGTGGATGCCTGGAACACACTGTCAAGGGTGGTGGCAGAGGCAAATACAATAGTAGCATTGACAAGAATTTTAGATGGGCATATGGATATGTACAGGAAATGGATTATGTTCAGGCAATGGAGATGAGTTTAACTTGGCATCATGTTTCTACATGGGCATTGTGAACCAATGGGCCTGTTCCTGTGTGTACCATTCTATGTTCTAGGTTTTGACTGATGGGTTGGAACAAGAGAAATTAATTCTAGTTTCTGGGGCTTCTGGATCTAGGGGATAAGCCATTGAAAATTAGAAGCGAAAGTCTCTAGAGAGAAATTGAAAAGTACTACATTTTTGCATTGATTTGTGGGGGTTTGAATTCGCTTCTCCAAAATAAAAGTTAATGCTTAGGTCATCGTTAATTTTTATTCTGCGTCCCAGAGATTTTTATCAACCAACAGTGGAAATCTGGTACATGTTCTTTGGAATGGCTATGATCTTTTTCAAAAGCAAAACCGACTCAAAAGGCCTAAATAACTCCTCCTGCTCCCGTTTCCTTATGTTTTGTCAGTTAATTTCTGTATTTACTATTTTGATGTTTTGTAGAATTTTTAAGATGAACCTAAACCTAAATCTTAAACACAAACCTTATATTTAAATAGCAAACATAATTTTTTTTAATTTCTAAACATCTGCTCTTTCACATTACTCTGTTTGTGGCCAGTTTCCACGTGTAACCTGACCACATGTGCTGGCCTTAGTTCATGCAGATCCATATTGAATACCTTTAAGAAATTCAACCTGGTTACGTCTTCAAATAATAGTATAAGACCTTTCCTTTTGGAATTCATGCATCCACATTTTCAGTTTTTAGATGATTTTCTGTATGATCTTTTGGTAAGGATACTAATATGTTCCCAACCAATAATATTATATGACTGTGGTCCTCTGGACGTTCTATCTCTGTTTTTAAACGCAGGAATGAAAATAGCTGTACACCAATTATTTTTCATTATTCTCTCTTCTGACTGATTTGTTTTTACATATAAGGCCTCTATATCCCTTCCATATTTTTTCCGCTAACCAGCTCTATTGGATGAAATATGATACCACATCCCTGAAGTATAGTCCTGATAATTATATAAACTGTCACTAACATTTTGCAGCCTAAACTTGCAGGAGGATGTCAAGGCCTTGGACAGGATGCAGAGGAGATTTATTGGAATGACTGCACACATGAGGAACCTCATTTACTTGGCAGTAACTAGAGAAGTAGGATTGTTTTCCTTAGAGTAGAGATGGTTTTGAAACTGATGTAATAGACACATTCAAAATCATGAGGGGATTGGCAGCCAATGAGGAGAAACAGTTTCCACTGGCAAAAAAAAACTGTAACCAAAAGGTCAAAGATTTAAGGCAAAACATTTTAGAGATGAGGAACTGTTTTTTAAATACACAAAGTTCTTAAACCCAACATGCACCAGACTGGTGTAAGAGATTCAATACCAGATTTCAACAAAGAATTGGATATCTACTTGGTGGAAAGAAAACTGCAGGCTAAACAAAAAACAGGGAAATAGTATTAATTGGCCATTTTTTAATAGTGTTACAAGCTGAATGGCTGCCACTTTTGCAATTACATTCTATTTTTAAAATCACCTAAAGAAAAGTTGAACAATTGCACAGTTCATAACAAAGTCAATGTGAAACCCCAAATATTGAAAAAAGTTAAATCATAAAATCATAAATCCTCACTGAGAGTTTCAATCCTATAGTTGTGGGAAAGATTGTATCACTTTGGAGAAATGGCAAAATATTGAGGGGAAGGGTATTGAAAGTGGGATTGTAGATGGGAAAATAGTTCTCCAGATCACAGAGGTCAAGTACCATGATGTAGTTGAGGCTGTGATGACTACAGTTTTGAAAGGAAAGGAAAGAATACATCATCTCAGGAAAGGATATTTCCAATTAACTGACAAACACATAAAAAATTAAACTGTACATAAATTACACATTAAAATGAAAAGAGTGCAAAAATAATTAGTGGAAAACACATTTAGAAAATAAACATGCCCGTGGTAGTGCAAGAGGTGATGCGTAGTGGTCTGTAGTCAAGGTAAGATCAGAATTGTGCAGAAGAATCTGATTATTGTAGGAAAATAGCTGTTCCTCATTGGCAGTGTGTAACTTCAGGCTTCTATACCTCCTGCCTGTTGGTAGCAGCAAGAAGAGGCCATGGTCCAGATTGCTGCAGATGTATACCATGATGCGACCAGGGTTAGAGGGTATGAGCAATGAGGCGAGGTTGTACAAACATGGATTGTTTTCTCTCATGCGCAGGAGGTGGAGGGGAGACCTGAATGGTTTATAAAATTGAGAGTTATAGATAGAATACTTGAGGACATAACTTTAAGGTCGGAGGTGGGAAGTTTAAAGGAGATGGGTATGGATCAGGGAGATGTGCTGGGTGGTGTTGGATGCAGATTCCATAGTGGTGTTTAAGAGCGCTTTAGATAATCACATGAATATGAAAGGGATGGAGGCAAATTGATCAGATGCAGGCAGAGGAGATTAGTTTAATTTGCCATTATGTTTGGCACAGACATTGTTAGCCGAGGGGCCTGTTTCTGTGTTGCACTGTTCTAAATGTTCTAAGGGTTTCAAATGGGCTGCAACTAGTATGTAGTCTGAACAAAATAAATAAGATCTGGACATTCAGCACTCGACCATTATTATTTAAGAAATAGAATGGAAATAATATATTTTCTTTAGAATAATGCAGATATCTAATGTTATGAAAACATGGAATTAGTTAAAAGATCAAAAAATACCCTTGTTAAAATATTAATAGAACAGGAAAACATATTTTCCAGACAGTTATAATGCTCCGATATATACTCCTGAAATTAGTGACTGAGCAGGACCATATTGAAAATCAAAACATTATTGCAGCTGGATGGAGGGAAACAGGTTGAATGGATCTTGGAATAGATTGGGTAACTGTGAGCAGAAGTATTCTACAAGCAAGCAGAATAAATGGAACAGACAGTTTGGGAAAACTGCCTGTATCTATTGGCAATCTCAAAGCTACCCATCCACAATGTGGAAATCATCAATGTGAAATGAAGATCTTGACGGATGGCACAATGGGCTAAGTGTTCGGCTGGCAACCGGAAGGTAGCTGGTTCGAATCCCGCTTGGAGTGCATACTGTCGTTGTGTCCTTGGGCAAGACACTTCACCCACCTTTGCCTGTGTGTGTCCTTGGGCAAGACACTTCACCCACCTTTGCCTAATTATGTGAAGCACTTTGGGGTCAATGCAAGTTGACTAAAAATGTGCTATATAAATAAAGAAATTTAATTTAATTTAATTTGCCACTGACTTAATTTGGAGAAATAAAACTTTATATTGCAATTAGTTGTCAATAATTATTTTCTGGGGAAGTGAGGGGGGAGTGTGGGAACATATCAGAGGGCTAGGAAAAAGTAGTAACTGAGAATAAGCATGAACATGAGGAGGGAAACAATGGGTAGTGGAGGAAGAGTGGGCAAATGTGGACAGAAGAGGTTGAAATGGGCCTGGAGGTCGTATGGGGTATGTTTGGCAGGGGTATAGTTGTTAATTACAAGTAAGATGAGGGATGGATGGTGGTGGCTGGTGAAAATAGTTGAGTGTGGCACCAATGGTCGGGGAGAACACAGGTTGGAGTGAGAGACAAAGTGTGTTTGGGGAGAGGGAGAGAGAGAGTGCCCGTAGAGAGTGCAGGGAGGCAAGTGAGATCACAGGGACAAAGCTCAAAACTGTTAGAACACAAGACAGCAGGAGAAAAAGAGAGACAGGGTGAAAGGAAGAGACAGAAAATACACCTAGTGAGCGCAAACACCATGTGACGTTAAATGCTGAAATCAAGGAAAAACACAATTAAATTTAAAGACGGTATTTAAAGCACTGTTATCATCGAAAAGTTTAAATGTTATTGTCGCAATAAATTGCAATCAAGTTTCATGCGTAATGAAAAATTGCTAGCTTCAGAAATTGAGAAGCTGTCAATGAAAATACTTTAATGATGATTATAAAACGGGTAAATAACCTTATCAGAATGGGGATTTTGTGTCTTAATTACTTCTTTCCATTGGATATTATTCATAAATCTTTTTAAAAATACTATAAATATATCTGGTCCCCAGCAACATCAGCATGCAGCCTTCAAATACTGTTCAACACATTATAGAGACATCTAGTGAGCTTAACATCTGTAGTTGGAAAGTCACAAGAGAGTATTCTGAGGGATAGGTTGTACAGGCATTTGGAAGGGCAAGGTCTGATTAGGGATAGTCAGCATGGGGGAGGTCGTGTCTCACAAATCTGATTGATTTTTTTGAAGATGTAACCAAAAAGGTCGGTGAGGGCAGAGCTGTAGATGTTGTGTACATGGATTCCAGTTAGGCATTCAACAAGGTTCCGCATGATAGGCTGCTCTGGAAGGTTAGATCGCATGGGATCCAAGGAGAGATGGCTGAATGGATAGCAAATTGGCTCCATGGAAGGAAGCCGAGGGTGATGGTGGAAGGTTGCTTCTCCGACTGGAGGCCTGTGACTTGTGGTGTGCCTCAAGGTTCGGTGCTGGGCCCGTTACTGTTTGTCATCTACATAAATGATTTGGATGAGAACATATTGGGCAAGATTGGCAAGTTTGCTGATGATACAAAAGTAAGTGGTTTTGCAGATAGTGAAGATGGTTGCGACAGATTGCAGCAGGATCTGGATCGATTGGCCAGGTGGGCAGAGGAATGGTTGATGGAATTTAGCGCAGAGAAGTGTGAGGTGTTGCATTTTGGGATGTCGAGCAAGGGCAGGACCGACGCAGTAAATGGTAGGCCTTTGGGTAGTGTTGTAGAGCAGAGGGATCTAGGACTACAGGTGCATGGTTTCTTGAAAGTCAAGTCGCAGGTAGATAAGGTGGTCAAGTAGGCTATTGGCATTTTGGCCTCTATCAACCAGGGTATTGAGTATAGAAGTTGGGAGGTCATGTTGCAGTTGTATAAAATGCTGGTGAGACCACATTTAGAATATTGTGTTCAGTTCTGGGAACCAGGTTATAGGAAAGATATTGTCAAGCTTGAAAGGGTTCAGAAAATATTTACGAGAATGTTGCCACGACTAGAGGGTGTGAGCAATAGGGAGAGCTTGAGTAGGCTGGGTCTCAAATCCATGGAACGCAGGAGGATGAGGGGGATCTTATAGAGGTGTACAAAATCATGAGAGGAATAGATCGGGTAAATGCTCAGAGTCTCTTGCCCAGAGTAGGGGAATCGAGGACCAGAGGACAAAGGATCAAGGTGAAGGGGAAAAGATTTAATAGGAATCCGAGGGGTAACTGTTTCACACAAAATGTGGTGGGTGTATGGAACAAGCTGCCAGAGGAGGTAGTTGAGGCTGGGACTATCCCATCTTTTAAGAGACAGTTAGACAGGTTCTTGGATAGGACAAGTTTGGAGGAATATGGACCAAGCACAGGCAGGTGGGACAAGTGCAGCTGGGACATTGTGGGCAAGTTGGGCCAAAGGGCCTGTTTCCACACTGTATCACTCCATGACTCTATGACTCCAAGTCTATTTCTCAGAAGCTTTTATTTTAAGTACAGTCATAATAAGTACGACTACATCAGCCCTGGGCCAGTTTGTGGCATTTTTACCTCTGTACTAGAAAACTGTTAAGTTCCATTCCAGAATTGAGTACACAAAAAATCTTGGCTGACACATTCAATCAAAAATCATTTCATGGGACGAGCAGGCATTTGAATTATTCCCAGTCTCCAGGTCATTATTTATCACTTAATTGACATAGCTACATCAAATTATCTGGTCTTTGTTACATTGATCATGGTGGAATCACACTGTTCACAAATTGGATGATACCACATTAACTATACTTTAATTACGCTTCACTGACCAAGTTGAGAAAGATGGAGAAGGTAGTAAAACAATGAATAAGAGGAAAGAAAGCATTATTTTGAAATCAACAATTTCTCATCATGCTTTTGTTTAAGAAAGTGGATTATATCAAATGGTACTTGTAAAATAGATCAGAAGCAAAATATGCAAAACTTAACTTCTTCCACATCTTTTAGCTTGTAGTATCACTAAACTGGAACACTACAAAAGCTGAAGCCAGTTGACACAGTGCATTTTAGCCATCTAGCCCCAAGAGGAAACATTCCGGCACAGCTGGGACACGGAGGTCCCTGCAGCAACAAGCAACTTATTATCCATGGCCTGAGAACCACACAGTCACTTTCCCTATTTGGGCTGCCAGATGACAGGAACATGATAAACAGCCAAGACAAAGTAACATCAATGAGCTTCCATGACAAAGAGGCTTTGAGATTGACAGAAGGAGCTTCTGGGAGGGTCCCCTTCTTTCCTTCCTCAAGGGATGCCTCTATACAGAGATGTCTGAAATTTTAGACATTAAAAGCCTCTCCTATTACCTTCCACTCACCTAGCTGGGAAACACGTTCCTGATTCACTATATTACCATCATAGAACAGAAACCAAACACCAAAGGAAAACAGATAATGGCAATCAAAAACATTTGGTTCTGTTGTGCAGCTGTAATTTATGCAATACTTTTCCAAAGGCTAAGTATTTCTCTCTCAAACTGTCTTAACAATTAGCTCTTAATGCATGAAAAGTGATCATCATTTAGGCAATAGACATGCATTTTTGCAGCAAGTAGAGGGCACCTTTATATTACTTCTCAATCATTTGCAACAATTGTTTGTCTGAGAAAGATAGAGCGAATTTAAAACGTATCATTTAGTCTGCTCTATTGATTGGATGTTTCTGATGACTAATGGGATGAATAAAATTGAATTTTGAACATGTGAACCAAGATTTTTTTTGTGATATTGTTAGAGTTTCTAACACTCAAATCCCACTAACAACATTGAATATAAAGTTATTATAGAATTTTACAAATAAGATTTTAGTATTCAATGAGATTCAAAATTCATTGTTGTTAAACAAAATTGCTCATTTAACTTTAAATAACTAATAGGGGTAATAAATGGAGCAGAAATTCAGGCAGAACAGCGGCAGATGGAATTATAATTGGACATGTGTGAGGTAATGTACTTTGGGAGATCAATTTCTGGTAGGACATATGGAGTAAATGCCAGGGGGCAAAGAAGCATGAATGTACAGAGAGACCTTGGGTGCAAGCCCTTAATTCCGTAAACATGGCGACACAATCGGAAAGGGTATTAATAAAGGCATTTGTTATGCTTGCCTTCCAATGGCTGACACATTGAGTGTAGGAGTAGGCACATGATGCAATTTCACAAAACAGTGGTTAGACTGCACTTGTGGTATTGTGTACAGTTCTGGTTGTCACATAATAAGGAGGATGGGATGGCAAGAGGGAGAGTGTGGAGAGGTTCACCAAGATGTTGCCTGAAACAGAGGGCTATAATTTTAAGAATACATGTATAGTTTAAGTTTATTTTCATTGGAACATTGTAGGCTGAAAGCTGACCTTTCAGAGGTTTACAAAAATTATCAGGGCATAGTAATGAGGGATAAGTTTTTTCCGCACTGGGAGTGGTGAATATCTGGAAAGAACTGCCAGAATTAGTGTAGGCAGACAATTACAACTAAAAGATATTGGTCAGTACTTAGATAGGAAATAAATAGAGAGATGTGGAACCTAGTGTGGAAAATGGGATTTGTGTAGATAGGCAGCACAGTCAGCATGAACGATGTGGGCTATTAGGGTCTGTTTCAATGCTATGCTTTTATATGATTTAAATAAATTGCTTGAAACTGCAAGAAACAATCAAGTATAATAGAAAGATAATTAGGATCTTTCTTTTACACACTTCCCTTCAACCATCCATCAAGACCTCAAAAGTCTTTCTGTAGGTCTCTCTCCAATCATTACTCACACCTTTCCTCAGCAAACTACCTGCTCAGCAGTTACAACCCTTCCTCGCTGCTTTCCACAAATATCACAGTGAGCTTCCTCACTTTTAATTCTCATTCACATATCCCCATCTCTACCATATCCGCCTCCAGGGAGTTGATGAAATTTCCAATGTACACTTTACAAATGTCAGACTCCTTCCTATGTTCATCTCTTCCAATGTTCAACTCTTCCAATGTTTCCTCCAGAAACGTTATTTTCAAAAACACAAATTGATTGCAGAAGAATGGAGATTAGTTGATGGGTCTGAGAATTTGGTGCATTTAAAAAAAACAGTTCTTCATCTCTTGGAACCAGTGACAACAGATTATACTCAATATGTTTCCAAAACAAGATGTAGTGAAACTTGGAAAGGAACCTGCAAGTGGTGGTGTTCTCATATAACCACTGTCTTGATTAGTAATAAACTGGGGGAAAGAAACTGTCAGCATTTTCAACTTACGCATGTCAATTAAAAAAATTACAGCATATTATCAGAGCATTTTATTCTTCTACACAGACAATCCTTAAAATGTTCTCACTGTTGGAATTTCTTGAAAGTCAGCATCAACATTATATTTATAAATTCTTCAGGAGTTTTGTGGAGTTTAGGACAAACACAAAACCCCGAAGGAGGAAGGAATAGCCAACAAATCTAAAAATCCCTGTTAAAATACTGTACATTAAGGAACCAAGAGGAGGTGCTATGGCCACTCAAGCTAACTCCACCATTCAACAAAAATCACAGCTGCTCTTTGCCACAGAACCACCTTCCTGCCTCATGCACATATCCCAATTTGAGCGACAGGAGATAAATTGCATAATTGGTTATATCCGTTGCACAAAAGTTATAATCAATGTTACGTCATAGCTTAACTTAAACGTCCAAAATGACAATTGTGCTTCTACTTGAGCACTACCTGGACTCACGGAATGCCAACTACATGGATTTAATGTATTATGACTGAAAGGAAGATTTGCAGCCACAATACTAATAAAAATAAGTTACTATATTCATCAATGCCACTGCGTGGTTTGTCAAGATTGAGGGGGGTGTAAAATCAGACCATGAATGACATCATCGGGATGACAGATGGCACAATGGGCTAAGTGTTCGGCTGGCGACCGGAAGGTGGCCGGTTCGAATCCCGCTTGGAGTGCATACTGTCGTTGTGTCCTTGGGCAAGACACTTCACCCACCTTTGCCTGTGTGTGAATGTGTGTGAATGTGTGTGAGTGATTGGTGGTGGTCGGAGGGGCCGTAGGTGCAGAATGGCAGCCACGCTTCCGTCAGTCTGCCCCAGGGCAGCTGTGGCTACAGAAGTAGCTTACCACCACCGAGTGTGACTGAGGAGTGAATGAATAATGCGATGTAAAGCGCCTTGAGTATTAGAAAGGCGCTATATAAATCCCATCCATTATTATTATTATTATTATCAGCATCCTGCTTCCATCATGCCTCCCTGGATTTAAAGGTATTCTATTAACGACAGTGTAGAGGGTGCTGGAAGACAAAGCGTGGAGATATAACATTTCAATGTCTGACTTATGCACTGTGGGTTAGCTAATGCCATTGGGAGCTAGGGTTCTCCTACAGTAAAAAAGATAGTGTAACATATAACAAATTCAAGTTTTAAGAAACTGAAGTTACCATGGTAAAATAAAAGCATGCAGAAAATGGTGCATTCATTTTTAGAAATGTTGTGGTAAGTTGTTTCAGGAAATTTGTTGATAAAATTCCAGACTTATGGAATGAAGAAAAGAAACAGATATAGAAAAATATTTTGGCGGCAAAGTGTTGGGATAAAATATTTTGGAGAAATATTGGACATAGCCGACGTATCAACACTGAAGCTATGTTTCTTCAGAATATTTACAGATTAGCTGCTTAATTTGATAAATTCTTGGGGTTCACACAAAAGATCAAAGTAAAAACAAACAAGTGAACGAATTTACATTTTATATACAATACAGATGGTCCTGATTATATTATGATAAAATATTGTGTACCGCTACATAGACTCGCCATTCAATGATATGTTGGGATGGAAGTGGTGTAACTGATACAAGGGGGTCGTGGGAAGGAGTTAAATCGTGCCCCATGAAATGACAGAAATCGTGCCCCGTGTAAGTGAACTGAAAGAGAATGATTTTGTGAACACCCATCTGTATTTGGCCACAACAGTTCATCCTGCTCTTGAGGGTGGCAGCGGCGAAGGGAGCAGACTGCCAGAGGCAGAGGTTCAGAAGATTAGGGAGCAAGAGCCTGGATTGGAATGGGTAAGAGTAATAAGACTATAGAGTATAGCAACAATGATGAGTGGGATTGGTCTGGAAAGGGCTACAATTAAACTGAGCAAGCATCTTTTAAAGGAAATGTGGAATCATAATGTGTACATAATGTCGAAATACATCAGAACATGCCTTCATTATTTGCTCCAAAACCTAGACCAAGGGTAGAATAATATTCACATAATAATACCATCTGATTCAGAAATACATGATCGACAAAGCATCAGATCTGTGCAGACCAAATATGGATAAACACTTCAAGTAGAAGATGGGTGGCAACAGATTGAGGAAATGGGACATGTTGGGTATTTGTAGGCAGCACGTATTGTTCAGAGGGTACAGCAATGGGGAAAGGGGGGAGTGGAGGGGGGGGGGGTCTGGAGATTACAGACAGGGCCTCAGAAGTTGTAACAACAGAGGGGTTGGGGAGCACAGGGACTGTAGTAATGGAGTAAGAGTGAACTGCTATGGGTCTGGAGGCCACAAGATCCATTATCCACCCAACCTCAGTGCAAGTTCACTGCATTCATATATCATATGTTACACTACCAGGTCTGGTGCATGATATAACTAATACTGGAAATTAAGTGCATTATGAGGGGCATTGACTAGGGAGCTCAACCACTCCTGATAAGGTTACATGTTCAAGGTGAGTATTTTTGGATTACAAAATATTGGAGTGTTATACCTCTTATTAAGTTAATGTAGTTCAACATATTGCACACAAGAGATTTGCCAAAAAGAAAATATGTTGCTCATGTAAACACAGCTTCAAATGTATCACTGTTAGTTACTGGTTCTGTGCTGAATAGCTAACCAAACCCCACAAAATCAGGTTAACACAGCTACAGAGGGTTAAGGAGAAGATGTAATACTTTATTTTTTATAGTTTCAAACTGGAATCACTTTTTCAGCTTTGATTCATTTGATTTTGAGCCCTAATCTCAAATTAGTTTCAAGCAAAATCAGCACAAAGGTTCCATTATCATTATTTAATTTAATAGATGAAAATAAATCACATCCATTCATCAGAGTAAACGGGACAGAGGAGGTAACTGTACTTTGATCTTTTGAGAAAGGTGACAAGCATGGAGTATGAAAATAAAGTGGTCACAATTCTTTCGTCTCCATTCATTCATACCTTTGTGAAAGGGAATGCAATTAAAAGAAATCAAATATCTCTATAGAGGCCACTGAATTATAAATAACAGGCTCTATTGAATTGATAGCACCTGCAGATTTATGAAAAAGGTTCCAGCAATCAATACATACAGCGTATGAATGATGTTAGCAATAGTAGATGCAAGGAAAATGAAAAGGCAGGCCCATAAGAATAAGTTTCTTAGTATTGGTGCACAAAAGAGAAATCCTATTGTTTAAACCCCATCTGATTGTCAAACACGATGAAATTACAAACTTTGAACGGTGGTACATTTGGACTCCACAAAGACTTATCCTGACAAATCGAGTTTGTTTTGAATTGGAACATTTTTTAAGTTAAAACCCTGTTTGCAATCACAAGTTGGATCCAAAATAATCTTCTATACAAATAAGTGTAAGTACTTATTATAACTTTCAGAATCTAACATTTAACACTCAGCATCAATCAGCAAGCACCTGCTGCTTCAATGCACTGCCTCAGTCAGATTAAGAGGCATTTGTATGATCAACTGGGTATATGGGAGAATAATCAGTGCACAAAGAAAAACTAGTCACATTTGAAAAAAATCATTAATACTGAACAAAATGTGTTTCTGTGATCAAACGGAAACACTCAAGTCAACATATTAATGGCTGTGCATGCATGATTCCCGAAATGTTTAATTTATAGTATGTCCTTTTCTTTACAGTGTCAGGGTATAAGCCACAAGGGCCCCGATGCTGGCCATGGATGGCTAGTATTTGAAATAATTTTTAAAAGCTTCAATTACCTTGGGCTAAGAAGATGGTGATGGAATTGGTGAAGTGGTAGTAAAAACAAATAAAAATAAATCAGTTAACCACTCCAGTTACATCCAGTGCACATTATCCAAGTGTGGATACACAATGAAAACAAGATTGGTTTACCACAGACAAACATCTTATCAATATATTCTAAGTCTGAAGGAGCGGCAGTGCCTCTTAGAAAAGTAAAAAGATGCAGAAAACTAGTGGCACAGCGGTAGAGGAGGCAATACAGCGCGAGAGACCCGGGTTTGATCCTGACTACGGTGCAATCAGTTTGTATGTTTTCCCCGTGACGTGCATGGGTTTTTGCCAGGATCACTGGATTCCCCTGACACTCCAAAGACGTACAGGTTTGTAGGTTAATTGGCTACGGTATAAATTATAAATTGTCCCTAGTGTATGTAGGATATTGTTAATGTTCGGGGAATGCTGGTCGGCAGGGACTTGGTGGGCCGGAGGGCCGTTTTCCACGCAGTATCTCTAAGCTAAATTAAACTATAAAAAATGAGAACTTTGCTGAAGTATCAGACACGGTAGAATCTAAATATTTTGTTTTTACTTGTATCCTCTAGTGAGATCTTTTTACCACAATTTATTTTTCAATTTTTATTCTTTCCTATTCCTTTAGTGTGCAGAAATATGTGCAAAAACTGACAGTTGATGCATAGAGTAATCTTAAAAGTACTTCTTACATTGTACTTGATAATTCAGTCAAGGTGAAATTCCATGCAAAAGAGAGAGACCTCCTATAGTTGTGGTTTGTGTAAATTAAGCAGCCATTTGAAAACTACTTTAGACATCGATTTGGTGCTCAATTAAAAGGTTGTCTAAAAACTAAAAATTGAAATAGATAAATAATAAAATAGATAAATAAAATAGAGCAGCACAGCTCTTCCAAGAAAACATTCTTCCAATTAATCTATAAATCTTGAACATTTCTAGCTCAGAATCAATAGAGATGCTTTGGAACAAGCGACAGGAAGTGGCACCTGTTTGGGCTCCCTGCTCACACCTGAAAGAACAATTTGAGATTAGAAAGGCGTTAGTTTAATCAAGGGCATGCACAGAAATGGCGCACCCCAAGGTAGTAAGAATGAAGGTCCACTGAAGTTTTTCCTAATCAATATGCAAAATTATTTTATACCAGCAAAAATAAGGAAAAAAGCTGGCCAAAGAGAAGAGAGGATAAAGGGTCATTTTACAAGGTTCTATGATAAAGTCAGTAAACACTGTCCTTTATAAGCAGGATTAAGAGTACCAAATGGAATGTATGTCGCATGCCTAGTGCTAGGAAGAGGTTCATTTTTAATCAACGAGAGGATTTTTGGCACATTGGGAAAAGATCCATTTTGAGATCAACAGCGTAGATAAATTGTCCTGTTTGTAGCATATCAGTATTTCAAGCATTATAACCAGGTTTTGGACCACCCTTTTCCCACATGCTTTAGTTTAGTTTAGTTTGGTTTGGTTTGGTTTGGTTTATTTAGTTCCGATATATGGCGCGGAAACAGGTCATTCGGCCTACTGAGTCCTTGCCGACCAGCGATCCTCGTACACCAGTACTATCCTACACACTAGGGACAATTTACAATTTTTACCAAAGCCAAATTAACCTTCAAACCTAAGGCAGCAACTTTACTGCTGTGCCACCATTCCGCCCCAGATACATTGATACAAATTGAAGCATCGATAAACTGAACTCAATGTTGAAAGACTGAAATCATAATGAGCATCTCCACTTCAAGGATTCTAGAACAGGAAATATCTGGTTAAGATCCATTATCTAGCTATGAAGTAGAAGAATGCATAGATTCAAGAAACATGAGGCAAGGACGTACATGGAACTTTGCTACTTGGGCTAGGTAGGGAGTAGATTAAAGCTGAATTGGTGCTGAGTAATCAGAAAGAGAAAACATTGGCAGATCAATGCATGACATTAATGTGATATGGAACCAGTTTATACACATCATTAATCAATGAATCCATGAATGGTGAGGTCCACTTCCAGGTGAAATCCAAGTCTGCAGCATTCAAGTCAAATGATCCCGAATGGCACGTGAAATCCTTCAACGACCTTCAGAGAGCCATTAAGAATGCCAAGTGGGAACAGGCTGGATTCGAGGCAATGACACGGATACCCACAGATTGTGGTAAGACTTGCACACTATAATGGGTTATAAAGCAATGGCAAATAGAGTCATAGAATCTTACAGCGTGGAAACTAGTCCTTCGGCCCAACTTGACCACACTGGTCAACACAACCTAGGATCAGCCTCCCTCAGAGTGATCCACGGAAGGCAACTGACCCGGATGAAATCTCTGGTCATATCCTCAGGACCTGTGCAGATCAGCTAGCAGATGTTTTTACAAACATCTTTAACCTTCACTACTCCATTCTGAGTTCCTCACTTGATTCAGAAAAACCACCATCATCCCGATATCAAAGAATGCAGGGTAACTTGGATAGGTTGGGTGAGTGGGCAGATGCATGGCCAGGGCCGGATTTACGTATGCTAGACAAGCTTAAGCTTAGGGCCTCGAGATCTAGGGGGGGCCTACTCACCAACCGGGGCCTCCTACTCTTTGCCCGCTGACCCGGAGTCCACTCCCCCGCCCTCCAGCAGCCCGCAGCCGTCGCCTTACCTGCAGCCTGGACTCAGCACCAGGCCTGAAGTTTCCACGCTGCAGACTCCCACTCCCCTGGGTTTGACTACGCTTGGCCTCAGTCCACTCACCGGCCTTCCTCCGGCCCCAACCCCCATCCCTGCCGTGTGTTCACCATCCCCCCTGACCTCCCCCTCTCAGATACCGAACGGTCGGTCCTCAGCAGAGGCCTCACCTTTGTGCCCCTCCATCCCCACCTCAATGAGTTCCGCGCCCGCCGCGATTTGGAGCTCTTCTTCAGTCGCCTCCGCCTCACTCCGTTCTTCCATGGGAAGGAGTCCTCGCCCCCATTGATGATCCTTTTCCCGTCTCCATTGGACCCCCTCCTCTTGGACCCCCCTCATGGCCATTGGTACAATGAAATTTGGGGATCACCATCCGACGTCGGAACAGGAGAACATTCTCAGCGGCTTGGACTTCCGAATCGGCCACTTCCTACTGGAGACTGCGGCTCCCGAAGTCCACAGGCTGAGCTGGGTGGAGATTCACTCTGGCGGCCCTCAGCAAAGGGTTATCAGGGCTCAGCGATATTAAAATCAGCGCATCCCAAGGCTTGGTGGCTCCGCAAACCACAGCTCCATGATGTTGAAGCAGCAGGCCCAACACTCCAGAGCTTCAAACGGCGATCCAGGTAAGGCATCGCCCACTCCGCGGTGAATCCAATTTGTATTTTAAAACCAATTGTTTAATGACAACATACAGTAGGATCTAAAAGTGCCACACTGTCACTGTTGGTAGTCATAGTCGTGGGGGTGGGGGATTGGGGGGGACCCTCACAAGTGAAATAGCTTAGGGCCTCTCTTCATCTAAATCCGGCCCTGTGCATGGCATGTGGATAAATGTGAGGTTATCCACTTTGGTGGCAGATTATTATTTGAATGGTGTCAGATTAGGAAAAGGGGTGCAACAAGACTTGGGTGTACTTGTACATCAGTCATTGAAAGTAAGCATGCAGGTACGGCAGGCAGTGAAGAAAGCTAATGGAATGTTGGCCTTCATTGCGAGAGGATTTGAGTTTAGGAGCAAGGTGGTCCTACTGCAGTTGTACATGGCCCTGGTCAGACTGCACCTGGAATATTATGTGCAATTTTGGTCTCCTAATTTGAGGAAGGACATTATTGCTATTGAGGGAGTGCAGCGTAGGTTCACCAGGTTAATTCCCAGGATGGTGAGTGATATATGATGAAAGAATGGGTCAACTGTGCTAGTATTCACTGGAATCTAGACAGATGAGAGGGGATCTTATAGAAACATATAACATTGTTAAAGGATTGGACAGGTTAGATGCAGGAAAATATTTCCCGATGTTGGGGGAGTCCAGAACTAGGGGTCACTGTTTAAGAATAAAGGGTAGGCCTTTTCGGACTGAGATGAGGAAAAACCTTTTCATCCAGAGTTGTGAATCTGTGGAATTCTCTGCCACAGAAGGCAGTGGAGACCGATTCACTGGATGTTTTCAAGAGAAAGTTATATTTAGCTCTTAGGGCTAATGGAATCAAGGGATATGGTGAAAAAGCAGGAACGGGATGCTGATTTTAGATGATCAGCCATGTTCGAATGGCCGAATGGTCTACTCCTGCACTTATCTTTCAATGTTTCTATCAACCCGAAATAAAAGAAAGGTAAAATAGCATACCTCAATGAGTACCATCCAGTGGCTCTGACATCCACCATCATGAAGTGCTTTGAGAGACTGGTGATGACAGACATTAACTCTACCCTCCCAGCCAACCTTGATCCACTGCAGTTTGCATACTGTCACAACAGGTTCAGGGCAGGCGCCATCTCCCTGGCCGTAAACTCACCTCTGGGACACCTAGACAACAGGACTGACTACAGCTCCACGCTGTTAGAAGGTTTTAGAGAATGCTGTTCAATTTTCTACTTGGTAATATGACAATATGATGTTAGAAACAGAATCAATCAGTACCATAAAAAGGAACACTGCAACCCGTTAAATGAAAATAATTCAAAGAATTTCAGGGAAATGGGGAATAGAACTGACTAGATTCATCTTCCAGGAATAGGCACAGACTAAATTGCCTCCTTCTGTATTGCAATGATTCCTTGCACCACCATCCTGCATTATCTCCAGATCAATCCTGATCCTTATGATCTATTTGACTGAGCTACTAATTTGCAAAACCAATTTAATTTCAGATGAGCTGCACATATCTTATATCTGGAAATATGTTTTTTTTGTAACTATAAAATTAGAATTAAACGCTGTTGCTTTATCAACAAAAAGCAATGGGTCGCCTCCCATTGCTCAGTTCAACCCGCTGTAGCTGCTGTGTTGATTTACCAGTAATAGTATTATCTGCTTCCCCTTCTTGCTCTCTGTCCCATGGCAGGGAAAATACCTTGTATCTGCTCTGTCTAATAGTACAAAACAAAAAACATGCCAAGATGGAAAATACCATCAAAAATAATGGTTGGTGTGTGAACATCAGTTTAACTTCATTTGGTCACAATCTTAATTCACTATCTCCGTATGCTATAACTGGGAACGTCATTTCACAAAATCTGAACTTCTGAAGAAACCTATTATCCAAGGCTTCATTTAAATTGATATCATAGGCCACACCTGCCCAAATGCAACTGTTATCATTGGCCACACCTTCCCAAATGCAATTTATTAAAACATTCACTTTACTTCTCTAAACATCTGTCGTAATTCAACTAAACTGCTAGTACATATTGGATTCATCAAAAGTACTTTAATTTACATAACACTGCAGAATGTCAATGTATTCCACAACTCGGGAGCTAATTTTGAACTGTACTCAAGTAATTTGCTTAATATTTTGCCTGATTCTGCTCTTAGCCAACCTCCACAGATAAATCATCAAAGATTTCCGGATATGGAGATGGAGATGAGCTTTGGAACCATGGATAAAAGAGTGGTGAATCTCTGGAATTCTCTGCCACAGAAGTTAGTTGAGGCCAGTTCATCGGCTTTATTTAAGAGGGGGTTAGATGTGGCCCCTGTGGCTAAAGGGATCAGGGGGTATGGAGAGAAGGCAGGTACAGGATACTGAGTTGGATGATCAGCCATGATCACATTGAATGGCTGTGCAGGCTCGAAGGGCCGAATGGCCTACTCCTGCACCTATTTTCTATGTTTCTATGTAGTATTTAAATTGCAATCTTGGCAAAGTCCATAAACCTAGCACAATTGGAAATGGACTCAAGATTTTCTGGCGTGTATAGCACAACATTACCTTTATCAAATCAGCCCTTAACAAAATCTACAGAAGCTTCTTTCAAATACATTGTTGGTTATTGATCTTTGCAAAAATTACCTAATCAAACAGTTGGAACACCTTTTGAAAAAATGTTCACAAATCTCATAGAAACAATTTAATTTCAGCTTGCTTTGTCAAATTAATCATGAAATTACTTTCTTCAAGGAACAAAAAAATAGCTGCAAAAAACAAAGGTTTTTCAATTTAACGAAGGAGAAGTAATAAAGGCACATCTAAAAGTGATTTTCATTCCGGATCCAAGTGATCCATCAAATTTTACACGTGCTGAAGGCACAATATAGGTCTATTCACCTTCTAAAAGATGCAAAATAAGTAGTTTTTTGTATGGTGCATAAATATCTCCAAGTGAATTACTTGACTACTAACTTATACCTTGCATTTTAATTGCAGGTATTCACCCGAGGATTGGGTATTTAGATCAGATGAATTGTAATACAACCTCTTTTGTGATGGACAATTGAGAAGTAGGATTAATCACCATGGCAACCTGAACTCTGCTTTCTGATCACAACATTTTCAAACAGATTGCTAAATCAATCTCAGGTAAATTTCAGAACACAGAACCCTTCCCCTCGTGCCATCTTAACACACAAGATTTTAGCAGCTAATTGAATGTTTCTCCAAAATACTCCATTTATTTTTGTGGACTGCATTTTTAAATTGAGTATGATTACGCAGCATAAAGATGTATAAATAACATGAATCACATTGAGATCTCATTTCCATCAAACAATGATTGTACAAAAGTGATTAATAGTCATCTAAAACTGTCAGTGCTACATCTTTCTGCTTGAACATTCTCCTGTCAATGTTCTTTGTGGTTTACCATTGAACCGTGACTTGTGTTTCTCTGTGTCATGTCTTGTTCATCCACCAGACTACTCCAAATAGTTTTGTTCCGAAGAAAAATGGGCTGACCTATGGTGCCATTCTATCTGGTTGGCTCAGCCCAAGTCTTTTGCAAATGCATTCAAATGCATTGCTCTGACCTAAGGGGCTCAAAGGAGTGACAAGGCTTCAAAGCTTTGTCTGCACTTTTCATGGACTGCAATAAAACTTCAGCAAACCTCCAAATAAGTGGTAAGCTTTAGATCAGCGAGCCATCAGGCTACAGAGGGCAGCAAAGACAGTAATTAAAGAGAACTGAGAAGTAAAGAGGCCATACACTTACCTAAAGAAGAACATGTACAGAGCCGCAGTGAAGCAAAACAACAGGACCTGCAGAGAACAGATACAAGGACAATTATTTTGAAAGCATAGGTAATTATTCTTCTTCCATCAAAAGAATGGGTCACATGTTTACATTGCACGTCTGAAGTGTTTTTTTAAATCAGATTGTAAATCCACAGCAACTCTGCCTAAACATGTTTCCATGCATCTATTTCTTTATTACAATTAGTTATGTACTTTATTTTATAATCATAAGTCTTCATATATCACACAAAGAAAAATAAGTAACAGTTTTCTGGGGGAGTCTTACCGTCCGCGCCGCCAAGGTCGGCTGCGGGAAGCGCTCCCCGAGAACAATCGCTGAAGAGGGCTGTGCGAGGAGAGGGACAGAGGTTCGCAGGATGACCGGAATGGAGACGACGGCTGTAAAGGACCTTTGAGGCCCGTTGCAGCTGGAAGTGTAAAATGGCATCTCAATGGCGTCTCTTGCATATAGTTTCAGTGGGCTGCTCTGCACATTCTGTACTAACCAGGGGATTGTGCTCATGTATGATGATAGTCTTGCTAATCTGTGTATAAAATAAGTATTTCACAGTACTTGATAATAAAGAAACCACTGATCCCTTGAAGGCCCAAGTCAGGAGCATGATGGATGATTCAATACCAACCACTTTCAAGAAACCCCTTTCAACACCCTCCAGGACAAATAACACACTTAATTGGTAATGGACACAAAATGCTGGAGTAACTCAGCGAGTCAGGCAGCATTTTCCTTCCTACACATTTTATCTGCTCCACTGCGAAAGCTCCTCAAGGTTTGCCTACTTTGAAGAAGTTTTCTTCCTTCCTAATTGGCACTCTTTTAACCTTCTTAACCATTCATTCCATTCACCAGTCGTGCATAATGACCACAATGTATTCCATTTATAAAATGCACTATCATTATTTGTCTAAGTTATTTCAACAGCATCTCCCAAACTAGCAACAGCTAATACCACCCTCAGGTTCCCTCCAAATTGCAAGTAATCCTAACCTGGAAATATGTTATCAATAGTTCATCATTGGGTCTAAGCACAGTATTCACCTAAATGACTGGAATTATTTAAGACTGCTCACCATCCATCACCTTCTCAATTAATGATGGACAATGAATGCTGGCCTTACCACTGAAACTGATATCCCAAAAAATGAATTAAAAAAATAAAATGAAAGGAGCCCATACTTCTCATGTTTTCAGTTCAGACGAAAAATCATTGGCCCTACAATTGACTCTTTTTCTCTCCCCAAGATGCTGCCTTTATCTGCTAACACCTTTTGCTTTCCTTTTGGATTTCAGTATCTGCAATTTTCTTGCTCGAGTTACTATTTATGGTCCAGTTGAGTTTCCAGTCAATTGTGAGCCACAGAATAACACCAGTGGGGAACTCTGTAAATATTTTCCATTTGGCTGTATGCTGAGATTAAAACATTCAGACATAACTAACAAATTAAATTTTAACAAAACTATTATGATTTTGAAAGTAATTTGGGTTGTTGATTGTATGCAAAGCAGATATTCTACTTCAAACTGTAACACAAATTGACCCTTATAAAATTGAAGACACAGCTAAGCTTTGAAAGAATATAAGAATATAACAATGATTACGGTGCAAGGGAAATCAAAAGCCATAAGCATGCTGAAATATATGCAGGCAAACATCAGAAAACCAGGACTATTGTCAACAGCTAGACTGACTTCTCAGTGTGGTTGAAGACCTACATCTCTGCAAACTTTAAGACAGTGGTTGGTTAAACTGAAAAACTACACATAGTTACCACAAACAAAATGCACGCATGCCAGCTACATTTTAATAGCAAAGTTTAATTGGTTCAGCTACTTGCAATAATCACAAATAGTGCTAGGGAGATGCTCTGAATATTCAAATGTAGAGAATATTTTTCAGGTGAGATCGCTCAAATCAACTGCATGAAACTATCGAACAAGTATAACAGAGAGAAATGTTTAGTGCTTACTTAAGGGGCAGAACTGAAACCTGAACTACATATGTCTAACTTCCTGTTAAAATTCCAGCTGTAGAAAAGAAGCAATTTCTTGTACAAATAAAGAGAACCAGAGGAAAAATAAATTCCTTGAAACTAATTCACCAATTATTGAGATTTACGAGGATGCTGCCAGGAACGGAAAATTTTAGCTACGAGGAAAGCTTGGAAAAGCTAGGGTTGTTTTCTTTGGAACAGAGGAGGCTGAGGAGAGACTTTAATAATGCGTATGAAATTATTTGAGGGGCCTAGACAGAGTAAATAGGAAGAACCTATTTCCCTTAGCCAAGGTCTCCAACACCAAAGATTTTAAAGTAATTGGATAAAGGATTAAATGGTCGGTGAGAAAAAAATATTTCCATCTCGAGCGTGGCAGGGATCTGAAATTTACTACCTGAAAGGGTGGCAGAGGCAGAAACCCTCATTGTATTTTTTTTAATATCCTGGAATTCTTCAAGAATGATAACCTGCAGAGGTACAGACCAAGTTCTCTGGAAGGCAGGATCAGGCTGCACATCTATTTTCTGACTATCACAAACATGACGAATCCTATTAATCTCTGATTGGAACACCAAATATGTCATACTGCAAATTAATTTCATCACTAGGTTGGGAATAAGGGAGCTAACAGGTCAGACTTTAATAGAGTTACAAGATTGATCGTGGTGTTCAGTTACCCAACCTTCACATGTAATACAACACAATGGGAAACCGAATTTAGCAAATTCTCCACATTATGCTGGAAAAAACTAAAATATCTGAAGAAATGTGCAGGCTTTTTGCTGCTGAGTTCCATTGGCATTTTGCCCACTTCAGACTTTCAACTACAGCTTATGGGGAGAGAATGGAACTGAATAAATCAGGAACATATATCAATTGACAATAACTTAACCCACCTCACCATGACTTACCCACTTTTTAAGTTTTGTTAGTTATCTTGTATAATTTCAATAAACTACAATTATCCTGCTTTACTAACAACTTCCTCCCCCTCCCCCATCCCCCCCCCCCCCCCCCCCCCCACACACGCACATCATTTTGTCGACCCCCACCACGTATCAATTTATTTAAAACCAGCAATGGATGGATTTAAAGTAGTTTCCGTTGCTGATCCAGTATTATTTTTGCATTTTAATCATTGGCAACACACTAACTTACTCAATTTCGGCTGTCAATATTTAGTGAATCAGCAAATCAGTGCTTCTAATTTCACGTCTTTAGAGTTAAGATGGAACATTTATTCAGAGTGCTCTACATCTTTACAAAGAATCACATAGTGATTTTTAAGAAAATAGTTTTCCTGCAGATTCTACAACATAACACTAGCACAGAAAAAATGCAAGCTAGATCAGTTAGCTTTGACTCTGGAGTGGTTCTCAGACTAGGGTGACCACAATTATGAAGCCAGTCCAGAGTGTACAGTTACACTTAGCAGAAGACAATGTTATGGAATCTTCAACTTCCAGTTAGACAGATTATAGTTCAATCTAAATAATGGAAATGTGCCATTCCTTTTGTGGTATACCAGAATATGGTGCAGTGGGACTTGAATCCAATAACAGATGACCCAGATGCAAAACAGAAAAATATGTCAAAATGACAACTCTCATGAGCTTCCCTTTAAAGTGTAGTGCTAACTGAATTTTTCAATCAGTTGCACAGGGAACAAATATTGCTCCACTGTTGTAGATAATGAAGATCCTTCAATGTTCTGCAACTATGTGAAAATCTGTTTATGCATTCCTTGCATTCTTTTTTAAAATATTTACTCGATCTCTGATTGTCTTTAGCCATTTTTTGCATCTAATTTGCCACTTCCTTGAATGCAATGTTAAGATAAAAACACGAAATGTAGGAGTAACTCAGCGAATCAGGTAGCATCTGTGGAGGGCATGGATAAGCAATGTTTCAGGTTGGAACCCTTCTTGGCATGAAATGTTGCCTATCCATTCCCTCCACATATGCTTCCTGACCCACTGAGTTTCTCCCGCACTCTGTGTTGTGCCTAAGATGCCAGCATCTGCAGTTCCTTGTGTCTCCGCAATGTTTAGATATTCAGTTTCACTTGCTCTCCAGCAGCCATTAGAGACAGTAATAAAGCAAAGTTCATTGTACGCTGTGCTTTTATGCACATTGGCCTTCTGCCATTCAGAAAAGGAAGGAATTGCAGACGATATTGCAGACAGATAGTAAAATTACTCACTGCATCTCCCCTTTCAGTCATTGGTAGTTAGAATCTGAGTCCTGTAGTAAGGCATGCATGCACGTTAGGGAGGGTTTGAAAAGCACACTGAACTTAAATGACTTCAGCCAAGGCAGAGTAAACAACAACCAGAATTAGCCTAACCTTCTCCATTTTAGGAGAGGGCCCGTTGGAGATTTGATTTAGTCTTTATAACATCTTGATTGGTTGACCATGTATAGTTATTGATCAATACACCCAAAATTAAATATAACAATTTTATATTTTGATTATCGTACACAGATTGACCACATGAAAGAGACAGTAACAACTAAAGAGTATTGTTTCATGGGTTGTTAGCTTTAGAAAAGAACAGGAAACAGGAGAAGACTAAAAAAAGGTTGTGTTGAAAGGAGGGATTGGCAGGAGGGTGGCAAGGGGAGGAAACAAAATTGCCCAGCTGCTTTACGTCAAGAGAAATAGTTTGAGTTGAAACATCACATATCTCTCCCTTGGCAGGTAGTCAAGCTTCTTTCATCACTCAAAGTATCTCTTGGCACTTAGAAATGCACAGATACAATTTGCAGAAGTTTGCACTCTACAAAGGTTAAGATCATTAATGTCAGTTGAACTTCTTTCACTTAAATTGTGATTGTGAATAATCAATGTATAAAACTACCCAATTTCTAATTTTGAATAGCATATGTTAGCAGTGAACAAAGAAAACTCATACAACTTTTGCTTTCTGAACCAGCAACGGGAAAATGTTACTCCTAATTCTACTGCACAAGAGTATAATTGAATAACATTAACTTGTTTACACAGTTCCCAATTAAGGGAACAGCAGGAAATCAACTGAATAAGACTTAAGTGCCAACCCATAATTAGCTTGAAAGAAACATCCCTTGGAGTTTGTGCTGTAAAATGTGCACTTATAAAGTGAACAACTTTAGTACTTTTAGTAACCCTCTAGCAGTTTTACACAATTCATTTTTATGCTGATAGATTAGCATGATGTTTATGCTAATTTTTATTGTGATAGATGATCAGCTATGTTATGTTCAATGGCAGGGTGGGCACAACAAACCAAATGCTGATTCCAGCTCCTATTTTACTCTCCTCTCTGCATATCCTCCAGCTACCTAGTTGAAATCAATGTGAAACCTTTATACCAAGCAGACTTAAATAAAATGTTCCCGATTCCTTCTCTTTCCATTAGTCTCCCCTCCTACTTAAGCCTGTCCTACTGTACGAGGTAATTCGGAGAATGTCTGTAGCGGGTCCGTAGGAGTTTGTGGATGTCCCGTAGCGGCTCGTAATGCTAACGGTAGGTACTCGGGAAATCCGGTAAACTCGTGACGTTTTTCAACACTGTGAAAAATGTCCACGAGTAAAAAAATACTTATGATGAAAAGAATTGTTACTTTTTACTCGTACGCGCCGCTACGAGACATCCACTAACTCCTACGGACCCGCTACGGACATTCTCCGAGTTCGAATCAGGGGAAAACTCGGGAGAACTCTTGAATTACCTCGTACAGTGGGACAGGCCCTTTAGGAGTTACTAATCCAAAATTCCCTCCAGTCCCTTCCCAGCATAAGTCTACAGAATGTGTTCCACCTTTGGAATAATTTCATGCCAAGCCTATTCTCAATGTAGATTTTCAACATGCATTGGCATAAAGAATATATTTGTTTTAGAATATATTTGTTTAATCAGTTTTGTAATCCGCAGCATGTGAATTACATATTTGTTCAAGTTGCTACACTGTAGGTGAGTGATAGAAATTTCAAAGAAATTATGAGAAGTTAAAGCACAATTGTCAATATCCAAACATTAGCAGTCTTAAATGTTTCTGACCACAATTTCTTCTTCAGCAGTCCCTTGGGATCAATGATGACTTGCTTCCATACTGGTTTTGTGGGTTCTAGGATGGCTAATGAGGTTGATTTGAGAAGAGCAGACTCTTCCACAGAGAGGCCAGGAGGTGGCTAACAAGGCAAGCAAGTAGTTAGGTAATTAGTGAGGTGCGGCACTCCTTCCACCAATGATGCAGTGCTTCTCTTTGTTCCTGATGCCTGCATATGCTCTCTCTACTTTGAGCAGGCGTCAGCAAAAGCTTCCAGGAGTCAGTCGGGATGTTGGACTTCTTCTTGAAGCGCATCCCTAAATATTTTTCGCTGTCTGCCAGATAACCTCCTCTCATGAAAGAGCCTGGAATTGAATGTCTGTTTTGAGACTCTGGTATTGGGCACCTGATCAACGTGATCTGCCCAACCCTCACCTAGTTACTCAAGTCTCAACAAATTGGATTAAAGGCACGGTGGGAGAGGCATCAGAATGGATATTTTTCCTAATATCACCCAGAAATCACCTTCTTATTGATGCTCAGCTATGCGCAATCACCGAAAGAAAACTCATGCACCCTGCTTGATGGCCTGAATAACTATTCTTTCCTTATCTTGCAGTCTTCAGGTTTGCAATTTAATAACAGGAACTGCAACTTATATTTCAGCTAAGGTAAGATAAGGTAAGGTATAAAATTCTCCAGGTAATTTTCGAACAATGGGACTAAATTTCAATATAATGAATGGAGCTTGCAGATTATTAACATGATTTTATTGACCTCTTAATCAACTGTGTGGAGTTCCCCCGTAACCATCTGTGCTTCCCAGATACTCCTGTTTATTCCCACATCCCAAGGATGTGCTGGCTGGTACGCTAATTGGTCGCTGCAAATTGAACTTTGGGTAATTGGGGAATCAAAGTGAAGTTTATGTATATGTGAAAGAGAATAGATTATAGTACACAGTGTACTGATAGTGCACTTCCCGGTATCCATCGTGATCCTCTGTGTGAAAGATGTGCATATGCATGGACATGCAAAATAGCATGCAATGGTAAACAGGCTTTACTTGCACAAATTCTTACCATACATTGCTAAACATGTCTTAACTAGAGAATTGAGATCTACAGAGCATACAATACATCCATCTGCTTCAGATAGATGACTTCAATTCTTAACAGCTCCTCAGCTCCTACCCAGTTCATTTCCTTGACCCCTTTCCATCTCCCCAACGATCATTCACACTAAGATCATCTTGGATTCTCTGGTCCTCTTCCAATCAATGCACTCCCATACACCTGCAAAGAGCATTTGCATTCAATACCTATGTTGAAGGAGTACTTACGCAACTGATTCAACTCTATTAACACAAACATTCACATGAGGATGAATTGTGATCTTCTTTCTGAAATTATTACTAACAGTTAAAATGTTTTATCAATTTCCGCACTTCAACTGAAACGCATAAGAAACCCTTTCAAATTGATAGCGTTACATGAAAGAAAATAGCATTTTATTAAAAGAAAAGCAGATGCACAAATGTACTAAGAATGGAGTTTATAAACACTGATATTCCTTTGTAGTTGATACAGCTTAAGTGTGAAGCAAAATTCAGAAACAAACCATCAGACAAAATAATAAACATTTTTTTCACTAAAGTCAATTTGGCTAATTGTGTGTCTCTAATTATGGATCACTTTTGCTGCCACGGGCACTCTTATCTACTTGCTGATAGAGTAAACCAATGACAGGTTAATACATCTGTGCAGCCAGGGCTCTCACTTAACTTTTTTTCTCTGTTGTCAGCCAGGCAACCTTGGCAGCTTTATAGGTTACCAAATTACAGTTTAGGTGGTCATCTAAGACGGCTTGTATGACGTGTGCGATAATGTGCTCGGACGAAATGCGTAGTTACCAGTCGGAATTATGCTCAATAAAATTTACATATTATTTCTGCTTCAAATAAAGTCACAAACTAAACATATTCACCAATCAAGACATGATATATACCACAATGACATGCAGCAAAATTATAATACAATATATCAACTCTTTTTACACATTGCAATGAATGCAATTTCTATTATTTCTTTACACTTCCAAACAAAAATGTGGTTGGATTATTCAGCGTACGATCAATCTCGGCGAGACCAAGCTCAGGCTTAGCGATCGCTTCGCACAACACCTCCACTCAGTTCGCAATAACCAACCTGATCTCCCGGTGGCTCAGCATTTCAACTCCCCCTCCCATTCCGAATCCGACCTTCCTGTCCTGGGCCTCCTCCATGGCCAGAGTGAGGTCCACCGTAAATTGGAGGAGCAGCACCTCATATTTCGCTTGGGCAGTTTACACCCCAGCGGTATGAACATTGACTTCTCCAATTTCAGGTAGTTCCTGCTTTCACCTCCCCTTCCTAGCTCTCCCTCAGCCCACTGTCTCCGCCTCTTCCTTTCTTCTTCCCGTCCCCCCCCACCCTCATATCAGTCTGAAGAAGGGTCTCGACCCGAAACGTCACCTATTTCCTTCGCTCCTTAGATGCTGCCTCACCCGCTGAGTTTCTCCAGCTTTTTTGTCTACCCATTCGCACAAGTTCTGTTATCCCACTTTCCTCACCCACTCCCTACACATTATGGGCAATTTACAGAGACAAGTTAACCTACAAAGCCAGTACGTCTTTGGGATGTGGGAGGAACCCCACAGGCTTGCAGGGAGAATGTGCAAATACAACACAGACAGTGCCCGAAGACAGGATCAAACACAGATCTCTGGCGTGTGAGGCAGCAAGTCTACCAGCTGTGCCACTATATTTTGTTTTCCAACTCACAAAAAATTATACGTTGTTAACTTTGGTTACTAAAAAAAAAAAACTATCCATTTTCAGTCTTAAATCTCTAATTAAGTCAAGCTATGTTCCCCTTTACAGCTACTGTATGTTTTAATTCAGTTCAAGACTATGGGGCAGTACATTGGCCATAAAGTTGCTGCTTAAAAGTGCCAGAGACCCAGAATTGATCCTGAATATGGGTACTGTCTGTATGGAGTTTGCTCCTTTTCCCTTTGATTGCATGGGTTTTCTCCGGGTGCTCTTGTTTCCTTCCACATTCCAAAGGTGTGCAGGAACCTATTTCAGATCCAACCCAAAACGTAATATTTTCCTTTTGTCCAGAGATTCTGTCTGACCTGTTGAGTTACTCCAGCTTTTTGTGTCTATCTTCAGTTTAAACTAGCATCTGCAGTTCCTTATGGCTCCTATTCCTTGTGACCTTATGACATAATTAACTGTGTCACACACACATGACAAACCACAGCAAAAGCAGGTAAAAGCATGGAAATAACAAATAACTACAAATGCTGGTTTACCAAAGAAAGACACAAAATGCTGGAGTAACTCAGTGAAAGAAGAGCATGAAGATCCTGACCCGAAACATCACCTATCCATGTTCTCCAGAGATGCTGCCTGTACCCCAACATTTTAAGTCATTCTAAAAGCATGAAAATGTTTCCAGCATGCTGAAGTGAATGGATAATAGGAACACAACACACATCTCACAGAAAAAGTCAATCCTTGTCATTTAAGCAAATCGTGCCTCCATCTATTATTGAAGGGGAAACAGCCCAGTAATCTCCATTCTGGCAGCCATCAATACTGCTGCCCTCTTCCTCTTCCTGCTGTGGGACAGTTCTCCATGCACTGATCATCCTTCAGTGTAATGTATTAGTGTCCATTATTCATCCATGAACCTTAGCTATCAATTGATCTGCAGTAGACATCACAACTGAGGCAATCCTATCCTCATCTGATATCCATCATTATTGAGCAAAACATCCCCCACCCCTACCCCCATGAATGTAAGAATGCTACCACAAGTCATAACATATCCAGCCCTAGTTTACCGGAGGTCAAGTAACCCGACTCCATGAGGGCCAAACCTGGACGATTCCTGATCATTACTTAAACAAAGAAGGAATGTACTACTCTAACTCCTAATATAAACTAATGGTTGGATGATTTACCCGGTGTGTGCCAATTTAAGAGCATTGAGCTGAATCACACAGACTGCGGCATGCAATTCTAAAGGGAGCTGCCAGCATACAGCTATTCGAACAGCATTAAGTCCTGGACTAACCAGAATACACTGTAAACTCAAGATTTGCTAATGGATTTGGAGGGCTGGATGTGTCACTGTGTTCTTCCGTTGGACCTTACATAGAGCGTTATACAGGAGTAAGATCAACTGCAGTGTGAAAGCCTTTAAATAAACTGATTTAAGTTGCAGATCCAAAGCCTAATGTTTCCCTACATTTTCAATTGCAGCAGACTTCCCTATTTCCCTAAACTATAACTGAGAGTACAAATTTATTAGAATTTACACTGGAATTGAACCCAAAAGAGAAAGCAAGACATATAGAAAAAAATCCTACAACTGAATGGATATTTAGTTTTATTTATTTTGGGTAGCTAATAATACTTCAACTATTTTTCAACCTTTGCTATTCCGGTTGTTTTTAATGTGTAACATCTGCAACATGCGTACCCAATTTCACAGTTCGTTTCTGATTATAAGCTGGTCCGTGGTATTACATTCATTCTAGTTCACAGCAAGTTAGATTTGGCCACCCTGACCCCTACCCCTAACCCTAAGGGCATTCTCACATGACGCTTCACATGAATCAATCAAATTAGTACTTGTTTTGTTGTTGCAGAGCCCGTTGTGGAACAAAAAAAAATTGGTAGTTAAGACTTATTTAAGAGAGTAAAACTATTTCAAAAAGCATTTGTACAAACCATGGAGTCAATATTCATGAGAGAACCGATGTTATCATCTTTATTCCACATAAATACTTACAGGTAGATTCCAGTGTACATCTTGGAACATTAAGATGGTACATAACATTACAGCAAGCATCTTTCAGCATAAATAGTACACAGATTTTATTCATCTGTAATAATTTGCCTATTATTAATATTTAATAATAGACAAATGTATTTTGTTTTCAAATCTATTTCAGGACACAATCTAAATTTCTCAAGAAGTTACTCAGATAATGTGTGTACTTCTCAAAACTAATTTATAAGTTTTTAAAAATACATGGATCTGCCACCCAAAATATAAAATAAGACTCTCTATCCCCTTTTTGGTTCTTTCTATGTACAGAAATGTTCTGCCCAAATATTACCATCACCATCCATTCAGCATATCATTGTATTTGACAGAAACATGGGATACAAGCTTCCATTCTCTGTTGTGCTGCTTGCTACGAGTAGATCAAAATACATATGACCAATAAATAAAATTTCCCTGGCTGCACACTAGAGTGTGCACTAATGCTGTTCTTGTATTTAACTTATTAGCCTTTTTTATGTACCCTCATACTGAATAGCCAAAATTCAACAATCAGTGGCAAATTAAGATACACAGTTGAAAAAATGTACAAAAATAATAAGAATTTACTGTTCTCTAAAATACCTACTATTGTGAGTGAAGAAAATTAATTTACGTTAAAACTATATATGTTTTCCAGTGAAAAGGAAAATAAATACTACCTGTCCTGAATGCAATGTATTCTGATTTATTAAACCTGGCCTTTATCTACAGTTGTGATTTAAAACCTTCCATGAAACACTGTTTTTTTAAACAAATTAATGGAAAAAAATCTAACCTCTGGACAAATTCCACATGGGGAAAAGATCCACATTCCAATGCTTCAATGCGATTGAGGGATTGAAAAAAATAACAAGTATTTGGTGCCTTTCATGACCTCACGATGTTCAAAATAACTCTATAGTTCTGTTCACTTTTCAAATGTAGATGTATTGGGCTGGGCAACCAACCTGCACCGAGTAAGGGCCCAGAAACAGCAAGGGCTGCTGATAAGCACAATGCTACATCAACTTCGGAACAGGCTAAGAGCTCAAGCCTACCGTCCACCTCTACTCAGCATTCTTCTTGCTAATGTCCAGTCTCTGGAAAACAAGATGGATGATCTCAGGGCGCGGATTAGATTCCAGCGGGACACAAGAAACTGTAACATCTTTTGACTGACGGAGACATGGCTGGTGCCGGATCAAGTAATATGCCCAACCGAGTCCTTCTCTGTTTTTCATGCGGAGAGGAAGAATCCGGAAAATCAAAGGGTGGAGGGATTTGCTTCATGACCAACAACAACTGGTGCAACCCTAAGAATATTAAGACGCTTTCTAGTATCTGCTCGCCTCACCTGGAACATCTGATGATATCATGCCATCCATTCTACCTTCCCCAGGAGTTCAGCTCGGTGATCATCACAGCCGTCTACATACCACCGCAGGCGGAAACCAATGCGGCACTATCGGTCCTACACGATGTCTTATGTCGGCATCAGAACAAGCATCCTGAAGCGGCTATGATGGTGGCTGGGGATTTTAATAAGGCAAACCTCAAAAAAGTTATGTCTAACTTCTGCCAACACATCACGTGTGTCACTAGGGGGGGAAAGAACTTTGGACCACTATTACACGCCATTTAGGAAAGAATACAAGGCCGTTTCTCTCCCTCCTTTTGGAAAATCTGACCACGCCGCCATTTTCCTGCTGCCGGAGTATAAACAATGGATAGTATGGGAAGCGGCAGTGACGAGGGACGTAAAGCGGTGGTCTGACCATTCAGAGGCCATGCTGCAAGATGCACTGAGTTTTGTCGACTGGAATATGTTCCAATCAAGTTCCAGAGATGTCAGTGAGTTTGCAGAAGCGGTCATGGACTTCAAAGCAACAATAGCCGACAACATTGTCCCCACGGTAAGGGTTAGCCTTTTTCCTAACCGAAAACCCTGGGTGGACAGGTCCATTCGCGTTGCTTTGAATGTTCGCACCGCTGCTTATAACTCCGGACTGGCATCCGGTAACGTGGAGGACTACAAGGCAGAGTCCTATAGACTGCGAAGGGCGGTGATGGGACGCAAAAAGGAGGTACAGGGACGGGATGGAGTTGCAGATGGAGCAGCGGGTCACCAGGTGCCTTTGGCAGGGGCTACAGACTATAACAAATTACCAAAGCAGCCCCCCCTTAACCGGGAATGCCAGCGCCTCCTTAGCTGATGACCTTAACTTTTTCTATGCACGATTTGAGGCGGGAAACAACACCTCTAGCTCCCCAGCTAACAACAACACCGTCAGCGCGCTGGCTAGCAAGGCTGGAGTGAGGCACACCGCTGGGGATGTGCACACATACTTGGTGTCCGAGCACGAAGTGAGGAGGGCTCTGACGCGTGTGAACACGAGGAAAGCTGTAGGCCCAGACGGTATATCTGGGCGAGTACTAAAGTCTTGTGCTAATCAGCTAGCTCCAGTGTTCACCACAATATTCAACGTCTCCCTGGCCAAGTCCGTGATCCCTGCCTGCTTCAAGAGATCCACTATTGTACCAGTGCCGAAGAATGCAGGGCGATAACCGCTTTCAAAACAAGGGAGGGTGGAATAAAGTCACTAACTAAACATATTCACCAATGAAGACATGATTGGCCCCGCACCTTCCAGTTGGCTGGCGGAGGAGGGGAGGCAGTGACAAGGAGATCCTAACTGCCTCCCCATTTGGCGGCTAAACTCGACGGCAGACAGGGATGGCCAAGGCAGCGGGTCGATGATGCCGGTAATGTCTGAGAGAGGCGCTGACCTTCCTTCCTCTCCACCTCCCCCCTCTCCCTCTCTCTCTCTCTCTCTTGTACGCCCCCCTCCTCTCCATCCCGCACTGATCCCCATTCCCGCCTCTATTCAGTCCTCATTGACATCCCCTGTGCTCCCATCCCCATCTAACGCCCCCAATCTATTCATCCTGCACTGATCACCCTATCCACCTCGCATTGATTCTCCTGCCACCCCTCATCCATCCTACACTGCGCCCCCCATTCCTCCTGTACTGATCATCCCATTCATCCTGTACTGACCTCCCCTCCATTTATCCTGCACTGATCCCCCCCATCCATCCTGTGGTGAACCCCCCATTCATCTTTTACTGAACCCCCCATTCATCCTGTACTGATCCCTCCCATTCATCCTGTACTGATCTGCCCCCATTCATCATGCACTGATCCCCCATCCATCCTGTAGTGATCCGCCCATTACTACTGCACAGATCCCCCCCCCCCCCGTCTATCCCGTAGATCCCCCCATTCAACCCCACTGACACCCTCCGTGCTCTCCCCTCACAATTATACCTACTCCAACCAACACACACTAATTCCACTGCCTCAATCCATCCATTCCGCACTGATTGCCTTCTCAACCCCCCCCCCCCCCCCCCCCCCCTCCCCCCCGCCATCTATCCATCCCGCACTGATTCACCCCCCCCCCCCCCCCCCCCCCGACCCTATTGTGCTGGAAATGTCTTCAGAGCAAACATTGACTATGTTTGATAACGGATTGCAATCAAATGTGTTTTAATTCCCAATGTTATTATTTGTTTTAATCCATAAAGATGGTTTAATTAAATTGTGAACACGTGAAACATTAAAACCGCAGTGTTCGATTGTCACTGCTGCCGTTGACACGTTATTACAGAATTCATTTTAACAGCAAATCAATGCTCTTAATATGTATCAGTATCAGTACTGTAGTTATTTAATGCGCAACATTCACAACTATACGTTGGATTTATCCAGGTTTTACTTCCACAGTCAGTCATATACATCACAAATTGAAATTTTAACGTTAATTCTGGTGGGATGATGGAAACAGCGTTTATCAATAATTTAAAACCTGGTGCGTACAAACTGGGTATCTTCATTGCTGTTCACAACAGGTACATCTATTCTGAATGTCCCGTAATGTGGCGTCTTGACACCTTTGAACATATTGCCAAAAGAACATTTGCTGCAGTTATGTCCTTTGGCCATCTCTTGTCAGTTAGTGTAATGTTTAGCCTGTCAGATGTGTATAGTCGGTTTTAACAGCTATTATCATAAAATGCCTTTAGAAATTTCCTTTCAACTTGTATATTTTGTTATGGATAAATTATGTGGGAAGCGAGAGTGTTTCTGTACCAATAGCAATAACGACCCATGCTATGGCCATGTCATGATAATTTTTGGTCCTTCCCAGAAAACATGCTTGCATCAATCTGTAGTGTGCATGGTTAAGCATATATGTTACCATGGTCCAGGATTTATTTGCACAGGTTGATCATACGCTGAATAATCCAACCACATTTTTGTTTGGAAGTGGAAAGAAATAATAGAAATTGCATTAATTGCAATGTGTAAAAAGAGTTGAGATACTGTATTATAATTTTGCTGCATGTCATTGTGGTATATATCATGTCTTGATTGGTGAATATGTTTAGTTAGTGTCTTTATTTGAAGCAGAAATATTATGTGAATGCTTCATTGAGCATAATTCCGACTGGTAACTACGCACTTCGTCCGAGCACATTGTCGCACGTGTCATGCAAGCCGTCTTAAATGACCACCTAAACTGTCATTTGGCAACCTAAAAAGCTGCCTAGGTTGCCCGGCTGGCAACAGGGAAAAAAAGTTAAGTGAGAGCCCTGGAATGCCTATCCAGCCTGCTTGAATGGCTATCAACCGGTAGCCCTCACCTTTGTGGTCATGAAATGCTTCGAGAAGCTGATCAATAACTACATCTGCACCTTCCTCCCTCGCACCATAGATCCGCTGCAGTTCGCATACCGTTCAAACCGATCCAATGATTCTGTCTCCCAGGTTCTGCACACCACTCTCACCTTGACAGCCAGAAGGGGGGCTATGTGAGGATGCTGTTCATTGATTTTAGTTCAGCTTTCAACATAATATAACACCAGACTTGCTGATAAGCTGATGGAACTGGGACAGAACACTCTGTGTGCCTGGGTCCTGGACTTTCTTACCGCCAGGCCCCAGGTGGTCCAGATGGGGAGACATACCTCCAACCCCCTCACCCTGAACACAGGATCCCCCCAGGGTTGCGTCCTCAGCCCCCTACTGTACGGCCAGGTACAACTCCAACTCCATCATTAAGTTTGCTGATGACACAGTGGTGGTGGGCCTGATCTCTGATAACGATGAGAAGGCCTACCTGGAGGAGGTGGCTGACCTGGCACTCTGGTGTCAGAACAACAGCCTCCTCTTGAATGTCACTAAAACTAAGGAGCTGATTGTGGACTTTCGAAGGGCACAACAACCGAGGATGTACATGCCACTGGGGATAAATGGGGCTACTATGGATAGGGTGAGCAGCTTTAAATACATGGGAGTCCACATCACAGAGGATCTGACATGGACAGCACACACTACCACACTGGTGAGAAAGGCAAGGCAGCGCCTTTACCACCTCAGGCAACTGAGGAAATTTAGAGTCTCTCTGAGGATCCTTCAATCCTTCTACTCTGGTGATATAGAAAGTATCCTGTACGGAAACATCTCTATCTGGTTTGGCAAGCTCTGCCCAGTACGAGAAGGCTCTGCAGAGTGGTGCGTTCGGCCGAAAGCACCACAGGAACTACACTCCCCCCCGCAGGACCTTTTCACCAGGAGGTGCAGATCCAGAGCCAGCAGGATTATGAAGGACCCTTACCAACCCAGCAATGGACTGTTCCAGCTGCTACGGTCAGGCAGGTGCCTCCGCTGTCACGTTGCGAAAATAGAGAGGATAAGATGGACTTTCTTCCCACAGACCATCAGGACTGTAAACTCTGATCTCACCAGGGCGTAAATACTGTTGTGTCTTTTTTTAATGTAAATACTGGTTCTGTTCTGTTCTGTTGTTTTGCACAATCCCGCAGGCATTGCCACTTTCATTTCACTGAACATCTTGTATGTGTATGTGACAAATAAAGTTGACTTGACAACTTACATGTTCTACACCAACTTACATATTCCACATCCATTTTTTTTAAACATGCACCAGTACCTCCTTCCCCTCATAGAATAATGAGATCCAACGTGGTCCATGACCGATCCCACTCCTGCATGACTGAATACTGGAGAGACCTGGCAATTAGAGGAGCTAATCAATGTATATTGAGTAGACTCTTTTAATCACTTTTTGCTATAATATGGCAATATTTATATTTGGATATTTTCACATCTTAAAACATGGGTCATACTAAACATACTTTGTGGAGGTCCACAGGTCTTTCGGATCAACAACATTTGCAACAAGTAAACACAGCCATGCAACAAGTATACAATATAGTTGTTGCTATCCGGTGGCGCTGTTGCTAGCTGGCTCCGCCTTCAGTCTGGTATCTTTTTGTTTTTTTTGTTATGTTGAAGAGCATAGAAACATAGAAACATAGAAAATAGGTGCAGGAGTAGGCCATTCGGCCCTTCGAGCCATTCAATTTGATCATGGCTGATCATCCAACTCAGTATCCTGTACCTGCTTTCTCTCCACACCCCCTGATCCCTTTAGCCACAAGGGCCACATCTAACTCCCTCTTAAATATAGCCCATGAACTGGCCTCAACTACATTCTGTGGCAGAGAATTCCAGAGATTTTCCTCTCTCTGTGTAAAAAATGTTTTCCCCCTTATCCTTAAACTGTGACCCCTTGTTCTGGACTTCCCCAATATCGGGAACAAATATTCCTGCATCTAGACTGTCCAACCCCTTAAGAATTTTGTAAGTTTCTATAAGATCCCCCCTCAATCTTCTAAATTCTAGCGAGTACAAGCCGAGTCTATCCAGTCTTTCTTCATATGAAAGTCCTGACATCCCAGGAATCAGTCTGGTGAACCTTCTCTGTACTCCCTCTATGGCAAGAATGTCCTTCCTCAGATTAGGAGACCAAAACTGTACGCAATACTCCAGGTGTGATCTCACCAAGACCCTGTACAACTGCAGTAGAACCTCCCTGCTCCTACACTCAAATCCTTTTGCTATGAATGTTAACATACCATTCGCTTTCTTCACTGCCTGCTGCACCTGCATGCCTATTTTCAATGACTGGTGTACCATGTCACCCAGGTCTCGTTGCATCTCCCCTTCTCCTAATCTGCCACCATTCAGGTAACAGTCTACTTTCCTGTTTTTGCCAGCAAAGTGGATAACCTCACATTTATCCACATTATACTGCATCTGCCATGCATTTGCCCACTCACCCAGCCTATCCAAGTCATCTTGCAGCCTCCTAGCATCCTCCTCACAGCTAACACTGTCCCCCAGCTTCGTGTCATCCGCAAACTTGGAGATGTTGCATTCAATTCCCTCGTCCAAATCATTAATATATATTGTAAATAGCTAGGGTCCCAGCACTGAGCCTTGCGGTACCCCACTAGTCACTGCCTGCCATTCTGAAAAGGACCCATTTACTCCTACTCTTTGCTTCCTGTTTGCCAGCCAGTTCTCTATCCACATCAATACTGAACCCCCAATACCGTGTGCTTTAAGTTTGTATACTAATCTCTTATGTGGGACCTTGTCGAAAGCCTTCTGAAAGTCCAGATAACACATCCACTGGTTCTCCCCTATCCACTCTACGTTACCTCCTCGAAAAATTCTATAAGATTTGTTTTTCTGTGGGTTTGTTTATGTCTTTATGTGGGGGAAGAGGGTACAGTAAGGGGGATACCGTCCTTCAGTCGCTTCCTGGAAAGGATGCGACTATTATTCGAGTCGCGTCCTCGCCCCCCCCCCCCCCAGCGGCCTACCTACTGGATTGGCGCGGCCTTTCCTGCCGGGACCGACCAGAGCTCCAGCAGCAGCGCAGCGCTGGATACATCGCGGGGCGGGCGATGCCTCACCGGGGATCGCCGTTTGGAGCCCCGGAGTGTTGGGCCTGCTGCACCGACATCGCGGAGCTGTGGTTCGCTGAGCTCCCCACGCGGGCGGCGCTGACCAACATCGCGGAGTCCTGCGACTCCGCCCGGCTCGGCCTGTGGACTTCGGGAGCTGCGGACTCCAGTGGGAGGTGGCTGATCTGGAGGTCCGGGCCGCTGAGGATGTTCTCCGTCGAGGTTTGGCGTCGGTGTTCCATCATCCCGGCGTGAGAGCCTGAGCATCGGGCCGCCCGGGGCGGCGACTGCGGGTGCTCGGGAGGCCCCGACCACGGGTGAACATCTGGGAAGATCGGTGGGGAGGCTGGCTGGACTATGGTACCTTCCTCAACTTTGGTGCCACTGTGGGGTTATGTTGTGTCGTGGACTTCTGGGTTTGTGCTTTTTTTTTATAATATGTTTTATTTATTATTTATTTTAATGTTACTTGACTGTAAGGAAAATCCATTTCATTGTCTCTTATGAGATAATGACAATAAATTGAATCCAATCCAATCCAATCCAATCCAATACATCAGTGCATATATCCTCACACCTGGGACTCTGGTGTAGCGATTACAAGTTTTAGTTTTTGTTCATTAATTCATGTTCTAAGAACAGATTTAGGTCATTCGGCCCATCAAGTCTATTCCACCATTCAATCATGACTGATCTACCTTTCTCTCTCAGCCCCATTCTCCTGCCTTTTCCCCTTAACCCCCGACACTCTTGCTAATCAAGAATCTGTCCATCTCCACCTTAAAATATCCATTGATTTGGCCTCCACAGCCATCTGTGGCAATAAATTCCACAGATGCACCACCTTCTGACTAAACAATTTCCTCCTCATCTCCTTTCTAAAGGTACATCCTTTTATTCTGAGGCTATGGTCTCTGGGTCTAGACTCCCACTGGAAGAAACATCCTCTCCATCCCACTCTGTCCAAGCCTTTCACTAATCGATAAGTTTCAATGAGGTCCCCCCACATCTTTCTAAACTCCAACGAGTACAGGCTTAGTGCCTTCAAACGCTCATTATATGCTAACCCAATCATTCCTGGGATTATTCTCGTAAACCTCCTCTGCACCCTCTCCAATGCCAGCACATCCCCCCTCAAATACGGGATCCAAACTGCTCACAATACCCCAAATGCAGTCAGACCAGTGCTTATAAAGCCTCAGCATTGCTTCCCTGTTTTTGTATTCTAGGCCTCTTGAAATAAATTGAATTTGCCTTCCCTGGTACCGATTCGACTCGCAAATTAACTGTTTGGAAATCCTGTACCAGCACTCCCAAGTCCCTTCCCACCTCCGATTTCTGAATTCTCACCCCATTTAGAAAATAGTCTGCATTCCTATTACCAAAATGCGTGACTGCACATTTTGCTACACTGTGCTCCATCTTCCACTTCTCAGCCCACTCTCCCAATCTGTCCAAGTCCTCTGCAGAGTCCCTGCCTCCTCCACCTATCTTCATATCACCTGAAAACTTGGCCACATAGCCTTTAATTCCCTCGTAAATATCATTGAAACACATCACAAAGAGTTGCAGCCTCAGCACCAACCCCTGCGGAACTCCACTAGTTACTGGCAGCCAACCAGAAAAAGCTCCCTTATTTGCCATTGTTTGCCTTCTGCTATCCAGCCAACCTGCTATCCATGCTAGTTTCTTCCCTCTGATACCAGGCACTCTCATCTTCTTCAGCAGCCTCATGTACTGCAACATATCAAAGGCCTGAAAATTCAGGTAAACCACATCCGCTGACTCTCTTTTGTCTATCCTGCTGTTTACTTCCACAAAGAATTCCAGGAGGTGCGACAGGCAATATCTCCCTTTCACAAAACCATGCTGACTGGCCTATATTATCATGTGCTTCTAAGTACTCCGAAACCTCATCCTTTATAATGGAATCTAAAATCGTACCAACCACTGAAGTCATGCTAACCAGTCTATAGTTTCCACTCTTCTGCTTCACTCCCTTCTTGAACAGCAGAGTAATATTTGCAATATTTGAACAGTAATATTTGCAATTTGTTGTCATGGTCCCCTAAACCCAGATTAGAGGCCCAGGGATGAATATTACTATTTAGAACGTGATTGCCCTGCATCCAACATTTCCATTCATTAAAATCAACTCACATTAATCCTCACTTGTGGCTCTTTACATAAGCAATAGTGTGCACCAAAGGTACAGTTCAACATTTGAACCTACCCCCATTTATCATGGCAGGAAGCATGTGTTCTCAAGATATCTACTGGCTGACATCAATTTCTGTCCCGCATGTAGTCTCTGGAAACCCAACTAAGATCACCAACTGAGGCGGCACAGTGGCGTAGAGGTTGAGCTATTGCCTTACAGCGCCATAGACTCGGGTTCGATCATGACTACGGGTGCCTATCTTTATGGAGTGTGTACATTCTCCCCATGGCCTGCAGCGGTTTTCTCCGAGATCTTCAGTTTCCTCCCACATTCCAAGGACGCACGGGTTTGTAGGTTAATTGACTTGGCATAAATGTAAATTGTCCCTAGTGAGTGTAGGACTAGTGTGCGGGGATCGCTTGTCGATGCGGACTCAGTGGGCAGAATGGCCTGTTTCTGCGCTGTCTCTAAACTATACTAAACTAAACCAACTGTGATGCTTGAGATCGTACAAAAGATGGTTTCATTCCATTGTTTCACTACTGCCTGGATCGTGAGCAGCAGAGGACATATGCCATCCAAGAACCAGGAGTTTCTGCTAGGATTCAGAAGCTATCCATATTGATGCCTAAAATCATTTACCTACCTTTTGATAAGAAAAGCCTATGAGCACATGAGAAAACATGGCCCATGCTGCATCTGAACATGGAACTTGTGACTCAAAATGGGGAAACGCTTCTCCTGTGCTGCAGCTGACACCTAAAACAGTATTCATAAAGCAAGGCACTGAAAAACATTGCATAGTTAAAATACAAGGCAGATGTCAGACTGCTTGATATTAGTCAGTAAATTAATGGAAAATGGTAGTTTAAAAAAGTCTACAGCACAGTAGAAAGCAAGATACTCGTCCCAAATTATACTCTATCCTTGCTCATGGAAGAACAAACAGAATTCTAATAACTACCTTAATTTCAGAAGAAAATAATTGAGAACTATATTTACGCAACAACCAGTTATTTGAGTGACCTGCAGAAAATATTTGTCAATACATCTGAGCTAATGATGCCATGATTACACCAATGGGATCCTGACAGACCAAGAAAAATGGGTTACTGTATGAATGGAAGCAGTTTTGCAAAAATTCCACTCTGATAATTAAGTGAAGTTCTTTGTCTTTCGTCGACAGGCAGGAAGCACTAAATAACCTAGCAGTTTGTGCACAATTACATTCTGGCCTGTTTCCTGTAAGTTTTCAGAATGTTTTCCTGTAAATTTTTGCTTAGTCCCAAAACTCTCTTTTCTTGAGTCATGTATAAAGTATATTACAAATGTTGTAAACATTTGATCCAAAGGATTAAAGCAAACTTTTTTGGAGGAAGGGTTTCATATTCTCCTGGTATTCTATTAAAAAAATCCTTCAGTGTGGTATCTTACACGATAGGTTTGTTTTCAAATGAATTCTTTAACTCACAAGGCTTCTTGAGAACCCCACTACTTTTTCCATGGATCTCCCCTGTGTAATGCTCTACTTAAGCATAAATACTGAGCAGCAACATTTAATGTTTAGCTTGTCCTTTCCGCTGTAGCACTAATAAATGGCCAAGAATCACAAATCTGATCTTTCTTCACTTTCAAAAAGATGGTATTCCTTCCCATCAGACCATCACTATTTATTGAGCTTAAAACCATTAAAAGTTGACAAAAGCAAAAACTAAACAACCTTCACAAAAAACATGTACATGTTTCATGTACAAATAAGTAGCCATATAGTATTTTGTAACGCAAACAAATAATATACCCAAAATACTGAGAGGAGAAGAAAAAATCAAGGTATAAAATTGGTAGAATATCTCCAGGATTCTAGTGAATGTATTTCCACGAAGAAACTGTACATTAACACCATATGATTTGAACACTAATAAACATCACAATTATTGGATTTTTACTCCAAAGTAAAAAACAAATCGAGCAGATCAACAAGACCAACACTCCTATATTCACTTCATTCAAAGACACAGGGAACTGCAGATGCTGTTTTTTTCAAGCTCTTTGCGTGTTTTCTTAATTCAAATTTGATTCCTCTTTCAACTCTCGCTGTTCAGTTTGGCATCGCCACAGATTTCTCACTGTGCATTTGATTTTATTGGGATGGTTCTCTACTTGCTCAATTCTTCAACTGAGCCCAAAGTTTATTCATCACCTAAAAACCGTCAAGTTGCAAACACAGTGAGGGGGTCAGATAGTCAATGCCAATACTACAGCCATGATGTCCACTAACATCCAACTCACAAACAGAGTCATTAGAAAACAATCTGCAAAAATTCTCACCTATTTCCTCACTCTCTCTGCTCAGAGATTTCTAGTATGGATTTCAACCTCATCCAAGTCTGTTTTTGGAACACATGTTCTTAAAAGCACCTGGAACATCCTGATCCATCTGGTACTTATACCAAAGCATTTGAATTTACCCAGAGGGGGAAGCCCATAACATATTTTAGACAATAGATCAAGATTCAAGAGAGTTTATTGTCATGTGTCCCTGATAACAGCAAACAAACAAAAAAAAAATTATGACTGTAAAGACTATCTGATCAATAAGCACACTAAAGTAAAAACATAAACTAAAATAAAATACAATGAAAAGTGAGATTAAATCTAAATACATTCAATGTCACATTATAAGTTTCTTCCACAGAAAGTTTTTGTTTCTTCAATTAATGATTCTTTATTTCCTGTGGTCAGTACATTTTCCATGGGGAACACTTTATGTTTATCAGAGTGAAAGCTAATCCACAGATGAGCAACCTTACCAACAAAAGCCACACAAAGGTACATTAGCTAAAGTAAGCAATATTCATACGTGTCATTCAGACCCATTTATCACATTTGTGGAAGCAATCTGTTCCAAAAGCACGAAATAACTAAACGTTAATACTCAATGTAAACTACAAGAGTTTATATTTATGCAACTTCTATGATAATTCCTTCGTATGAATATAATTTAAAAAAAAGAGAATTGGTTTTTATGGACAATATTATAAAGAAAATAGGAACTGCTATAACTGATCTACAAAATGTGTTATTTGATCTCTATATAATAGGAACAATTTTCCACTTCCTATTTTTAGCATAAATGTCCCAGTGTTACGTCAAAATTAAATTGACCATTCATCATTCTAGGCCACCCAATGCATTTTTCAGATGATCCTCAATTCATGTATCTAATGGTTCCTGTGCAAGCATCAAGATACTAATTAGTATGTTACAATGTGCTCCTTATGATGGAGGAATAATTCAGATTTTCTACAGGCCACCACTATCTACAGTTTGAGGGGGTAATGGGTTAAATGAAAGGAAAGGACAGGGTAGGAAATGGACAGGCTTCTGAGATAATGGTGAGGGGGGAGAGGGGGAAGTTATGGAGGGGGTACAGAAGGAGAGGGTCGAGTGATGGTGGGGAGACAAGATCAGAAGCAGAAGGAAATGGTTAGGTAAGGCTAAAAAAGAGGGTGAATAGAGAATAGGTAAGGAGAGATGCAGAAAGGTGGAAAGAAAGGGCCTTCTCAGATGCTGTAACTGACAACTGAAAAATGGTGGTGGGCAGTATTCACTACTATTGGCATTCTTCTTTGAGTTGCTGTAGACCTGCAAAGATGAAATGCTGGCAAAGAAGAAACTCCCTAAGAGGAAATGGCTGGCTGTTATACTGATGGCCAGTAACAACACTACACCTTTTGGTTTAATTTAATATTAGTTTAGAGGTGCAGCACTGAAACAGGCACTTCAGCCCACTGGGTACACGCCACCACTGATCACCCATTAACACTAGTTCTACATTATCCCAATTTCTCATCCACTCCTTACACAATGGGGACAATTTAGAAAGACCAATAGACCTACAAACCTTCATATCTTTGGAATCTGGGAGGAAATTGGAGCACCCAGTGAAAACCCACGCATTCGCATGGAGAACGTGCAAACTCCATGCAGACAGTACCCAAGTCTACCCAAACCTAAGTCTCTGGTGTGGTGAGGCAGCAGCTCTACCAGCTGCACCACTACACTGCCCATTTACAATCTTTCAGTTCTGGAAGCAATGTAATTATATTGGAATGCAGATCAAGTACATCATCATGCACACAGATTCTGTTCTTGAAATGGAAAAGGGCTTTCGGACCTGACATTTGTAGCCAAACAGGAGACATCACTGGCATTTGGCCCCTACAGCAATCAGGGCATTTGCAAAAAAGTCAACAACTCTCTGTTTATTTGGCTGGGGTCACGTGGAACTAAATAAATGTAAACATGTGACCAAACAGGACATCTCTGAACTCGACTGCAGCAAAATTGTTGATTGACTAATGTTGCCAAAGGCCAGCATGAAAACATTTGATAAATCAAAGTTAAAGGTTATTGTCAGTCATGTGGCCACAGAGAGGCAGTATCCCTGATGAAAAAAGGAACCATTCCTGCTCGTCTTATCTTTGTCAGTCTTGAAGGCAATTGCTGCTTTTTCCCCCAAACACCATAGACAGGAAAAGTCCATACAAATCCCAGCGTGTGGCTCTCTGTAGTTTGGACATTGCTTGTTTTCCTGGTGTTCATCCTTACCCTTTACATTTCCACAAATCTACTTGCGGAGCTAAATCAATAACTTCCCTGCACAGATCTTCCCTTTTCAAACTGCTTCACAAAATACCTTTGCTGCTGCATTCAACAAGACTCTAAGGTAGTTTAAAATAACTCCCAGTCCATATACTGGATGAAAACATTTGATTTATTCCTTCCATTTTCATCTTAATGCATGAAAATATAAATACACTTTAATTGTTGTGAATCAATAAAAAAAACCATGAGATGCAGGAAATCAAAAGTAAAACAGAAAATGCTGGAAACACTTAGTGGGTCCGGCCACAGCTACGGGGGAAAAAACAAAAAAATAACTGGGTTTCCTTCCCAGTGCCAGTAAAGGGTCTTCGACCTGAAACATTAAGTCTATTTCTCTTCTCACAGACGTAGTCTGACCAACTGAGTATTTTTAGCATTTGGTGTCTTCATTTTTAATGCATGTCATGTTCCCAGCTGGCAGATCAAGTTGTGGTGTCCATTCTTAAGGACAAGCTTTCATCAGACAACCGAATTATGTTACCAGGCTGCTTGAATGTTGGCATATGTTTTAAATGTTTTTATGTTGCCATAAAATGCATGGTTTATACCAAAGGCATCACATTGTCATCTTATGATCTCCTTTTTCATTTCATAGCTCTAAGGATTTATATAGAGAAAATGACATTTCTGTTCTGCCTCACATGACAGAATAGAACAATTGGGCAATTGTTGATCCATCAAATTTCAATGGGAAGTTTCCTTGAATAAAGAGAGTTCGAGCTCATAATATACTGAAATCTAATGCAGGGAATAAACAAAAATCAGTGGGCCAGCGTATGCAGCAGCATAATACATCTGTAGAAAACAAACTTTAGTCGGCTACATTTAATCAGAATGCTTAATACAAGCTTCTGCAAAGCTATTGATATAGTGTATGTTCTAGCTTCTTCAGAAAGAATGCAAAATATTTAAGAGCAAACTATAAATATTTACTCCATTACTTCAACATTCTGCACATGCATTGCAGAATCTGTTCTCTAGCTCACAATGTAAAATATTTCAAGGGATAGCTCAATATCTAATGCCAGTGAAAAAGCACTGAAATCTATAGAATTGATTATTCATTTGGATGAATCCCAAAGGACAAATTACATTATGACAGTGGAGAGAAAGTTGTTTGAATGCCTATCAACAGTATTCATCCAAATGTAAAAGACCTTAAAATCACACGAATGCTTTCAGGTCAAATGCGGTAAACATGTTCCTTCAATGCGTTTATATGAAATCTTACAGTAGGATGAACATACAGAATCCTACTGAATATTAAAGAGCCTAGTAACATGAACAGAAACAAAAGGAAGATCACCAAGAAAAAACAAATCAAGAAAAACCATCCCGATTAGAAACTGCAACTGGAGCAGAACACATACAGGTAGTTCAAGTATGAGTGCAGAAAGTACTTTGATCCCAGATTGTCAAATCCATGACAAATGTGCAAGAGATAAACTTTCTCCAGTGGTATTAAATTTATTGAAGACTAACTGGACAACAAGTTATTCACCACACAGGGATAAACAATAAACAGTCAAATTAATCATTCTGCTAATCATCACTCCCTTTCAAAATTTGCCTCTCGGCATAACAGATCAGCAGACCATAATCAGTATGAACTGGCAATCCTTGATAATTATCAGTACAGGAGCATCTCCAGGCTGTATGCTCAGACAAGTGCTTTACTCTCCCCAGACACAGCTCCAAAGCCATCTTTAAATTTGCTGATGATACCATCGATTTTGGATAAATAATGCGTAACAGTGAGTCAGAGTAGAGGAGGGAGATTGAAAGTATGACTGAATGGTGACAGAACAACAATCGTGCTCTCAATGCTAGCAAGACCAATGAGCTGATTGTTGATTTTAGCAGGGGAAAGCAGATCCATGAACCTGTCTTCACCATTGGGACGGCGCTGGAGAGTGTCAACAGATTCAAGTTCCTGTGCATGCATATCTCTGAAGATTTGTCCTGAGTCCAGCACATTGACACATTCGCAAAGAAAACGCATCAATGTCTCTACTTCCTTAAATAATTCAGGATATTCACTGTGCTGCAGATTATGCTATCAAACATTTGCAGATATACGGCAGAGAGCATGTTGACTTGTTGCATCACAGCCTGGTTCTGTAACTCCGACGCCCAGGAACAAAATAAAACTGCAAAAAATGGTAGATATTGTCTGTCACATGTAGTGACTCCCCACTATTGAAGGTCCCACACCACCTTCTCATCTTGCTATCACCAGCAGTAAGAAAGCAGGGCTCGAAATTAGTGGTTGCCCGGGTGCCACTGACCACCCAAAGTGCCGCCGGGCAACCTAAACGCCGAGTCATTTTGCCCAGCTTGGCACTGCAGATACTGGTTTATACCGAAGATAGTCACAAAAAACTGGAGTAACTCAGCGGTTCAGGCAGCATCTCTGGAGAAAAGGAACGTGACGGTTTGTGTCGGCGACAGCTGTAATGCGTGGGAAAGATGCTAAGTGTGGCGTGACGGAGGGTCGAAGCGAATGACGGGCCCCCCGCACAGCAGCAGCAGCAGCAGCAGCAGCAACGGCGGTGGCGGCTCCATCTCCTTCACCTCCCGCCCCCCGCCCGTCCTGATAGCGGCTGCTGCCTGCCATTCTGCAAACGGAGCTTTCAAAACAAACCCTCTTGCACGCCGAGGCCGGGAGGGAGGGAGGAAGGCCAGGAGGCCGGCCTCCTTCCGCCGACTGAAGCATCTGGACCGCTCGGCCCTGCACCTTCCTGTTGGCTGGCGGAGATGGGGAGGTGGTGGCGAGGAGATCCCAACTGCCCCTTTGGCGGAGCACTTGGCGATGGACAAGGACGGCCAAGGCAGCGACGATGCCGGTGTTGTCCGAGGAGCGCTGACCTTCCTTCCCACCTCCTCTGCCCCTTCCTCTCTCTCTCTTGTATGCTCCCCTCCACCCCCCTTATCCTGAGACCCCTCCTCTCCATCCCGCACTGATCCCCATTCCTGCCTCTATTCAGTCCTCACTGACATCATGTGTGCTCCCCTCCTCATCTACCCCTCCCCTCTCCATCTATTCATCCTGCACTGATCTCCCTATCTACCTCACATTGATTCTCCTGCCAGTCCCCATCAATCCTACACTGGTCCCCCAATTCATCCTGTACTGACTCCCCTTCCCATCCATCCGGCACTGCTCCACCCTTTCATCCTGCACTGTACCCCCCCCCCCCCCCCATCCATCCTGCACTGCTCCGCCCCTTCATCCTGTACTGCTCCTCCCATCCATCCTGCACAGATCCCCCCATTCAACCGCACTGTCATCCCCCGTGCTCTCTCCTCACAATTTTACCTACTCCAACCTACATGCACTAATTCCCCTGCCTCAATCCATCCATTCCGCACCGATTGCCTTCTCAACCCCCCCCCCACCGCCATCTATCCATCCTGCACTGATTCACCCCCCCCCCCCCCGACCCTATTGTGCTGGAAATGTCTTCAGAGCGAACAGTGACTATGTTTGATAACGGATTGCAATCAAATATGTTTTAATTCTCAATGGTTTTTTTTAATCCAAAAAGATGGATTAATTAAATTGTGAACACGTGAAACATTAAAACCGCAGTGTTTGATTGTCACTGCTACCGTTGGCACGTTATTACAGAAATCATTTTAACGGTAAATCAATGCTCTTAATATGGAGTATCAGTACTGTTATTTTTTTTTTTTTTTTTTTTTTTAATATATTTTTTTATTAAAGGTAATCAATTACAATGCTTCAAACAACTTTATATCAAATTAATTCAATTTGCATTAAGTAAAACACTAGTAATACTTATCTACTGTTTTTTTAGAAATAATGATAGAGAAAGAATAGAGGAAGAATAAATCATTAAGAGAGTGATTAAATAATAATTTGATTATATATAGGAAAGAAAAGAGAAACGAAAAAAAAAAAAAAAAAAAAAAAAAAAAAAACATTTTTAGTAACCACAATATGTATTATTAATAACACTACTACAAGTGATAGTATCAATAAAGACATATATGTAATTCCAATATAAAAATGAATTATTCTCACCAAATCCCGCAGGGTGCACGTCGAGCTGTGTTGCCAAGAACAGCTACTTCTCTAAATACTGTATATATGGAGACCATATCTGTTCAAAAGAATTATACTTGTCCAATAGGACAAATCTAATTCTTTCCAGATGTAACGTCTCCATCATCTCTGTTGCCCACATTTTGGTTGTGGGGGATAATGTTCCCTTCCAAAATTTCAATATGATTTTTTTTCCAATTATTAAACAGTAATCAAAGAAATTTCTTTGATTTACTGTAAGTGATAGATGTAAATCCGGAATTCCAAATATTATTAGCTTTGGGTTAGGGTCCAATTTAACTTTGATGACTTCAGAAATAACTTTAAAGATTTCTGTCCAGTAATAATTCAATTTAGGACATGTAACGAAACTATGTATTAAATTTGCCTCTGCTTTCTTGCACTTATCACAAATAGCGGAGAGATTCGGAAAAATACTATTTAATTTAGTTTTCGAATAATGTAACCTATATAATACTTTAAATTGTATCAGTATATGTCTGGCGTTTAATGAACACCGGTGTATTCGTTGTAGACTTTCTTCCCAGTTTTCTTTTGTTATAGCCAATCCCATTTCATTTTCCCATGCTTGACGATATACTTCCGTTATTGGATTCTCCTTATCCAAAATGATGTTATATATATAGGCTATTAATTTTTCTGTATTTGGATATAAATTAAACAGATCATCTAACAATCCTGCTTCTTTATTTTTATAATCTTGTGTATTGGATTTAATATAATCTCTAATTTGTAAATACCTAAACAAATGTTGTGGAGACAATCCATAAATATCTTGTAACTCCTGGAATAAAAGAAATTTTCCTTTTCTATACAGATGTTCTATCCTTGTAATTCCTAAATCATCCCATTGTTTAAACCCCCCATCTAATATAGCAGGTTTAAACGATGGATTATTCATAATTGGTAATCTAAATGAGAGATTATCCAAGTGTAGAGTCTTAACTATTTGTTTCCAAATACGTCTATTATTATATATTATTAGGTTGTCTTTATAATATTTTTTTTGTACTTCCGTTGGTGCAAAAATTATCGAACCTACATTGAAAGGTAGACAGTCCTCCTTTTCTATATTTAACCATGTCGGTTCATGATCCATATTTACCCACCAGAAATTCATATTCTTAATCTGAACAGCCCAAAAATAATATAAAAAGTTTGGAAGTGCTAATCCTCCATTTATCTTAGCTTTACATAGATGTTTTTTATTTATTCTGTGATTTTTATAATCCCAAATAAAGCTATTGACAATATTATCAATTTTTTTAAAAAAAGTTTTCGGAAGAAAAAAAGGAATAGCCTGAAACAAATATAACAACTGCGGTAGAAATACCATCTTTATGGCACTTATTCTACCAATCATGGATATAGGCAGTGTTTTCCAATATAAAATATTTTTTCTAAGTTTATCTAATAGTTGAGGATAGTTGGATTTTATTAATGCGTTATGAGTTTTAGTTACGTTAATCCCTAAATATTTAAGTTTGTCTGTAACTACTTTTAATGGGTATTGTTGTAATGTATTAAGATTTATTCCTGTTATTGGCATAATCTCGCTTTTATCCCAATTAATCCTATACCCAGAAAATGCACCAAACTTAGTTATAATGTTTAGCAGGTTGGGAATACTAATTTCCGGTTTTGTAATATAAATCAAAACATCATCTGCATATAAAGAAATTTTATTAATTGTTGTATCAGTATTATAGCCATATATTTCAGGTTCAGATCTAATTTTTTCCGCCAATGGTTCTATCACCAATGCGAACAATAAGGGTGATAACGGACATCCCTGTCTGCATCCCCTAGAGAGTTTGAATTTGGCTGATAAAATTTGGTTAGTCAAAATTCTTGCCATAGGATTCGAGTATAAAATTCTTACCCATTTACAAAATCTATCCCCCAATTGAAACTTTTCCATTATATTAAATAAATACATCCATTCCACCTGATCAAACGCTTTTTCTGCATCTAGTGATATAACCGCTAGTTCCGTATCTCGTATTCTTTTTGAATATATAATATTAAACAAACGTCTGAGATTATGGGATGAGTAACGTTTTGGGATAAAACCTGTTTGATCATAATGTATTAATTTAGAGATCACTAAACTTAATCTCCTAGATAAGACCTTAGTTAATATTTTTTGGTCTGTATTTAAAAGGGCAATCGCTCTATATGATCCGGGATCTTCCAAATCCTTATCTACTTTAGGGATGAGTGTAATTGTGGATTCATTTAAAGATTCTGGTAATTTTCCTTGGTCATATGCATATCTATACATTATTTGTAATCTTGGGGAAATCAGATCTTGAAATTTTTTATAAAATTCTGCACTCAGGCCATCTGGGCCCGCTGCTTTTCCGTTCTTAAGCGAACTAATTGATTCTATAATATCTTTTACTGTTATTTCAGCATTTAACAATTCTCTACCTTCCTGATCTAAGCTATTGATTTGACATTCTTGTAAAAATATTTCCATACTATCTGTTTGTCCTGTTAGTTTTGACGAATAAAGATTTTTATAATATTGTAAAAATCTATCATTAATATCTTTTGGAGTAATTAATATATTTCCATACTCAGATCTAATTCCGTGTATCATCTTCTCATCTTCTAATTTTCTAAGCTGTCGTGCTAGTAATTTTTGTGGCTTATCTCCAAATTCAAAATACACTTGCTTAGTTTGTTGAAAAAGTTTAATCACTTGATTAGAATATATTTTATTTAATCTATATTTTACTGATGCAATTTTATTACTTAACTCTTTGGAAGGCTGTTTTATATTTTCATTATCTAGACGTTTTATCTCATTTTCTAAATTTTGTTCTATTTTTCGATTTTCTTTATTGAGATGTGCTTGTGCGGATATTATTGCGCCACGCATGAATGCCTTAAATGTGTCCCAGTACTGTTATTTTGATGAGCAACATTCACAACCACACGCTGGATTTATCCAGGTTTTACTTCTACGGTCGATCATATACATCACAAATTTGGTCAGGAGATATTTCAGTTGAAATGTTAACGTTTATTGGGAATGATGGAAAAAGTGTTTATCAACAATTTTTTTTTAATTTGGTGCTTACAAACTGGGTATCTTCATTGCTGTTCACAACACATACATCTAATCCGAATGTTCGGTAATGTGGCGTCTTAACACCTTTAAATATATTACCAAAAGAACATTTGCTGCATTTACAGTATGTCCTTTGCCCATCTCTTGTTAGTTAGTGTAATGTTTAACCTGTCAGATGGGTATAGTCAGTTTTAACAGCTATTATCATAAAATGCCTTTAGAAAATTCCTTGCAACCTGTATATTTTGTTGTGGATAAATTATGTGGGAAGCGACAGTATTGGAACGACCCATGCTATAGCCATGTCATGAAAATTTTCAGTCCTTCACAGAAAACATTCTTGCATCAATCTGTAGTGTGCATGGTTAAGCATATATGTTATCATGGTCCAGGATTTATTGACACAAGTTGTTCATACGCTGAATAATCCAACCACATTTTTGTTTGGAAGTGGAAAGAAATAATAGAAATTGCATTAATTGCCACGTGTAAAAAGAGTTGAGATACTGTATTATAATTTTGCTGCATGTCATTGTGGTATATATCATGTCTTGATTGGTGAATATGTTTAGTTTGTGACTTTATTTGAAGCAGAAATAATATGTGAATGCTTCATTGAGTATAATTCCGACTGGTAACTACGCACTTCGTCCGAGCACATTATCGCACGCGTCATGTAAACCATCTTAAATGACCACCTAAACTGTCATTTGGCAACCTAAAAAGCTGCCAAGGTTGCCCGGCTGGCTACAGGGAAAAAAAAGTTAAGCGAGAGCCCTGTAAGGTGGTACGAAATCATGCGAACTGTGACCTCCAGGTTCATGAACAGCTTCTTCCTAGCAACCATCATGCTCTTGAAACTTCGGCCTACTGAGTCCACCGTTCACACGAGTTCTACGTTATCCCACCTCCTCATCTCACTCCCTGCACACTAGGGGCAAATTAAAGAGGCCAATTAACTTGCATACCCACAACTCTTTGGTATGTTTGAGGAGACCGGAACACCCGGAGGAAACCTGTATGGTCACAGGGAGAACTTGCAAGCTCCACACTGAAAGCACCCAGGGTCAGGATTCGATCTGGTCTCCGTCACTGTGAGGCAGCAGCTCCACCAGCTGCACCAAGGTGCTGCCCTCAGAAAAGGTACTGTAACATTGTTCCCCAGTATCTCAGTTCTGCTTTCTACAAGAGTAATTTTACAAATTTAGCAATGAATTCGAGTAGAAATCTGTACATGTGCATTATACAGGCCATGGACCGAAAAGTTACATGGTCTGAGCTCTGGCAGGCTGAACCACAGCAAATCAAGTTCCTGGTCCAGCCAGTGTATGATGTCCTGCCCAGCCCATCGAACCTCTTCATCTGGGGCAAAGCGGAATTTCCAGATTGCTCGCAATGCTCAGGCAAGGGGACGTTGGAACACATCCTGAGCTGCTGCCCAAAGGCTCTTGGGCAGGGCCGGTACACCTGGCGTCATGACCAGGTTCTTAAATCCATTGTAGAGGCCATCAGCATGGGAATCAGCAGCTACAGACGAGAACGCCCCACCACCCAGACGGTCACCTTCATGAAGTCCGGAGTGCAGCTGCCAACAGCAGCCAGGAATCCGACAGGAATGGCAGCTTTCTGTAGACTTGGTGAAACAGCTGAAGTTCCCACAGCACATTGCCACGACCACCCTGAGGCCAGATATCCTCCTGGTCTCAGAGGCGACCAAAAACATCATCTTGTTGGAACTGACAGTGCCGTGCGAGGACCTTCGGGAGGAGGCCCATGAGAGGAAGATGACCAAGTATGAAGAGCTGGTCATAGACTGCCATAAGCAGGGCTGGAAGGCAAGGTGTATGCCCATCGAGGTTGGCTGCAGAGGTTTTGCAGGGCAATTGCTCTACAAAGCCTTGAGTGCACTGGGCATCAACGGAGTGGCGAGGAGAAGGGCCATCAAGAACACCACAGAAGCAGCGCAGAAGGCCTCGAGATGGCTCTGGATCAGGAGAGAAGGTCCATGGGGAGGAGCGAATGCCACCTGAACACAAGTCGTGGTCTGATCAACCACGGCTGGGTCGCCTGGGTGAGGGTGTCTGATGTTGAAAGACCCGAAACACCCAATGACCCCAGGTTACATCACTGATGATGTGTTCAGGAGCAACAATATATGTATTTTTAGCAAAAATACAAATGTCCATGTTTTACAATTATTAAGCTAAACATAGAAGGTCTGTGCACAACATAATTTTTAATTGAAGTCTTGACAGACAAGTACCATGCCAAGCAAAGGGTGGTGGAGAGGACAAATCTATAACGAGCCTGCTCAATATTGCCGACTAATCTGCTGCAGAGGAAATCAGACATACTTCATATAAAACTGTTCTCAAAGGCTATCAAATTATATCCGGGAGTGAAAATACTCGTAATCTACTGTAACCATTTTGATGATCGTGTATCAGGATTTTCGCAATGACATAGGCTAATCATATAAATTGCATAAACATAAACCGGAGACCTCTCCAGATAATACAGCTGAAAGCAAGTGACAGTGGTGCATTTAGCAAATGAAGGAGTGGGAGGAAAGAGAGCAGGAACTCTGGTAATTTTCTGTTGCCTAACCCAAGATGCTAAGAATAACTGCAGCATCTAAAATTGTTGCCGGCTAAGTGAGAAGTATAAGGAATATGCTTACGTTAGATTTCAGTTAGTGATGTGAAGCAGTTAACTTTATGCAAACCTTGAATAGTAAGAAAGCAGGAGAACACATGATAAAAGTATAAGAGATCTTCAACAGCAATAAATACAGAATGGATCGAGAGTGATTTCTAAAACAAATCACACGTAGTACAGGACTTTGGTCATATCAGCTTCAAGGTTGCTGAATCTTGGTGGTTAGTGGTGATATTTACTTTGTGTTTAATACTTTATTGGCAGTCAGGTGATGGGACAGGAGGTGGCTGAAATTAAATTATAATTTAAAGAAAGTAGGAAAGAAAGTAAATCCTGCTGGAGATTCAAAGTGATGCTAAGTTCAAAATACCTGAAGTAAAGAAGAACAGTCTACGCCATCGTTAAGATAATGAAATAGAATGATTCAACTGGTCCAAGTTTCTCAAGTAAATGCTAAACCTTCTGTCAAGTACCAGGATGTGTATTAATTCGATGCTGTGACTGCTTCCTTGATGTTAGTTTACTAATGAATGGTTGATTTACCTTTGATTCAATAATGTTCAATGTTAATTTTGGTACGATTAGTTGAATCACAAATTTAAAAAATCTTTCAGGACAAAGTAATTTTAAAGAAATAAGTACTCTGGGCATCAACTGAAATTGGTAATTTTGAGACTGTTTCCTGATTTTAACACACTTTCAATTTATACCTGTGGGCTGAGGAGCGCAAGATGACATTTAATATTGTAGACAGTTTCATTGGCCTAATGTGTCACTCCATTCAGTTGTGGGTAATGATTGAGGAATTTGGAATCTTTCCTTCGAAAATGTTTTAAAATATGTCATCAAGTTTCAGAAGGCTCTTCCAAAAATAGTTTAAAATCCTTAGAACATTAATGCTATGTAATTCTCCCGTTTTGCCCTCCTGATTTGCTTTTAAATATATTCCTGCATCCCTCATTACTCCTCGAGGGATTCATTTGATCCCAGCTGCTTATAACTGATCCATGTCTTCATTCATCTGACCAGAGCCTCAATATCGCGTATCCAAGTTCCCCTATTTCTGACATCCTTGCCTGTCGCTCTAACAGAAACATACAGACTTTGAATTCTGTGATCTCACTTTTAAAAACCTCCTATTTGCCACAACTCCACTTGCCCACAAACACCCCACTCCAATCAACTTTTGCAAGATCCTATCCAATAATGACAAAATTTACCTCGCCCCCAATTTAGAATATGAATGTGTGGATCAGTACATCCTTTTGCATAACTATTTTAAAAGAATGGTTGCTGATCCCAAATGCTCACTCTCTGTGACATATTTGTCACATCCTGCCCCATTTCCCAACAGGAGGTCAAGCTCCGATTCCTCCGCTTTCTCTGGTAGCCCTTTCAGATATTAACCACACTCTGTACAAAAAAGCTACCCCTTACCTTAAACCTTTGACCTCCTGGATTTAATATCCCTCTCAAGAGAAATGGATTTTGACAACCTATTAAGCCTCATAATTAGCTATTCCTCTAAAAATCGCATACTTCTATCAGGTCATCCTTAGCCTCCTTTGATCCAGGGAAAACAACCCAACTGTTCTATAGTCCATTTCAACTGCAGTTAACGGCTTTAGTGGGGTTGAAAAAGACCATGTAGAGTCACTATTGCTACTTCAGCATTTTTCTTGGTGTTACATAGAAACATAGAAAATAGGTGCAGGAGTAGGCCATTCGGCCCTTCGAGCCAGCACCGCCATTCATTGCGATCATGGCTGATCGTCCCCAATCAATAACCCGTACCGCCTTCTCCCCATATCCCTTGATTCCACTAGCCCCTAGAACTCTATCTAACTCTCTCTTAAATCCATCCAGTGATTTGGCGTCTATTGCACTGGCAGCGAATTCCACAAACTCTCTGGGTGAAAAAGTCTTTTCTCACATCAGTCTTAAATGGCCTCCCGTTTATTCTAAGACATTTTTTCCTGCATCTAGCTTGTCCAGTCCTTTTATAATTTTATATGTTTCTATAAGATCCCACTCATCCTTCTAAACTCCAGTGAATACAAGCCTAGTCTTTTCAATCTTTCCTCATATGACAGTCCCACCATCCCAGGGATCAATCTCATGAACCTATGCTGCACTGCCTCACACAAGGATGTCCTTCCTCAAATGAGGAGACTAAAACTATACGTAATACTCCAGATGTGGTCTTACCAGAGCCCTATACAACTGCAGAAGAACCTCTCTACTCCTATACTGAAATCCTCTTGTTATGAAGGCCAACATTCCATTAGCTTTCTTCACTGCCTGCTGTACCTGCACGCCAACTTTTAGTGACCGGTGTACAAGGACACTCAGGTCTCGCTGTACCTCCCCCTTACCTAACCTAACCCCATTGAGATAATGATCTGCCCCCTTGTTATTGCCACCAAAGTGGATAACCTCACTTTTATCTATATTATACTGCATCTAAGACGCATCTGCCCACTCACTCAACCTGTCCAGGTCACCCTGCAACCTCCTAACATGCTCTTCACAATTCACACTGCCACCCAGCTTTGGGTCATCCGCAAACTTGCTAGTGTTGCTCCTAATCCCCTCTTCCAAATCATTAATATATATGGTAAACAGTTGCGGCACTCCACTCGCCATTCTGAAAAGGACCCGTTCACTCCTACTCTTTGCTTCCTGTCTGCCAACCAATTCTATCCACGGCAACACCCTACCCCCAATACCATGCGCTCTAATTTAAGTCACCAGTCTCCCGTGCGGGACCTTATCAAAGGATTTCTGAAAGTCTAGATACACTATATCCACTGGCTCCCCTTTATCCATTTTACTTGTCACATCCTCAAAAAATTCCAGAAGATTAGTCAAGCATGATTTTCCTTTCATACATCCATGTTGACGGACTAATCTTTTTACTGCTATCCAAATGCCCCATTATTACCTCTTTAATAATTGACTCCAGCATCTTTCCCACCACCAAAGTCAGGCTAACTGATCTGTAATTCCCCGTTTTCTCTCGCTCCTTTCTTGAAAAGTGGGATAACATTAGCTGTCCTCCAATCCACAGGAACTGATCCTGAATCTATTGAACATTGGAAAATGATCACCAATGCGTCCACTATTTCTAGAGCTACCTCCCTGAGGACCCTGGGATGCAGTCCATCAGGCCCTGGGGATTTATCATCCTTCAGTCCCATTAGCCTACCCAATACTATTTCTCGCCTAATGAAAATTTCTTTCAGTTCCTCGACCCCCTTAGATTCTCTGTTCCCCAGTACTTCTAGGAGATTGTTTGTATCTTCCTTAGTGAAGACAGATCCGAAGTACCTGTTCAACTCTTCTGCCATTTCCTTGTGGCCCATAATAATTTCACCCGTGTCTGCATTCAAGGGATCCACATTTGACTTTGCTACTCTTTTTCCCTTAACATATCTAAAGAAGCTTTTACTGTCCTTCTTTATATTCCTGGCCAGCTTCCCTTCGTACTTCATCTTTTCAGCCCATATGGCCCGTTTTGTTTCCTTCTGTTGTCCTGTAAATGTTTACCAATCCTCTGGCTTCCGGCCACTCTTTGCTGTGTTATACATCTTTTCTTTGAGTTTTATTCTATCCCTAACTTATTTTGTCAGCCACGGTTGCCTCCTACTCCCTTTAGAATCATTCTTTTTTTTTGTAATGAAATGATCCTGTGTCTTCCAGATTATGCCCAGAAATTCCTGCGATTGCTGTTCCACCGTCATTCTTGCTAGTATCCCTTTCCAGTCTACCTTGGCCAACTCCTCTCTCATGCCTTCATAATCCCCTTTGTTCAGTTGCATCACTGCCACTTCCGATTTCACCTTCTCCTTCTCAAATTGCAGATTAAAACTAATCATATTATGATCACTACCTCCAAGCGGTTCCTTTACCTCGAGTTCTCTTATCAAATTTGGTTCATTGGACAACACTAAATCCAGAATTGCCAGCCAGTGTACAGCAGTTAGCCAAAGTAACCCGTTTCCATGCTGTATGACTATGACTAAACCAAGACGTCAAAAGCTAAACCACACAATGATCTTGGGATTTCCATAAAGCAATTGCAAAAACAAGTTTTCATTCAGGTTTGCGTTTTAAGGGTAGAAATAAATAAATGGAAAGTACTCTGCGGCAAAATAATGTGCAGATATAGGAAAGCAGGGTTAATTGTTTGGTCTCCTAAGCAAAGGAAATTGATTTAAATGAGTTCAGTTCCACCACATGTTCACTTGCAGCCTGAAAATAAAACACATTAATGAGCCTGAATTCCTATTCAATGGCAAAATGAATGTGCTTGGTGCAAGCCTTGGAGAAAGCTGCCCACAAAGATTTAGCAGACTCTGATGCATGGAATTCCTCCTTCCCAACATTATTTACAATCAAGTGCCATCTACAAGGGATTTGTGGCTTTCAGGAAGCTGAACACATAATTACATTGAAAAGTTCTCAGAAGCAGTAAAACTTGCTTCTTTCTGTGATGTTGAGTTGTCTTTTATTTGATTTACTTTGTCTGTATTTTAACATTAATACATTTGATGCTTAAAATAGGATGAGATGATATTAGGTCAACAGTTTAGCATAGAATACTAATGTGTGATGTACAGTAATTTTTTCGAGTGATTCTCATGTAACCGGTACATTCACGTAACTTGCACCCCTGATTCACCGAGATGGCTGAGAGTATACTGATTTTTAATGGGTAGAAGTTGTTTCGGGATAATAATAGCTCATTGTGTAAGAAAGAACTGCAGATACTGGTTTACACTGAAATAGACACAAATGCTGGAGTAACTCAGTGGGTCAAGCAGCATCTCTGGTGAAAAGGAATAGTCCTTGTCCTTTTTCATCAGTCTGATGAAGGGTCTCGACCCGGAACGTCACCTATTCTTTTTTTCCTGGGATGCTGCCTGAACCTCCCCATTGGATTGCAGCCTTGTCGTGGTCGGGGAGCTTGTGTGTCTCAGTGACCCCTAGAGCTGTGCCAGCTAGAGATTCATCTCCTGTTAGGGTCTCCCATGCTGGACAGGTCGAAGGGTAGAGGCAAGACGAAGAGCGATCCACTGGTCCTCCAGGTTGGAGGTTGAGCACAGGGCTAACAACCCTGTCTCGTAAAACAAATATGTTACGTAAACAGCAACTGAAAGAATCAACACTACTGGGCGTGATGGACTTCCAGGGCTATCGACAGATGCTAGGATGAATGTCAATGGTGAAAGCCGAAAGGAAGCCACTGGCAGGAAGGTGGAAGTTCTAAATGCCAAACATAAGCTCCTTGCTCAATGCCAACAAGAGAGCATGGACACCATCATCATGAGAAAGCACTGGAACTGGATTGGGCATATACTAAGAGAACCAGACAGCATCCCAAGAATAGCCCTGCACTGGGCACCGGAAGGGAAAAGGAAAAGAGGGAGACCCAAAACTACCTGGTGTCGAACTGTAGAGGAGGAAATGAAAACAATGGACCTGACCTGGGGTAGTGTTCAGAAGCTAGCCCAGAACAGACAGGAGTGGAGGACCTTCGTTGCTGTCCTACATGCCAGGAGGCATAATAGGCAGTAAACTAAACTAAAAAAAAGCTGCCTGACCCGCTGAGTTACTTCAGCATTTTGTGTCGAAAATGACTCAGTGCCTGTTTAAAACAAACTTACCTCTCATTCAACAAATACAGATGTTCTTCAGCAAGAAAAATATGTTACAGTTGAAGGTTCAGTCAGATCACTGATTTTGTAATAAATGTGTTTGTAAAGACTGCAACAGAGCAACCTCTGAAAGAACAACATTGCTAGCAATTTCAAGGTTTCTATGCTTAACCCTGAAACTGCTGTAATTTAAAAAAATGACAGAACCACGCTTTTCCAGCATTACCATCACAAACTGTACACCAACCATAGAAACAAAGAATGTTATTTTCAACATTTTCTCCCTTTTGTGAAGTCTGATGCAGAATATTGATTAAAACTTTCACAAAGTTTTCTTCTCATTTCTTATCTCCAATAAGCTGCACTCTTTCATTTGTTATCCTCTTCTCCCCCACCCCTGCAGATGTATTTACAAAATATCTTAGCTCTTCACACAATCTCATCTGACTGTCCACAGACTGGAAGCTGCAGACTAGAAGACAAACACTGCATCTTCGATTAAAGACATTTATAAAGTGGATTTATCATTGTAGTCCTAACTATCATATAAAGAGATATTGAACACACACGTGTCACCTCCAAACTATGAAAATATGAGATTAACACAAGATAAATTACTCAAATGAACCCATAAAGTACATATTCTGGCCTAATTTTAGAGATATATAAACTATTAGACTAAGTGGGACCCGTTGGGTCCCATGTTCACACGGGAGGGCTGGTCCCCCGACGCAATATTCCACCTCTCCACCAATTCCAATATTTCAGGAGCGCTGGTATGGGTTCTTGGGGTGGCAGCTCAGTCCCTCAAGCCTGATGTGCTGGCAGCTCACTCACGGCTGGTGTGCTGGCAGCTCACTCACGGCTGGTGGGCTGGCAGTTGACTCATGGCTATTCCTTGAAATTCCATTTCAAGCAGGGTGCAAGGCCACCAAATTCAAATCCATTTTCCTACCATTTCAAGCAGGGTGCAAGGCCAACAAATTCAAGCAGTTTCTTACCACTTCGAGCAGGGTGCAAGGCCACCAAATTCAAGTGCAGTTTCCTACCACTTCAAGCAGGGTGCAAGGCAACCGAATTCAAGTGCAGTTTCCTGTCACTTCAAGCAGGGTGCAAGGCGACCGAATTCAAGTGCAGATTCCAACCACTTCAAGCACGGTGCAAGGCCACCAAATTCAAGTGCAGTTTCATACCACTTCAAGCAGGGTGCAAGGCCGCCAAATTCAAGTGCAGTTTCATTCCACTTCAAGCAGGGTGCAAGGCCTCCAAATTCAAGTGCAGTTTCATTCCACTTCAAGCAGGGTGCAAGGCCTCCAAATTCAAGTGCAGTTTCATTCCATTTCAAGCAGAATGCAAGGCCTTCAAATTCAAATGTAGCTTCATACCATTTCAACCAGGGTGAAACCACCATAAAACCACACAAAACACCAAACTCACAGTTCAGTAGACATTCAGTGTGTTCAGTTGATTCACAGCTCAGACAGAGTCGTGACCTCTCCCACCCCCATCATGCAGAGACTGAGCCACACCCACACTTCCGGGTTTTATAACACCTCCCCCTTCCACCGAAAAAGGTGTGCCCTTCATGGCGTGATTGACAGGAGAGAGATTCTCAACTATTTTTAAACACTAATAACACTTTTATTTTTAATTGATGGGAAGAATCCTCTGCGGAGGGGGACTGAGTAAAATGGCCAAAAATCACTGCCGTAAGTGGTAGCGTTTTATCTAAAATCAATATACAGTGCAAACAGGAAGTTACCCAAACCACCCAAACCACCCAAACCACCATTTGCAGTAGTGCCTTTTAACTTCAAGCCAAAGCACCCAAACCACCATTTGCAGTAGTGCCTTTTAACTTCAAGCCAAAGCACCCAAACCACCATTTGCAGTAGTGCCTTTTAACTTCAAGCCAAAGCACCCAAACCACCATTTGCAGTAAGTAGTGCCTTTCAACTTCAAGCCAAAGCACCCAAACCACCATTTGCAGTAGTGCCTTTTAACTTCAACCCAAAGCACCCAAACAACCATTTGCAGGCAGTGCCTTTTTACTTCAAACCAACCATATTTTCATTTTCAAACCACATTAAGGGGACTCACGGTTGAGTAGACATGTGTTCAGTGTAATTCAGAGCTCAGTGAGACGTGACCCTCTGGCTTCCTCCATCTTGCAGAGACTTAGTGAGGCACACCACTTCTGGGTTTTATAGTCCCTCCCCCCTCCCACCAGCAGGAGCAGCAGAGAGAATGGCAATTAAAAAAAAACATTCATATCTCTGATTTTTCATCATGGGAAAAATCCTCCAGTCCCGGAAGGCGGAGGGAGGCTCTGTGCGAGGTGGCCAAAAATGACGGCCGTAGGTGGCGGCGTTCTCTCGGAAATCATACCACAGCGAGCCAAAAGTGGTCAAGATCAGACTTTTAGTAATATAGATAAGGAAAATTCTGATAACATATTTTTATCTATCTACTAGACTAAGTGGGACCCGTTGGGTCCCATGTTCACATAGGAGGGCTGGTCCCCCGACGCAATATTCCACCTCTCTACCAATTCCAATATTGGTGGCCAGTGGGGGGGGCTTTCTGGAGTGCTGGTATAGGTTCTTGGGGTGGCAGCTTAGTCCCTCAAGCCTGATCTGCTGGCAGCTCACTCACGGCTGGTGGGCTAGCAGTTGACTCATGACTATTCCTTGAAATTCCATTTCAAGCAGGTGCAAGGCCACCAAAATCAAATCCATGTTCCTACCATTTCAAGCAGGGTGCAAGGCCACCAAATTCAAGTGCAGTTTCTTACCACTATGAGCAGGGTGCAAGGCCACCGAATTCAAGTGCAGTTTCCAACCACTTCAAGCAGGGTGCAAGGCCACCGAATTCAAGTGCAGTTTCATACCACTTCAAGCTGGATCCATGGCCACCAAATTCAAGTGCAGTTTCATACCACTTTCAGCAGGGTGCAAGGCCACCAAATTCAGTGCAGTTTCACACCACTTCAAGCAGGATGCAAGGCCGCCAAATTCAAGTGCAGTTTCATTCCACTTCAAGCAGGGTCGAAGGCCACCAAATTCAAATGCAGCTTCATACCATTTCATGCAGGGTGAAACCACCATAAAACCACACAAAACACCAAACTCACAGTTCAGTAGACATTCAGTGTGTTCAGTTGATTCACAGCTCAGATTCATGACCTCTCCCTCCCCCATCATGCAGAGACTGAGCCACACCCACACTTCCTGGTTTTATAACCCCCTCCCCCTCCCACCGGAAAAGGTGTGGCTTTCAGGGCGTGATTGACAGGAGAGAGATTCTCAACATTTTTTAAACACTAATAACACTTTTATTTTTCATTGATGGGAAGAATTTTCTGCACCTGCTCAGCGGAGGGGGGACTAAGGTGGCCAAAAATCACAGCCGTAGGTGGTAGCATTTTATCTTAAATCAATATACAGTGCAAACAGAAAGTAAGTGCATTTGCAGTAGTGCCTTTTAACTTCAAGCCAAAGCACCCAAGCCATCATTTGCAGTAAGAAGTGCCTTTCAACTTAACTTCATGCCACCATTTGAAGTAAGTAGTGCCTTTCAACTTCAAGCCAAAGCACCCAAGCCACCATTTGCAGTAAGAAGTGCCTTTCAACTTCAAACCAAATCACCCGCCACCATTTGCAGTAAGTAGTGCCTTTCAACTTCAAGCCAAAGCTCCCAAGCCACCATTTGCAGTAAGTAGTGCCTTTCAACTTCAAGGCAATACACCCAAGCCACCATTTGCAGTAAGTAGTGCCATTCAACTTCAAGCCAAAGCTCCCAGGCCACTATTTGCAGTAAGTAGTGCCTTTCAACTTTAAACCAAAGCTCGCAAGCCACCATTTGCAGTAAGTAGTGCCTTTCAACTTCGTCAAAGCACCCAAGCCACCATTTACAGTAAATAGTGCCTTTCAACTTCAAGCCAAAGCACCCAAACAACCATTTGCAGGCAGTGCCTTTTTACTTCAAACAAACCATATTTTCATTTTCAAACCACATTAAGGGTACTCACAGTTGTGTAGACATTTGTTCAGTGTTATTCAGAGCTCATAGAGACGTGACCCTTGGCTTCATCCATCTTGTAGAGACTGAGTGAGAGGCACCACTTCCTGGTTTTATAGTCCCTCCCCCTTCCTCCAGCAGGTGCAGCAGATAGAATGGTGATTTTTTTAAACTTCAAGCCAAAGCTCCCAAGCCACCATTTGCAGTAAGTAGTGACTTTCAACTTCAAGCCAGAGCACCCAAGCCACCATTTGCAGTAAGTAGTGCCTTTCAACTTCAAGCCAAAGCACCCAAGCCACCATTTGCAGTAAGTAGTGCCTTTCAACTTCAAGCCAAAGCTCCCAGCTCCCAAGCCAACATTTGCAGTAAGTAGTGCCTTTCAACTTCAAGCCAAAGCTCCCAAGCCACCATTTGCAGTAAGTAGTGCCTTTCAACTTCAAGCCAAAACACCCAAGCCACAACACCCAAGCCACCATTTGCAGTAAGTAGTGCCTTTCAACTTCAAGCCAAAGCTCCCAAGCCACCCTGCAGTAAGTAGTGCCTTTCAACTTTAAACCAAAGCTCTCAAGCCACCATTTGCAGTAAGTAGTGCCTTTCAACTTCAAGCCAAAGCACCCAAACAACTATTTGCAGGCAGTGCCTTTTTACTTCAAACAAACCATATTTTCATTTTCAAACCACATTAAGGGTACTCACAGTTGTGTAGACATTTGTTCAGTGTTATTCAGAGCTCAGAGAGACGTGACCCTTGGCTTCATCCATCTTGCAGAGACTAAGTGAGGCACACCACTTCCTGGTTTTATAGTCCCTCCCCCTCCCTCCAGCAAAGGCAGCAGAGGGAATGATGAATTTTTTAAAAACATTAATATCTCTCTGATTTTTCATCAATGGGAAAAATCCTCCGCACCCGTAAGGCGGAGAGGGGCTCTGAGCGAGGTGGCCAAAAATGACAGCCGTAGATGGCGGCGTTCTGTCGTAAAAATCGCAGCACAGTGGGCCAAAAGCGGTCAAGATCAGAGATATAGTAATATAGATTATCCATCATTGTTTAGAAATAGTTAGTGCACAAAACAGTTCAAAATATGTAAAGATTGATTTATTTTGCAATTGTTTACTTTATGATTTACTAGACCGGTGGTGTCACTCGCAGCGCGAGCAACACGGCAGCAAGCAGACCCATGTGACGTCATCAGCAAAATACAGCCGGTATTTTTTCAAATTTTTTTCAGATTTTTGAACATTTTCATTAATAACTCGAGAAATTTTTAGATAAGGAGATTTTGGACTCCAGGGGAAAAATCTTTATCGGAATATGTAAAAATTTTACCATTAGCACCTCGTTTTTTCGAGAAGATGTGATCACACACAAACATAAACACACACACACATCCACATACAAGATCAGAACTTTAATAGCAACTTGACCAAGTGGGGCCTGTTGGGTCCCGGTCACATGGGAAGCCTGGTCCCCCAACGCAACCCATTCCCCAACGCAATATTCCACCACTCACCCATAGCCCCCACGGGAGGCCTGGTCCCCCAACGTAACCCGTTCCTGAACGCAATATTCCATCACTAACCTATAGCTGACAACTGTGCAGGGGCTGCTCATTTTGCCTTATGCACACTCCCTCATTTTTAAACTTAAAAAAATGCTTTTGCACTTGCTAGCTAGCAGAACTCAGTGTACTGTGACATTAAAAAAAATGCATTTGCTGCCCCAAAACCCGACGCGGTAACGGAGAAATTTTTACATATTCCGGTAGAGATTTACCTCATGATTTCTAAATTCCCCTCATCTTAAAATTTGGTTCGTTACTTCCCAAGTTTTTTTACTAAAACTGTTTTAAAATCTAACTGAATCTGAAGCGAGCTGATGACGTCACAATGCCTTTGCTCCACGCGACCAGCTGTGCAGACTTTTCAATGCACAGCCAGAGCTTCCAGTGGCCTAGCCGCACCCCCCCCCCAGGCTTTGGATTGAACCCCGTGAACACGTGATCAAGTCGTGCAGCGCACTCCGCTGGACTTCTTGAAGTTCAACAACATGGCAGCGGCAGTCGTTAATGCAGCGCGGCCGCGGACAAGCCCAGTTGATAAGTCGCCATCGCGCCCGTCACAGGGGACGACCTCCTCTCCGTCTCCCCCGCCCAATCGTCTGTCACGCTGGTGAATGCGCTGCCGGCCCTCCGCTGTTTTTCACAGTCCTCAAATCGCTATGGGCATCGCTCCGGTCCACGACGGCCGCAGCCTAACTCGGGCCAGGCGCCTGGTGGGGAGGATTGTGCTCTACGACTTGGGTAGGTGCTGCCTCTACTCACTCCCCCTCCCGCTGCTAAACGCTCCTATCCTGCTCCTCCCCCGCTCCCCCTGCTTCAGGTTTTCCAAGAGATGCAGAGAGTCGGGCCCTCTACTCTCTCTCTGTCTCTCACTCTCAGGGCTCTCTCCGTTTTTCGCAGCCCACTCACTCGCCCGGCTCCCCTTCACCTCTCCCCCCCCTCCTCTTCTCACCCCCTCCCCTCTCCTCCCTCCCTTCTCCTCCCTCTCTCTCCACCCCACACCTCTACCCCCCTCCTCTCTATCCCCCCTCTTCTCTATCTCCCTCCTCTCTACCTCCCTCTCTCCCGTTAATCTTGCTCCCCCTCTCTCCCCGTTACTCTTGCTCCCCCCTTCCTCCCCCCTCCCCTCTTCCTCCCCCCCTCCCGCCCCCCTCTCCTCAACCCTCTACCTCCCTCCCCCTCTCCCCCCTCCCTCCCTCCTCTTCCCTCCTCCCTCTCCCCCATCCCCACTCTCTCCCCCCTTCCCCCTCTCTCCCCTTCCCCCACTCTGCCCCCCTCTCCCTCCCCTCTCCCCCCATCTCCCCCCCCCTCCCCCCCCCCCCCCCCTCACCGCCCTCCCCCCTCTCGTCCCCCTCCCCCCTGTTTGGGGGGTGGTTAGTATGTGTGTGACGCTGCAAGGCCCCCCCCCCACCCCAAACCCCCCCCCCCCCCCCGCAACCGCGCGTTGAGTGCACGGGACCCAACGGGTCCCCTTTGGTCTAGTCTCCTTTAAAGCGCCAGTGATTCGGTTCCGCTCTCTTCAAACTCACCAGAGGTGATCTCTTTACTGAGTTCTGTGGAATAATTATACTACTGCATAACATTAGAGAAAGTATCTCAAAGTATTTATAGATCCAATAGTCTAGAAAATCTGCTAGCCTGGCCAGGCGTGCCAGATTAACAGAGTATTACTGTGGCTCACTCCAAGATATTGTATAAATTCCATCAACTGATTTTCAGATTTACAAGGCAACTTACACCTTGCCAGAAGTATAAGCTGTTCTGATGTACTTGTGTTCAGTGAACAAACATTTCCTTATAAAGCTTTGTCTTATACTAATGAACAGGAGAACAAATGGAAAATTATGCAACTTGACTCAAATAAAGAGAACTTTTGTATCCAAGTTAGAAAGAGTCAGCTGAATCTACACAAGCCAAAATGCTTGGAAAACATTTCAAATTTAATTAAGGTGTAAGAGAAAGTCTATAAAGATAGAGTTACTGCAACATTCAGATGTTTATGTCTTATACAGATATTTTCACTGTACACTTTAATTTGGTTATTTTTTTATTAAAGCAAAGCCATATTACCAGTGACATCAAATGGGCTTCGGTAAATTTTATATTTTTCTGGACATTTAGAGACACAACATGGAAACAGGCCCTTTGGCCCACCCAGTCGTTGCCGATCACCCATTCATGCGAGTTCTATGTTATCCTATTTTGGCATCCACTCCCTACACACTAGGGGTAATTTATAGAGGCCATTTAAGCTACAAACCTGCAGGTCTTTCGGATGTCAGAGGAAACCGGGGCACCTAGAGGATACTGACACGGTCACAGGGAGAATGTATACGGGGAGAATGTCCACACAGAAGGCACCTGAGGTCAGGATCGAACTCGGGTCTCTGGCACCATGGGGCAGCTGCTCTACCAGGTGCCACTGTGCCGCCCTCAATGAAGTGAGACATGTGTTTAAAATCCTTATTTATTGCCACACATATTATAACTCATGCTTCTAATTTAATTAACAGAAGAATCATAAAAATGAATCAATTCACAAAAAACACTAACGTTTGCCTGTGGTCAGTATGTTAAGCATTTCAACACAGGGTTTGGGTAAATAACAGGAAGAGTCATTCTGAGGCCATTTAAAGCCCTGTCAAAGTGACATATCTAAGGGTTGGGAACAGCTTAGCATACTTCTTGGTTGACATGTTTATCGAGGGAGAACAGAAGGCAAGGTATTTAAATCCCAGTAAAAATAAATACATTATTATTACTGGAAACACAAGGAACTGCAGGGACTGGAATCTGCAGGAAAAAACAAACAAACTCCGAGAGGAATTCATTGGGTCGTGCAGCATATGTGGTGGGGGGGAATGAATTGTCAACATTTTGTATCAAGACCCTGCATCAAGATTGAGCTGGAGAGAGATGATTATATGCATAAATGGAAGAAGGGGAGGGGTGAGGCTGGGGCAGGGAGGTGAAAGTTGGATGGAGGAATAAAGGATAAATGGTATATGCAACTAGATCAGGGAGAGGAGAGGGGGGCAGAGTTGGGAGACAGAAGTAGGTGCAGGATGGGTGATAGGTGGGGAGACAAAATAAAAAGCAGATGAAATCAGATGGGGGTGGGGTGGAATGAAGATGCAAGTAGCTCATGGAGTGTGAGTAGCGGGGACACAAAGACTACCAGTGCTGAAATCTGACAAGTGCAAAATGTCATAATGAGAAGTGTTAAGGGAGAAGTGAAGGACAGGAGAAGCCAGATTTGGGGTTGGGGAGAGGGAATCCTGTGGATGAAATCTATGGGTTGTAGATGGATGGAACCAATAGGGGGATAGAGGGAAACAAAAATGGATGATAGAAAAAGGGATGGGTGAGGTGGGGGTGGGGGGTCACTGGGGAAAAAGCATGGGAAAGGGGACAAAAATGGAAGGACCCAAAGGGAAGAGAAGGGAACATAGGAGATAAGGATTTCCTGAAATTGGAGAATTCAATGTACATACCATGGGGTTGTACACTACCCAGGTGTAATACAAGGTGCTGTTCATCTAATTTGCACTGGGCCACACACTGGCAGTGGAAAAGGTTAAGGATGGAATGGTCGATGTGGGAGTGGGAAGTGGCTTACAACTGAGTGCTTGGGATGGCCACTACGGTCAGAGGCCAGGTGCTTTCCAAGTCTGCACTTGGTCTCATCAAAACTCAAATTTCACTGTACCTTAGTTGGTTAAGTGACAATAAATGCGAACTTGAACCTGAATGCAGTAGCAAGGTTGGGGGAAGTGCACATGAATCTTTGCCTCACCTGGAATAGCTGTTTAGATCTCTGGGTGGCGATGTGGGAGAAGATTAACTAACAAGTGTTGCACCTCTGACCAACTTGGCCAGACAAACAAACTGCAACATCTGCCTAGCAGGCAGGGGAAAGTACCAGGGATCAGGTAGGGGTAACTGGGGACCAGGCAGAGGATCACCCCGTGAAGTAGGTGGAAAGTGGCGGAAAGGGAAGGACGTGGCAAATGTTGAGATCTCATTGCAGCTGGCCAAAATGACAAACAACGACTAGGTGGTTGCTAGTAGGGTAAAAGGTGGGGACTTTTTATTGCTGTTTGGACACTAAAATATACTGAAATAAATAGTCATGTAAAGATGTATATTCCATTTCATCGGGTCAGCTACAAATTGAGATAAAAGATAAATCGAGTCTTGGCATTCAGCATAAATGCCGCATGATTAATGGTATAATTTTACAGATGAGATAGCGTGCTGAATTTACTGACCAGAGCAATATTGAGGGCCTAAAGATACAAATTGTCAAAAATGTGAGAATTATCCCACTATGATTCAATTGCTCTTTACACCTCACTGCTGTGGGGAAATTGGCAGCACCAATAAAAATGCACTGACATGGAACCATATTCAGAGATTGACATCGAGTGCTGCTGGAAGGTCATCAACTCGGTGAAAGACTTTCTTTGGTCTGCCCGAGCTTTGCTGACCTCCCAGCAGAACGAGATGTCCGTCGTGTAATGTTGCCACTGGCCCGCTGCAGACTGCAGGAGTACATGCTGAGGGACGCAATGAAGCTTGGTGCAACCAACGGCAAGGCTCTGTTGGGGAGGACCGCAGTCTAGGGTCCTTCCGCTGCTGGACACGGGGGGCAGGGGGTGGTGGAGACACCCCTCAAAAATAAGGGAAGGGATTCCACGGCAATGGGCCACATGAGTAGCAAGAATGGGGTTGTGTAATTTGTGTAAACAGTATTTAATTTATGTATAGCCTCCGAGAATGTTGGATAGAGTCTTGTAAGGATCATGTATTGGATATTTTTATTTCTCGAATAAAGTATATTTTGAAAAAAATAAATAAATCTATATTTGTCTGTAATGTATATGCCATAAAATTCATCTTTTCCCTATGCAATGCCAATGCAAGGCCTTTGGATAGAAACATTTTTAAATGCAGATGTTAAATGATATGTATTAAGTTGAATTTCCAGAGCCAATCTAGTGTCCATTCTTAAGGATTAATAGTTTCTCAAAAATAAGATACAACATGGCAATTGAGGTTTGTAACTGTGCTGTGTTTTGTCATTGCATTCTACAATGAAGGAAACACTAATAGATCTAAGCTTTGTCCTGTGGGTAACTGAGCAAGTTTCAGATATTTTGACAGTAATCTGAAAAGATACTGCCTTCTATATATAACAAAGCACAGTAAAGCACTGAGCAATTTCAATGTCTATGGAAAACATTACTTCTAAAATCAAATTTTGTATCTATGGTTTTTAATGTAGTGGTAAATCTGACAATATCAACAAATTCTGTTTAACCTGTAGTGGTTATTGTCATAAGCAATGATTGTGCTTGGAGATGAACACACACTTGTAAAATGCACGGGTCAAGTACACTCCCACAAGATCCTTAATCTGAGCAGCATTTCTTCTGTTTATATGTCGGTGTTTCAACTCCTTAAAAGTTCAAAACTTGGCTTATTACTTTAAGAGACTAATGAATCATCCCAAAATAACTTCCAGACTCAGCATTTTCAAAGAAATTAAAAGGATTGAAACTTATTAAAAGCTCAGTAAAGTAGGTGGTGCTGGACTGAAATACAGTGGGAGAATAATCTTCAATCGTTTTCATGATAGCTGGGATACAAAACTCGAGGAATTATGATATTTTTGCTATGTAAAGCTTTTTCAAAATTCAGCTAAGACCCAGCTCCCTGCTTTAAAAGGCTTGGAAAGCCCTGTTGCAATTACCACAACTAATAATCATGTACATTAATGATTAAAAAACTTCTGAATCTACTGTTGGATGGGATTTTGATAGGGAATATAGTATACCAAAAAGGTTTGGGAGACTAGTGCTACAGCTGCCATTGGGGTCACTGAACGGTTGATGGGTAGTCAGAAGCAGGATTGTAACGAGGGTGAAAATGATCTTTATGTTTGCCTGCTGGGCAGATGTTGCAGCTTGTTTGTAGAGACAAGTAGGTCAGAGGTGTCCAAGCAGGGAACAGTTGGACACAAGACTACGCCAGAAGTTGGATTTTCCTGCCCCTTCACAATCAACTACATTTGATGGGAAAAGCCTGTTCAACTCCTACATAGGATAATTCAACTCCTACATAGTGCAGTAATTTATATAAATAAGCCTATGATTGACTTTATGTTAATACAAGGTTTTAATGCAATGGGTGGCTATCAGGAAGTTACAGTGCCCTCCATAATTTGGGACAAAGACCTATCATTTATTTATTTGCCTCTATACTCCACAATTTGAGATTTGTAATAGAAAAAATCACACGTGGTTAAAGTGCACATTGGCAGATTTTAATAAAGGTAATTTTTAAACATTTTGGTTACACGATGTAGAACTTACTTATGTGCCCATTTCAGGGCACCATAATGTTTCGGACACTTGGTTTCACAGGTGTTTGTAATTGCTCAGGTGTGTTTCATTGGCACAACATGAGGACCAAAGTTATGCCAATGAAAATCAAAGAAACCATGATGAGACTGAGAAACAAGAATAAAACTGTTAGAGACATCAGCCAAACCTAAGGCTTACCAAAATCAACTAAAATAATGAACATCATATAGAAGAAAGAGAGTACTGGTGAGCTTATTAATCGCAAAGGGACTGGCAGGCCAAGGAAGACCTCCACAGCTGATGACAGAAGAATTCTACTATCTATCTATATTACTAAAAGTCTGATCTTGACCACTTCCTGTTGTTTTGAATATTGATTTTAGAAAAGACGCTGCCACTTACGGCTGTGATTTTTGGCCATCTTACTCAGAGTCCCCCTCCGCTGTGCAGGACAAGAGGATTTTTCCCATTGATGAAAAATAAAAGAGTTATTAATGTTTTAAAAAATGTTGAGATTCTCTTTCCTGAAGGCCACGCCCCTTCCGGAGGGACCATAAAACCCAGAAGTGTTGAGTGCCTCAGTCAGTCTATGTAAGATGGGGGAGCGAGAGGGTCACATCCCTCAGTCTGAGCTGTGAATAACACTGAACACATGTCTACTAAACTGTGAGTGGTTATACTGACCTGTCAGTGCCCATAATGTGGTTTGAAAATATAGTTTGGAAATGCTAAAGCTGTGTTGCCTTTGGTTTGGAAATGCTAAAGCTGTGTTGTCTTTGGTTTGGAAATGCTAAAGCTGTGCTGTCTTTGGTTTGGAAATGCTAAAGCTGTGTTGCCTTTGGTTTGGAAATGCTAAAGCAGTGTTGACTTTGGTTTGGAAATGCTAAAGCTGTGTTGCCTTTGGTTTGGAAATGCTAAAGCTGTGTTGCCTTTGGTTTAGAAATGCTAAAGCTGTGTTGCCTTTGGTTTAGAAATGCTAAAGCTGTGTTGCCTAATTAAAGTTGCCTTGCCTAATTAAAGTTGCCTTGCCTAATTAAAGTTGCCTTGCCTTCCATATAATTAAAAGTCTAATCTTGACCACTTCCTGTTTGCGTTTTCTATTGATTTTAGAAAAAACGCTACCACGTACGGCTATGATTTTTAGCCATCTTACTCAGAGTCCCCCTCCGCTCATCAGGTGCCATGGATTTTCCCCATCGATGAAAAATAAGTTATTAGTGTTTAAAAAATGTTGAGATTCTCTCTCCTGTCAATCACACCATGAAGGCCATGCTCCTTCTGGTGCGAGGGACTATAAAACCCAGAAGTGCGGGCGTGGCTCAGTCTCTGCAAGAGGGAGGAGGGAGAGGTCATGACACGCTGTCATGACATTTCCTAAATCCTAAACATAACTACTTTTATTTACATGACATTGCTATGTCCCAAACATTATGGTGCCTGAAATGGGGGGACTATGTATAAATGGTGCTGTAATTTCTACATGCTGAAACCAAAATGTATAAAAATGGCCTTTATTAAAATCGAACAATGTGCACTTTAACCACATGTGATTTTTTTTCTATTACAAATCTCAAATTGTGGAGTACAGAGGCAAATAAATAAATGATGGGTCTTTGTCCCAAACATTATGGAGGGCACTGTACAAGGCAAATATTAAGACAAACTACAAGCGAACCCAAATAATTAAACTGTGATTTATATAAATGTTCTTAGCTTAGCCACATGTGTTCAAATATTTTTCTGACTATAAATGAGCTGCATTTCTCATCCCTGGGATCAAATTTACTACATACTGATGAAAGACTCCACAATTATAATTTAAAAAGCACTCAAAGGAGTAATTTTTGGCAACTTCAATCGAATTCCAAGAAGGAAAGTGTTCCAAAATAATGATGATTACATTTATGAAGCAACTTTCTCAGTAAAATAAACTACTGTGGCTATCACAGTACATCTCACTGAATCACATGGCGTCAGTGTACATATCGTTCATTAATGGGGTTAACCAATTGCTGGGCCATCCTCAAATTGTATTTAATACTAGACTAAGTGGGACCCGTTGGGTCCCATGTTCACACGGGAGGGGTGGTCCCCCAACGCAATATTCCACCTCTCCACCAATTCCAATATTGGTGGCCCGTGGAGGGGGGGGGGGCTGTCTGGAGTGCTAGTATGGGTGTTGTGGGCCAAAGAGACTGGTTTCCAGAGGGCTAGTATGGACATTGTGGGCCGAATGGAAACTTGGACTCACAGTTCAGTCACTCATAGCTGGTGAACTCACAGTTGACTCACTCATGGCTGGTGGGCTCACAGTTGACTCACTCACGGCTAGTTGACTCACTCACGGCTGGTGGGCTGGCAGTTGACTCACTCACGGCTGGTGGGTTAGCAGTTCACTCACTCATGGCTGGTGGGTTAGCAGTTGACTCACTCACGGCTGGTGGGCTGCAAGTTCACTTATTCACGGCTGGTGGGCTTGCAGTTCACTCACTCACGGCTGGTGGGCTGGAAGTTCACTTACTCACGGCTGATGGGCTGGCAGTTCACTCACTCACGGCTGGTGGGCTCGCGCACACACACCCTCCATCTCTCACGCACTCCATCTCACACACACACACAATCTCTCACACACTCACACCCTCCATCACTCACACACACTTACACACTCACACACACACCCTCCATCTGTCACACTCACACCCTCCATCACACACACACACCCTCCATCTCTCTCACACACACACTCCATCTCTCAAACACACACACACCCTCCATCACTCACACACACTCACACCCTCCATCACTCACACCAACCATCACTCACACCAACCATCACTCTCACACACATACACACACACACAACATATATATGACAGTAAAACTCTCTTGAATCTACTCACGTGGCTGAGCGCGGCCTCTGGACTGAGCGCGCCTTCGACAATTATTTTTTTAAACTAATTTACTAATCAAATGTTCTGCAGAATGGCCCTAATTTATTCTAACTGATGGAAGCTTGTTCATTATCAAGTATAATTTGGTCAAAACATTTGATATCGCAAGGGGGACCTGAAATAACAGATGGTTTGCACCTGAATTGGAGTGAGATCAATATCATCAGAGGGAGTTTTGCAATTACTACTTGGGACATTTCAAACTTGCATGGCAGGAGGATGGCAACCTAACAGGTCAGCAAGTGGAACGCTTGAGAGGAAGATGCAGGTTACATCAAGTAACTCTGAAGAGGACAGGCAGGGCCAGGTTAATGAACATGGTGGGACTGAGGGCTAAAGTCTATTTACAGTATTTCAATGCAAGGAGTATTATGCGTAAGCCAGACGGAATTGTGTGTGGAACTACATGTCGGGGCCTTTATAGAGACTTGCGTGAGAGAAAGGCAAGACTGGTAGCTTGTATTGTTTCAAAATTAGATGCTTCTGATGCAATAGAGATGGATTTAATAGAACAGAACAGTTCAGCACAGGAACAGTCCTATGGCCCACAATGTCAGCACCGACCACAATGCCAAGTTAAACTAATCCTATCACCCTGCACATAAACCATTTCCCTCCATTCCCTATATGTTCATTGCCAGTCAAAATATCTCTTAAACATCACTATCATATCTGCTTCCACCACTTCCCCTGGCAGCACATTCCTAACATGTACCACCCTCTGCTTGTAAAATGTTCCTCTCACTTCTCTCTTAAACTTTCCCCCTCTCACCGCAAAAATTTATCCTCTTGTATTTGATATTGCCACCCTGGGGAAAAAAGGAATCTATTTACCCTGTCTGTGCCTCTCACAATTTTCTATATTTCTATCAACTCGCTTCTCAACCTCTGATATTCCAGAGAAACCAATCCAGGTTTGCCCAAACTCTACCTATGGATGTATTATTAGTCAATACCTAATCCAGGCAACATCATTGTGAATCTCTTTGGGGAAAGGTTAAAGGAGATTTTCAAGCAAGGATTTTTTTTAGTCGGTTCGTAAAATTGTCTGCCAGGTGAGGTATCAGGTGAGGCGATAGTGAGGAAGAAAAATCACTGATGGTGGAAAGTTAAAAGTGGCATCTATTTGGAGAATGATGGACTCGTCATGCTCTTTGGCCCTGTAGGGTCAGCCAAAATTAAAGCAAACCTCAACCGTTTTATTAAGAACTGCTTCCACATTTGAAGCCAGCATGGGACCCTGCACATGTGGTAGAATTTTACATAAAACAAGTGGTGTGCTCCATTTGATGTCACTGAATACATCCAATGGCCCTTTTGTGCTAGTACACATGCATGCACGTGGAATTGTCAGCCACTTGGCTGGAGTCATCAGCTCCACCCAAGAAATATTCATCCAAAGCAAAAGTGTAGCATCTCTGTGTTACAGATCTAATCTCCCCTGCACCATCATATGCAACTTGCATGCAGCATTGCCACCACCTACTCACTAAAGCTCCTCCACATCCACACAACATAAATTAAAAGAATGGAAAACCATGAACCATAGCTATAGACTGACTCATTAGCCAGCACCCAGCATCCCTGAATGATATGAATAAATCCAGTTAAAGCAAAGAGCTTTTTACTGCCACATTTGGTTACTGAAGAAAACGTCAGTGAAATCAAACACATTTGATACAATTCAAGTCACAATATCACAATCACAATCACAATAATACTTTATTAGCCAAGTATATTTTGCAACATACGAGGAATTTTAATTGCCAAGTCAGTCATACAAATAAAAAGCAACGATACACACAAAACACATTTTAACATAAACATCCATCACAGAGCTCCACTTACTCTTTGTGATGGAAGGTTAAAAAATGTTCAATCTCTTCCCATTACTCCTCCGCGGTGGTGAGCCTCATGCCCTCCATTGACGGGATGATCTTGACTCCCGTAGCCGGTGGAGGGTGCTCCGCGTCGAGGCGATCTGTTCTTGCATTGGGGGATGTCAGCTCCCCCGCGCCGGACGATCGAACCTCGCGTCGGTGCTGGTCGAACCTTCCACAACATAGGAGCTCCCAACATCCACGGCCTATCCCGAGACTGCGAGCTCCCAATGTAAAGACTGCAGGCTGCAGTTGGAGCGATCCCAGGTAGGGGATCAACCCCGATGGGGCCCAAGGTCAGTCCGAGGAGGCCTCCAGCTCCATCGATGGTAGGCCGCAGAGCAACCGGAGAGTGCGATCCGAAAATTAATCACATCTCTGGCAAGGTAAGAAACTGAAAAAAGTTTCCCTTTTTTTGGAGGAGGGGGAGGAAGACGTGAGGGTGAGAGGGCTGTGTCTTTGGAATAACAGGGGAGGAGGGAGAGGTGGGGAGGGACATCACTCGCAGCTCGCAGATCCAAGACGGCACCCAGCAGATCCATTGTGATGTCATCAGCCGGTTTTTTTCCCAACTTTTTTTCAGATTTGTGAACATTTTGATTAATAACTAGAAATAATGCATGAATGTCAGATAAGGAGATTTTGGCCTGCAGGGAACAAATCTCTACCGGAATATGTAAATAAATTACGGTTAGCACGTCGTTTTTTCGAGAAGATATTACACATGAACAAACGCACATACACACAAATAAATACACATCCAAGATCAGACTTTTAATAGGTGCTAGACCAAGTGCAGATCTGCCCCAACACACCCATCCCTGCCCGCAGCCCTCACAGGAGGCAGGTTCTCCAACTCAACCCGTTGCCGAAGGTAAGATTAGAGCACTCCTTAGCAAAGATCATAGCTCGTGAGCCTCCCCCAGCACTGGAGTTGGAAAAAAAAATCAATCCCCAATTGCAATACCAATTGACCCTCCCCCTCCTGTCCTGCCAGGACTTAGGATGGCAAAATTGTTGCAAATATCGGGTGCACTTGCAGTGAGCTGCCATTGAGCTGAAAAGTTCAGTGTTGCTGACAATGTTCCTGTCTTGCAACTTTGTATGAAAGTGTGTTGGAAGCTCTAAGGAATGATTTTAAAGTAAAAACCATTTTAAATTCAAAGTATTTAAGGAGAGAGGGGGGGGGGGGGGAGAGGGGGGGGGGAGAGGAGGGGAGAGGGGGGGGGGAGAGGGGGGAGAGGGAGGGAGAGAGGGGAGAGAGGGCACGGGGAGAGAGAGAGAGGGGAGAGAGAGAGGGGGAGAGAGAGAGAGAGGGGGGGGGGAGAGAGAGAGGAGGAGAGAGAGGGGAGTGAGAGAGAGGGGGGGAGAGGAGGAGGGGAGAGGAGGAGGCGGGGGGAGAGGAGGAGGGGGGAGAGGAGGAGGGGAAAGTGGAGGAGGGGGAAGTGGAGGAGGGGGAGTGGAGGAGGGGGGAGAGGAGGAGGGGGGGAGAGGGACCCGACCTGAGACAGTTCCAACCCGAGGCGGTTCCGACCCGAGACGGAGCCGACCAGAGATGGACCCGAGAGTTCTAGTACAGTGCCCGACAGACAGACAGACAGACAGACAGACAGACAGACAGACAGACAGACAAAAAACAAACAATAGCAGTGCAATAATAACAATAATAGTCTATTGTAGTTCAGAGCTTATTTGAGGTTGTAGTTTTTAATAGCCTGATGGTTGTAGGGAAGAAGCTGTTCTTGAACCTGGACGTTACAGTTTTCATGCTCCTCTACCTTCTTTCCGATGACAGGAGTGAAATGAGTATATGGCCAGGATGGTGTGGGTCTCTGATGATGCTGGCTGTTTTTGAGGCAATGACTGCGGTAAATCCCTTCGATGGTGGGGAGGTCAGAGCCGGTGATGGGCTGGGTAATGTTCACAACATTTTACAGTCTTTTTCGCTCCTGGGCATTCACGTTGCCAAACCAGGCCATGATGCAACCAGTCAATATGCTCTCTCTGCTATACACCTGTAGAGGTTCAAGAAAATCCTCTATGATATACCGAATCTCCATAATCTTCTCAGGAAGTAGAGGCGTGGATGTGCTTTCTTTATAATTGCATCGGTGTGCTGGGCCCAGGAAAGATCTTCGGAAAGTACACAAAAATGCTGGAGAAACTCAGCAGGTGCAGCAGCATCTATGGAGCGAAGGAAATAGGTAACGTTTCGGGCCGAAACCCTTCTTCAGACAGACAGACAGACAGACAGACAGACAGACAGACAGACAGAGACAGACACAGACAGACAGAGACAGACACACAGACAGACAGACAGACAGACAGACAGACAGACAGACAGACAGACAGACAGACAGACAGACAGACAGACAGACAGACAGACAAAAATGGTGTGGGTCTCTGATGATGCTGGCTGTTTTTGAGGCAATGACTGCAGTAGATCTTCGGAAATATGCACGCCCAGCAATTTGAAGTTTTTTACTCTCTCAGCCATCCTGTTGATATAAACAGGATTGTGGTTCCTCATCCTTCCCCTTCCAAAGTCCACAATCTGTTCATTGGTTTTACTGATATTGAGAGCTAGGTTGTTGTGCGGGCACAATTTGGTCAATCGGTCAATCTCACCTCTTTTGTTTTAATTAAAAAAAAATAAATGTAAACTTTATTTTTGGTTTTCAAGTTATAAACACAAATTTACACAGAACTCCAACAAACAGTACAGAACAGTACAGAGCATATACCCCCCCCTCCCACCTCCCCATCCCCAAGGCTAAAAAAAGAGAAAGAGAAAGCAAAAATAATAATAAAAATATAAAAATAAAAGGCTCTTTGTGTTCAAATTTTACATGTTAACAATAGCTACATTCACATATAAATAAATGATCATAACTGCGTAGACAATATTTTCAGTTAAAGGAAAAATCTTTAATAAAATCTATAAAAGGATTCCAGGTCAGAGCGAAGTTTCTGCGGGCTTTGCACCGTTTATACCTGATCGTTTCCAAGGGTAAAAAGGATAACACCTCCTTTAACCACTGCAAAAAAGATGGAGCTTTTTTTGACTTCCAGTTGAAACAGTTCATTGGTTTTACTGATATTGAGAGCCAGGTTGTTGTGTGGGCACCATTTGGTCAATCGGTCAATCTCACTTCTATACTCTGACTCATCACCATCGTCCAACAACGGTGGTGTTGTCGGCAAACTTGAAGATGGAGTTCGCACTGTGTCTGCTACACAGTCATGAATATAGAGCAGGGGGCTGAGCACGCAGCCTTGAGGTGCTCCCGTCCTGATTGTTAATGAGGAGGAAGTGTTTCTGCCAATTCAAACAGACTGTGGTCTGTGGATGAGGAAGTCGAGGATCCAATTGCAGAGGGATGTGCAGACCCAGTTCCGTGAGCTTGGTAATCAACTTGGATGGGATGATGGTATTGAACGCCGATAAACATCTATAAACAACAGCCTATAAACAACAACAGGGATTCCCCACCGCCACCATAGATGAGGCTCGCACCAGGGTCTCATCCATACCCCGCAACACTGCTCTCTCTCCCCATCCCCGCACTCGCAACAAGGGCAGAGTCCCCCTAGTCCTCACCTTTCACCCCACAAGCCGGCAAATACAACAAATAATCCTCCGCCATTTTCGCCACCCCACCACTCGCCACATCTTCCCATCTCCCCCCATGTCTGCCTTCCACAAAGACCGCTCCCTCCACAACTCCCTTGTCAATTCTTCCATTCCCTCCCGTACCACCCCCTCCCCGGGCACTTTCCATTGCAACCGCAAGAAATGCAACACCTGTCCCTTCACCTCCCCCCTCGACTCCATTCAAGGACCCAAGCAGTCGTTCCAGGTGCGACAAAGGTTCACCTGTATCTCCTCCAACCTCATCTACTGCATCCGCTGCTCTAGATGTCAGCTGATTTACATCGGTGAGACTAAGCGGAGGTTGGGCGATCGTTTCGCCGAACACCTCTGCTCAGTCCGCAATAACCTACCTGAACTCCCGGTGGCTCAGCACTTCAACTCCCCCTCCCATTCCCAATTCGACCTCTCTGTCCTGGGTCTCCTTCATTGCCAGAGTGAGCAACACCGGAAATTGGAGGAACAGCACCTCATATTCCGCCTGGGTTGCTTGCGTCCGGATGGCATGAACATTGAATTCTCCCAATTTTGCTAGACCTTGCTGTCTCCTCCCCTTCCTTAACCCTCGAGCTGTCTCCTCCCATCCCCCCGCCCTCGGGCTCCTCCTCCTCCCTTTTTCCTTCCTTCTCCCCCCCACCCCCCATCAGTCTGAAGAAGGGTTTCGGCCCGAAACGTCGCCTATTTCCTTCGTTCCATAGATGCTGCTGCATCCGCTGAGTTTCTCCAGCATTTTTGTGTACCTTCGATCTTCCAGCATCTGCAGTTCCTTCTTGAACACAACAGCCTGATATAAGTGTTTTTATTGTCCAAGTGGTCCAGTGCGGAGTGGAGAGCCAGTGAGATCGCATCCTCCATTGAGCTGTTGTGACGGTAGGCTAACTGTAGTGGGTTGAGGTTCTTGTTGAGGTAGGAGTTGATATGCTCCATAACCAACTTCTCAAAGCACTTCATCACCACGGACGGTAGTGCCACTGGTCGATAGTCATTGAGGCACATCACCTTACTCTTCTTGGGCACCAGTATTATTGATGCCTTCTTAAAGCAGGTGGGAACCTCAGACCTCAGTAATGTGAGGTTGTAAATGTCCGCAAAAACTCCAGCCAGTTGGTCTGCACAGGTTTTGAGAACTCAACCGGGTATACCATCAGGTCCAGACACTTTACGAGGGTCCCCCTCCTGAACGATCTTCTGACGTCGGCCTCTGTAACTGTGACTGTAATACCATCAGGGTGTATGGGGGCTCGGGAAGGCACATCAGTGTTCTCCGATTCAGATTCAGATTCAGATTCAGATTCAACTTTAATTGTCATTGTCCGTGTACAGTACAGAGACAACGAAATGCATTTAGCATCCCCCTGGAAGAGCGACATAGCATATGATTTGAATAAATATTTACATTAGCATATATACAGACATAGTGTTTTTCCTGTGGGAGGAGTGTCCGGGGGGGGGGGGGTGATTGGCAGTCACCGAGGTACGTTGTTGAGTAGAGTGACAGCCGCCGGGAAGAAGCTGTTCCTGGACCTGCTGGTCCGGCAACGGAGAGACCTGTAGCGCCTCCCGGATGGTAGGAGGGTAAACAGTCCATGGTTGGGGTGAGAGCAGTCCTTGGCGATGCTGAGCGTGCTTAGAATGCATTGTGCTCGCCAGGGAGTGATGCTTCGCTGTCGCTTGAGCTGCCTCCTGATTTCGCCTTGTAGGAGGTGATGGCATTCAAGCCCTGCCACAGTTGCCGAACATCAGCTTGGAGTAGAGTTAGAAACTGAGAACACAACCCTGAGGCATGCCAGTGTTAAAGGTCAGGGTGAAGGATGCATTGTGACCAATTCTAACTGACTGAGGTCTGATGGTCAGGAAATTCAGATGCCAGTTGCAGATGGAGGCCTCAAGGCCAAGGTGCAGATGTTTAGGGATGAGTTTATTCAGTATAACAGTGTTGAAGGCTGAGATTTAGTCAATGTATAGCATCCTGGTGTAGGTGTTCTTATAGCCACCGTGATCTTGAGGTGAATGTAGTGCAAGATAGATGGCATCCTCTGTAGACCTATTTTTCTTGTACACAAATTGCAAGACTGGCACAAATGTGGACAATTACCAGTGTACCAAAGCACTTAATTATTATCGATCCTAGAGCTACTAGGGGGTAGTCATTGAGACAAAGCACCTTATATTTCTAGGTGACTCAAATGACAGTGGTTTCCTAGAAGTAGATGAGGACAGTAGATGTTGAAGTGAGAGGCTGAAGATGCCGGCAAAGCGTATAACCAGTTGATTAGCACACAATTTCAGAACCCGTCCAGGTACTCATACCGGGCCGACCACTTTCCAAGAGATTCACAGATCAGACCTCTGCCACAAAGATGTGTGGGACAGAGCCACGAGGGGACTGGGGAAACACCTGTGGAACTTTCCTTGCCTATTCAAAATAGGTGTAAAAGGCTTTGAGCTCATCCAGTAGCAATACATCATTGTCAGAGATCTCACCTGATTTCACCTCTACAGCTTCCTCTGGCAGCTCATTGCATATACCAGCACCTTCTGCACGAGGAAAGTACCACTCAGGTCCCTGTTAAATGGTTCTCTTCTCACCTGAAACACATGCCCTCTAGTTCTGGACTGATTTATCCTTGGAACCAACATGACCATTGCTTTTATGCATCACATGATTTTGTATACTTCTGCAAGGTCACCCCACAGCTTATTTCGTCCATGGAAAAGGTCTATCCAGTCTCTCCTTATAACTCAAGCCTTCAAGGCTCGGTAACATGCTGGTGAACTATATACACTTTTCCTTACACTACAAATGCATCTCTGAATTCATATTTCTTTCACATTACTCATACTCAGAATATTTATCCCATTGACTTGGTACAAGTCCTTACACACCCTCCCTTTTTGAGCCACATTGCAACTTATCATCTGATGAAACTCGACAAAAATGCGAGAAACATTGAATGTGAGCAGGTTGGCCAAAGTTGTACAAAGAAGAGTGAAATTAGTTCACTGTTAAACATGTAGCCAAAACTCTAACATGATTACTTCCAGCAAATATTCAGCATTCACTTCTACCAGAGGTCAATCAACAAAATATCTTTTTTTTTTTTTTGAAATATGCATTTTCCAGCATTTTCACTTTGAATGGATGTATCCCAAGAGTGTATAGTTTCATTCAAAGCTGAGCCTTTCAGTCTACAACACAGGGTTACAGAGGATGAACAATTCATTCCGTTTTTGCCCCTGCTCATATATAACTGAATTTGTAAAGCAAACCTCTGGGGTATTTCATAAATGTACTTTTCTTTGGTTCATGGTACGTTCATATTTTCTTTCTTCCACAGGAAGCATGTTAGTTTACCATGAGTGACAATTTACAGTATATTCAATATTCAAAGGTTAAACTCTAGCAAGACATACACTTCAGTTTGATATATAGCTGGACCTACCTTCCACAGAATACAACTAAGACTCTACCCCATGGGCTTAATATACAAGAAATTATCCAAAAGGGAATAGAAGACCAGAAATTAGAGACACCTCACAGGGTATTGGAAAAGAACTTTTGAACCCTTTGCAATAATAACATCTTTGTAAGTTGAAGGCGAGGGAAAATTGTATGGCTGGTATCACATCACTATTCACTACATTATATGTCTGTGAGTGATTATGCCTGGCATGCCCGTAGGCTGAAATCATTGAAAGTAATAGCATCCAAATGACACTAATTGTATTGAAAATGGAAGAGCAAGGTTTTACACCTCATTTTGGCCTATCACCCCTTCTTTCAGACATTGTTCGTGTAATGTACTTTATGAATCTTCGCTGTTCGGCTGACAATGTAATGCATTCCATAATTAGAAAAATTAACAGAATTCTACGAAACTTTAAAGGTTAAAAGCCTTTTACTTCTAGTGTCACAAGTACTTTCAGTAAAACTCAAGGATTTATGATTTTCAAGTTATCCACAAAAAAATCAGGAATAACTAAGTAATAAACTATTATATTTGGAAATCAGATTAATTACGTCAAATATATTTTCATTCACCTTTATAAACAATGGATTTAATAACAATGGCTTACCGTGCCCTCCATAATATTTGGGACAAAGACCCATCATTTATGTATTTGACTCTGTACTCCACAATTTGAGAATTACAACATTAAAAAAAAAATCACATGTTAACCACAAAGTGCACATTGTCAGATTTTATTAAAGGCAATTTTTACACATTTTGGTTTCACCATGTAGAAATTACAGCTGTGTTTATACATAGTCCCCCACATTTCAGGGCACCATAATGTTTGGGACACATGGCTTCACAGGTGTTTGTAATTGCTCAGGTGTGTTTAATTGCCTCCTTAATGCAGGTATAAGAGAGCTCTCAGCATCTAGTCTTTCCTCCAGTCTTTCCATCACCTTTGGAAACTTTTATTGCTGTTTATCAACATGAGGATCAAAGTTGTGCCAATTAAAGTCAAATAAGCCATTATGAGACTGAGAAACAAGAATAAAACTGTTAGAGACATCAGCCAAAATTTAGGCTTACCAAACTCAACTGTTTGGAACATTATTAAGAAGAAAGAGAGCACTGGTAAGCTTACTAATCGCAAAGGGACCGGCAGGCCAAGGAAGACCTCCACAGCTGATGACAAAATAATTCCATTATAATAAAGAAAAATCCCCAAACACCTGTCCGACAGATGAGAAACACTCTTCAGGAGTCAGGCGTGGATTTGTCAATGACCACTGTCCGCAGAAGACTTCATGAACAGAAATACAGAGGCTACACTGCAAGAAGTAAACCACTAGTTAGCCGCAAAAATAGGATGGCCAGGTTACAGTTTGCCAAGAAGTACTTAAAAGAGCAACCAGAGTTCTGGAAAAAGGTCTTGTGGACAGATGAGATGAAGATTAACTTATATTAGAGTGATGACAAGAGCAAAGTATGGAGGAGCGAAGGAACTACCCAAGATCCAAACTGCTGAAGGTACTGGTTCACTTATCTTCATTGATGATACAACTGCTGATGATGGAAGCATAATTAATTCTGAAGTGTATAGACACATCCCATCTGCTCAAGTTCAAATAAATACCTCAAAACTCATTGGCAGGCGGTTCATTCTACAGCAAGACAATGATCCCAAACAAACTGCTAAAGCAATAAAGGAGTTTTTCAAAGCTAAAAAATGGTGAATTCTTCAATGGCCAAGTCAATCACCCGATCTGAACACAATGTAGCATGCCTTTTATATGCTGAAGAGAAAACTGAAGGGGACTAGCCCCCAAAACAAGCATAAGCTAAAGATGGCTGCAATACAGGCATGGCAGAGCATCACCAGAGGACACCCAGCAACTGGTGATGTCCATGAATCGCAGACTTCAAGCAGTCATTGCATGCAAAGGATATGCAACAAAATACTAAACATTACTACTTTCATTTACCTGAAATTGCTGTGTCCCAAACATTATGGTGCCCTGAAATGGGGGGACTATGTATAAAGGTACACAAAAAAGCTGTAGAAACTCAGCGGGAGCAGCAGCATCTATGGAGCGAAGGAAATAGGCAACGTTTCGGGCTGAAATCCTTCTTCAGTCTGATGAAGGGTTTCGGCCCGAAACGTTGCCTATTTCCTTCGCTCCATAGATGCTGCTGCACCCGCTGAGTTTCTCCAGTTTTTTTGTGTACCTTCGATTATCCAGCATCTGCAGTTCCTTCTTGGACTATGTATAAATACTGCTGTAATGTCTACATGGTGAAACCAAAATGTATAAAAATGGCCTTTATTAAAATCTGACAATGTGCACTTTAACCACGTGATTTTTTGTCTATTACAAATCTCAAATTGTGGAGTAGAGGCAAATAAATAAATGATGGGTCTGTAGTCCTCCCTACAGCTCTCTATGCCAGTGAGACATGGAAAATCAATGTGAAGATGAAAAAGACATTGGATGCATTCCAACAATGCTGCTTGAGGAAGATCCTGAAGACTAGCTACAGAGACCACATCACAAACGAGGAGATCTACTGTGAAACTGCCAGCCAGGACATAGAGGGACGCAGGTTGAAATTTGCAGGACATGTACTCAGAATGTCACCAGAACGTGCACCTAAGATAGCAATGACATGACAGCCTGACGGAAGAAGGAAAAGAGGCGGTCCAAAACTCACATGGAGGCGAACATTCCAGAAGGATTTGGAAGCCAGGGACGCAAGCCTATCGAGAGTGGAAGATGTCGCACATAACCGAACAGAATGGCGAAAGCTTGCTGCCCAATGCACTCAACAGTGTGGGAGGAACTAAGTCTAAGTCTAATGTCCCAAACATTATGGAGGGCACTGTATAATGCTGTCAACTGATGGCTGGAGTAGGATTCCTATCATCAACATACAAATACTATTTTTTTTTAATCACAATATGTTGTTTTTACAAATATATTGTGAAAATTACTTCTGACTTATTCATCTCTACCTTATCACAATCATTAAAAATATGCACTGAATAACTCCAAATATTGAAGTGGAGAAGCACCTATCGCACTATGTAGTTATTGCAATACCACACAATGATGCGATGTAGAGAAACCCAAGAAGACTACTCAGTCCCCTGTGCCTATCCGGCCAATTAATCACATCATGGCTAATTTTTACCTCAACTCCATTTATTGGTCGTTGTTACATGTCCCTCACTGACCTTACCTGAACAAAAACCCTATGATGTAATTGTTGCATGTCTCACAGATCCAACGTCCACCTTTTGTGGTGGAGACAAAGGGTTCAACTACCGTTTGTCTAGAAATGCCTATTTAGAGAAAACTGCAACGGTTAAGAAAATAGCTTCAAGTAATTAAGAATATTTATTTTAAAAATACATGATTTCTTGTTTACTCAGCGATTAAAAGCATCCAGAAAGCAAACATTCAATGGTTGTACTCAATGTAATGTTCACAATCACAATTCACTCAAGCAAAAAACTGAAACAAGAACAACGAAGTAAGCTGAAGCTACAGAGAAAAAAATATTGTTAAGAGTATTCATTTGCATTTCACAAACAGGATTTTGTGAGATTACCATTAACATACATCCTTGTGGTATGTTTCTTCAAAACTATCTAACTTTACATGAGCGAAAGAATGGCTAGCAATTAACTGGCACATCTAAATGGCAAAGCTTATTGAAAATTCTGACAGCAAGAGATTAAACTTTTCATAACAAGTCATTAATCTGAAGCATTAACTGTTTTTAATCCCCAGATCCTGCCTGGCAAGGCGAGTATTTTCAGCTGTTTCTATCTTGATTTCAATTTGAAGCTACATAGATTCAACATTAATTCTGTGCCAATGCAAATGAGAAATTCACAGAAATTACTGGCTGTTTGAACTGTTGTGGAGAGGATCCCACGAGCTTAGTTGCTCAAATGCATGTAATAGATGAATGGCAATATCACAGCATATTTACAATCCATTGATATCCCCTGAAGTTTATTATTTTTTGAGCCATTAGACAATAGACAATAGGTGCAGGAGTAGGCCATTCGGCCCTTCGAGCCAGCACCGCCATTTAATGTGATTATGGGTGATCATCCCCAATCAGTACCCCGTTCCTGCCTTAGTCCCCCATATCCCCTGACTCCGCTATTTTTAAGAGCTCTAACTAGCTCTCTCTTGAAAGCATGCAGAGAATCTGCCTCCACCGCCCTCGGAGGCAGAGAATTCCACAGACTCACAACTCTCTGTGAGAAAACGTATATCCTCGTCTCCGTTCTAAATGGCTTACTCCTTACTCTTAAACTGTGGCCCCTGGTTCTGGACTCCCCCAACATCGGGAACATGTTTCCTGCCTCTAGCGTGTCCAAACCCGTAACAATCTTATATGTTTCAATGAGATACCCTCTCATCCTTCTAAACTCCAGAGTATAAAAACCCAGCTGCTCCATTCTCTCAGCATATGACAGTCCCGCCATCCCGGGAATTAACCTTGTAAACCTACGCTGCACTCCCTCAATAGCAAGAATGTCCTTCCTCAAATTAGGGGACCAAAACTGCACACAATACTCCAGGTGTGGTCTCACTAGGGTTCTGTACAACTGCAGAAAGACCTCTTTGCTCCTATATTCGACTCCTCTTGTTATAAAGGCCAACATGCCATTCGCTTTCTTCACTGCCTGCTGTACCTGCATGCTTACTTTCATAGACTGATGAACAAGGACCCCCAAATCCCGTTGTACTTCCCCTTTTCCCAACTTGACGCCATTTAGATAGTAATCTGCCTTCCAGTTTTTGCTACCAAAGTGGATAGCCTCACATTTATCTGCATTAAACTTCATCTGCCATGCATCTGCCCACTCCCCCAACCTGTCCAAGTCACCCTGCATTCTCATAGCATCCTCCTCACAGTTCACACTGCCACCCAGCTTTGTGTCATCTGCAAATTTGCTAATGTTACTTTGAATCCCTTCATCCAAATCATTAATGTATATTGTAAATAGCTGTGGTCCCAGCACCGAGCCTTGTGGTATCCCACTAGTCACTGCCCACTAGTCACTGCCTGCCATTCTGAAAGGGACCCGTTACTTCTAATATGATTTGCTCTCTTTCGCAGTCCTCCAGATGATCTACGGTGCCCTCCATAATGTTTGGGACAAAGACCCATCATTTATTTATTTGCCTCTGTACTCCACAATAGAAAAAATCACATGTGGTTAAAGTGAACATTGTCAGATTTCAATAAAGGCCATTTTTATACATTTTGGTTTCACCATGTAGAAATTACAGCAGTGTTTATACATAGTGCCCCCATTTCAGGGCACCGTAATGTTTGGGACACAGCAATGTCATGTAAATGAAAGTAGTCATGTTTAGTATTTTGTTGAATATCCTTTGCATACAATGACTGCTTGAAGTCTGCAATTCATGGACGTCAACAGTTGTTAGGTGTCTTCTCTGGTGATGCTCTGCCAGGCCTGTATTGCAGCCATCTTCAGCTTATGCTTGTTTTGGGGGCTAGTCCCCTTCTGTTTTCTCTTCAGCATATAAAAGGCATGCTCAATTGGGTTCAGATCGCTTGATTGACTTGGCCACTCAAGAATTGACCAGTTTTTAGCTTTGAAAAACTCCTTTGTTGCTTTAGCAGTATGTTTGGGATCATTGTCTTACTGCAGAATGAACCGTCAGCCAATTAGTTTTGTTTGAACTTGAGCAGATAGGATGTGTCTATACATAGAAACATAGAAAATAGGTGCAGGAGGAGGCCATTCGACCCTTCGAGCCAGCACCGCCATTCATTGTGACCATGTTTCACAGATGAGGTGGTATGCTTTGGATCTTGGGCAGTTCCTTCACTCCTCCATACTTTGCTCTTGCCATCACTCTGGTATAAGTTAATCTTCGTCTCATCTGTCCACATGACCTTTTTTCCAGAACTGCAATTGCTCTTTTAAGTACTTCTTGGCAAACTATATCCCGGCCATCCTATTTTTGTTTGCAAGTGGTTTGCATCTTGCAGTGTAGCCTCTGTATTTCTGTTCATTAAGTCTTCTGTGGACAGTGGTCATTGACAAATCCACACCTCACTCCTGAAGAGTGTTTCTGATCTGTCGGACAGGTGTTTGGGGATTTTTCTTTATTATAATGGAATTCTTCTGTCATCAGCTGTGGAGGTCGTCTTTGGTCTGCCAGTCCCTTTACAATTAGTAAGCTCACCCGTGCTCTCTTTCTTCTTAATGATGTTCCAAACAGTTGATTTTGGTTCGCTAAAGGTTTGGCTGATGTCTCTAACAGTTTCATTCTTGTTTCTCAGTCTCATAATGGCTTCTTTACTTTCATTGGCACAAGTTTAGTCTTCATGTTGATAAACAGCAATAAAAGTTTCCAAAGGTGATGGAAAGACTGGAGGAAAGACTAGGTGCTGAGAGCTCACTTATACCTGCATTAGGGAGGCAAGGAGGCATTAAACACACCTGAGCAATTACAAATGTGAAGCCATGTGTCCCAAACATTATGGTGCCCTGACATATGATGGGGGGGGGGGGACTATGTATAAACATAGCTGTAATAAAAAGACCCTATAATAACATCTGACAATGTGCACTTTAAACACATGTGATTTTTTTTTTCTATTACAAATCTCAAATTGTGGAGTACAGAGGCAAATAAATAAATGATGGGTCTTTGTACCAAACATTATGGAGGGCACTGTATTTGGCTCATTGGATGGGTACTAATTGCTGGCACAAGCAGCCTTACCTCCGCTCATTTTTTTGCCCCACCTTCTCCCTCCACCACAGATCATCATTCTCTCTTCACCAAATTCCTTGTGTCTGCAAGAGCTATTCTCTGCCCAAAAACATTCCTCTAAACTGTCATCCCAAAGTTCTTTACTGTACAAATTCATAATACGCCTAGCCCTTTCTCTCCAAAATATAATTTCCTCACAATCCAAATCATCCCCAATGTTTTCACCCACTTTTGTAACTCTCTTACCATTCTGCTTACCTTGTCACTTCTTGCTTCCATTTCCTCCACCCACAGTTCTCTTTGTCTCTCATCTCCAACATCCCACTTCCACGACCCAGTCATAATCTTTTTATTTCAGAGGTACTCTCTAAAATCTGATTTTCTTTTCTACTGCCATTGCATTTCTCATACCGCTTGGCCTTAAGCACATTCATCTGAATCGGGCTTAGTAATTAGAATCTGTCATACACAAAGAGTTGATAAAAACCTAGCCTTTTTTGAATTTATAGATTAAGATTTGAAACAATCATCAGGCCAGGCAGGTGATATATTATACCAGTCACATGTGAAAGTCGGTGAAGATTCACTGAACATAATTTACAAAAGGTATCTACATTTTGAAGAACATCAGCTCAGCATTGGTGATTTGTGATCTGAGTAGCAGTTGCATCATGGAAGAGGAGTGTTACTGGAAGCAGTCACACCCTTGTGTTAAATGTCGTCTGGATTTGGCTGGGGATTTAGCACAGCAGGATACAACTGCAATCAGGAAGGCATTCAACAGAGGATATCATGATGCAGAAATATCCACCTTTGACCAACAAGCTTAAGGTAGCAGCTGTCTGTTCAGATAATGGGCGATCAGAACACAGCCGCAGGAAGCCACCCAGAATGAGAAGGGAATGAGAAAAAGCTCTGAGGCATGGTACAGGATAGCAATATTAAGAGGCTAAATATTCTGCAATTGTGAATATGACGCCCAAATGCTGTGTTTCTGGCCCTATACCAGCAATAAATACATCTCCTTGGAGAACTTGGGAGTGGGAAAGAAAAAAATCCGGCTGGCATGGTCTATGTAGAAACCAAAGACATACGTAAAATTAAGAAGGGCAATGCAAGGAACTGCAGGTGATGGAATCTTCAGCAAAACAAAGTGTTAGAGTAACTCTGGCACAGGAACCATCTGTGGAGGGAACGAGTATGTGATGTTTTGGCTTGGGGCCCTTTTTCAAAAGAGTGTGTGAGAGACAGTCACATAAGAAACTGTGAAAGGAGAGCAAGCAGGCGTGGGGAGAGTGGCAGCCCTTCAGCCTCACTGACTCATGCGTGAGTGAGGATGCTCAGTACTCCCAGCTCTGCTCAGCTTTACCCGGCCCTCAAGTATTGTGGTTCAGTTGGGGGATGGAGGTGTTGAGGGTGAGGAAGGGACCCGGAAGTGCCCCATTCCCACCAGGCAAAGGTGCTTGCAGCTCTATACTACCCAGCAAATTCATCCCCATTCATTCCACCGGTCTTCCACAGACTCATTCGTAGTACAGGATGTCTATGTCAGGCATTTGCGACTTGGGAGGATCTGTAACAGGTCCATTTAAGGAAATGAAGGGCAAATGGAAAAAGATGGGGGGGGGGGGGGGGGTGGTATCCAGCGTGTGTAATGTGTGGATGAGAGGCGCCGACCTGTAGGGGGTATGGCTGCCTAGCCTGCAGCTGTCTGTTTTTCATTTCTTTTTTCTTATTTTTAGTTAGTTTAGTGTTTTGTTTTTTAAGGAGTTCTAGCTTTTTTATGTGTGGGGAGGGGGGGGGGGGAAGGGGGAAACTAATTTTCAGGGTCCCTACCTGGTCGGAGATGCAGCTTTTCTCCGGGCTGCACTTTCGACCCGTCCTCGCGGCCTACCAGCGGGCCTGGAGCGGCATTTCCTGAGGGGACCGCCTGGAGCCTCGGCATCAGCGGCGGCGGCTGCAGAGCTGCGGGTCCGAGGAGCGAGGGGACCGCCCGGAGCCTCGGTGGCGGCACCGGCACCGGCATCGGCGGCGGCGGCACCGGCACCGGCATCGGCGGCGGAGCTGCGGGTCTGAGGACGGCGGTGCAGCGCTGGAGCGCCATTGCGGGGCGGGCGGTGCCTTGCCTGGGTCGCTGAGCTGGAACTCCGGTGAGCTGGGTCCGTTGCGGAGCTGCGGGTCTGAGGAGCGGCTGCGGGCGGCGGCGCTGAACTTTCCATCGGGAGCCTGGGATCTCTCGACGAGATCGCCAGTTGAGCTCCATTCGGCGCGGCCTTGTCGGCTCCGGAAGCCACGGTCTCGAGTAGGGAGGCGGCCGTTCCAGGGTTCCCATGCCGCTGAGAGGATTCTCCCGACGCCGGAACATCATCACCCGGCGAGGACGGCCTGGAACATCGGGCCTCCGTAGAGGCAACTGTGGAGGCCTCAATAGGCCCGACTATGGGTGGACATTGGGGATGGGACTGGACTCTGTGCCTTCCCCCATAATGGGAACCATTGTGGGGGGATGTTTTTATGTTAAAGCTATTTATTATTGTTATGTTTGTATTCTTTTTTATGTGCTGCATTGGCAAAAGGAATTTCACTACATTTAGGTGTATGTGACAATAAATCAACCTTTGAACCTTTGGAATCAGGAGAACGGGCACGGAAATTGCTGATGGAGAGCTGGAGGGAAGGGTTTAGGAAAGGGAACAAAATGGCTGACCCAAAGTTTGATCAGGAGGTAAAAGAGAGAGGGAAACACAGTTTGTACAGGTTACCTGGAATAAGAACTTTTGACATTGATACCATTGGATGAAATACAAGATGCTGTCCTTTTAATTTGCATTGGGCCTCACCCAGGACGTGGAGACGGCATTCAATATGGGAATGTAAAAGTAGTTGAAATGATCTACTCAGCGGTGCTCAACCAAGTATAACCACGGCCTCAAGGCTGGGGATGTTGGCTTGGGAGAGGACAGTGATCTAGGTTGACTTATCTCGCTAAACAGGTCCCGACCCTGAAACATCCCATGTCCATTCCCTTCCCAAATGCTGCCTGACTTGCTGAGTTTCTCCAGCATATTGTGCTTTGCTTAAGGAAAGATGTAAATTTGTTCGGAACCGTTCAGAAAAGGATAACCTTGCTAAAACCTGGAATGGGCAGATTATACAGGCTATACGTGCGTCAACCTTAAGAAATTAGAATCAGAGAGGATTCAATCGAAACACATGATTTTGTGGGGTCTCAATATGGTGGACTTCAAAATGGCCTTCCCTCTTCCGGCAGAATCTGGAATGGCATTTTTTCCTCTCCCAATCATAATGCAAACACAGAAATAGATCAGGCAACTGATCAAAATCCTTAAAACTGAAAGGCCATTTCCAAGTTACCCAATTGCCATTTGCTAGATTATCCTTTATTCTCTTTTCGCCCATTCCTTCAATCTACTTGAATTTAACCTTCTGAATTAACAGTTAATAATGTAATGTATACTGTAGCAAATTACTCAATTAAAGTTTAAATAACAGTAGGCAAATATTGTATAAATTCTTACCTCCCCATGTTTAACTGGTGTGAGAAGACCCCTTGTTACAGCCATTCGAAATATACTTTCAGTTGCCTGTAAACAAAGAGTACAAAGGCTTGATGCTTAATGGGTACCATTTTGTAATAACGCACACAGCACGAAGTAGACATGTAAATCATGTAATAAAATGCTTTTTAATCCATTAATTAAACTGATTTTTGTTTTGAAATTATTTTCCTGGTAATCTGAAAAAAAACAGGATTTTGATTTTCTAAAGCTAGATCTGGTCCCGCAGAAGTATGGAAACAAGTTTCCTATTATCAAGTATTTAAATCCTTAAGTAAATTTCTCATCAGCCGTCAACAATGTTAAAATCTTCACTAACTCATTGTAATTTACCTGTAGAAATCTAAATGGAATTTTATCAAAAGAATTAAAGAACAGTACCAACGTCAAACAGACAAGGCCAAATTTTCCTGAACCGGGGCCGAACTAATAATTTTGTATCACTATTATCTAAAGGTGTTTTTATACCTTAAAAATTGTCAGATTTCCTGCATTTTACAGATTTTTTGATTTGGTTAGTTTAAGTAAAAATTGGAACTCTGAAGGTTTTGGGAGGGGAGAGGGGTTATGGAGGACAGGACCACAATACTTGGGGGAAGGGAACAGATGGCAGGGTGGCAAGAGGCAATACAATATTATATGCCAGCCATTAACTTGCTTAAACATGATAGAAGATCAATCTAAATTGAATTCACTAACCTACATAGTAGCAGACTCTGGATTTGTTTTCACCCATCTATTCTTCTACAGAATGTGAACATTAGTGGCAACCATTTACTGCCCCTCCCCCATCCTCACCACCACCCCCACTCCCCCCCCCCCCCCCCCCCCCCCCCCGCTCAAATTTTGTTACGGGCCTCCATAATTAATCACTTTGGTACTTTCCAAGAACTCGTTTTATTTTCTGTTTATGCAGTTCACTGCTACACAAACATTATGCTGCAGGTTTGAATAATGTTTATTTTGCCCGAAAATCTATTTAGGAAAAGTTGGATTTTAAGAAACATTTGAAAAAGTGCTCGCATTTCTAACAGGCCAAAACAATTCTCCACCAATATGTTGATTTTCTTTTAAAGATTCAGATACAGAATAGGTAACCAAAAGTTGTGACAATGTTGTGAACCTAATTAAAAGCACAATTTTCTGGCAGGCAATCATATTTCAACCTCAGTAAGGTGTGTTAATGTTCCTAAATACATTTGTAAGCAGTCCAAAACATACAATAATGTAAATTGAGGAAATCTGATTGTGATTTGCAATAAAATTTCATTATTAACTTTTCCAATTGCAGAATTCTATAGTACATACAAGGTCACAGAAAACATGATTACATCTCAAAGGCTACATTCCCAGATTTACGGAGGATGATTCATTGTCCTTAACTGTAACTAAAACATAGGCATCCTCACAGCTAAATACAGATGGTATATGAGCAGGACTCACACCAAGTAAATGCAGAAACTACAAAACAGAAGAACAATTGTTTTCTAGCAAATACGAGTAACATTACACAAGTAATTATACACCTGTCTGAGGGGAAAATTCTTCTATACAATGGCATGGAATTCTAATGGGGTTGTGGTGAATTCACTTAAATTATCCAACATCCATGGCAACCTCAAGCTCTATTTCTTCGACAAACCCACTGCAACAGAAGAGGGAGTACCCTACACAAGCTTTTGTACTCTTTGAAACTGCTTTCTTTCATCAGCCTCCCAACAACATTTTTAAGGATGTTTCAGCCAAACAGAAGAGTCTGTAAATCCAGTTAAGCCTCTTTTTCTATTGAGAATCACTGATGTGTGGACTTTTCTTTCTATACATGCAAGAGACCTTTTTAAATACACTGGTACTAATACAACCACATCGCATGTCAAACCTATTCAAATACATGCCAAATCTGCAGGCCTTGAATGGCTAGTATCACAGATTCTTGATAGAAACTGCACACTTGATGTGTTCTGTGTCACTAAGAAGATTAACACAAGTACAGCTTCCTTTCTGAAAAGGAAAAGAGGCGGCCACCTGGACCCATTATAGACTGACAAAGGAGAAACTTTAAACGATTGTGATAACTTCACTAGGTCAAAGTGAATAGCAAAGAAACACATGCAATAAACAATAAAACAAATCAATTGGCAATAAAACTTTCCTACACATCACAAGTGACATAATTAACCATTATTACGTCAAGCAACCTCAGATTTTCTTTCTTCTTATAGATACGTAAATTCATGGTTTCCTGATGCGAAAGGCAAAATAATTCTATAACACTACATGACATTGCAATGCCTTCTTTGTCGATAACCATTAGAAAATTGGCAAGACATGGAAAATGGAAACCTTGAAATGTAGTCATTCATAAGAAGATCTCAAAATGAACATGACTACATGGCGGCAGGTGGCGTAGCAGCAGAGTTGCTGCCTTACAGCACCAGATACCCGGATTTGATTTTGACTACAGGTGCTGTCCATACAGAGGTTGTACGTATTCTCCGTGACCTGTGTGGGTTTTCTCCAGGATCTCCGATTTCCTTCAAAGACGTACAGGTGAGTAGGTTAATTGGCTTGGTATAAGTATAATTATAAATTGTGCCTAGTGTGTAGCGTTAGCGTACGGAGATCACAGGTCAGCATGGACTCTGTATGCCATAGGGCCTGTTTCCGCACTGTATCTCAGAATCAGAATCACACTTTATTCGCTAAGTATGTTTTGCGACATACGAGGAATTTCATTGGCCAGGTCAGTCATACAATTAAAAGCAACAATCACTCAAAAACTCTAAATTAACTACATAGAAAAGTGTTATGCATTACAACTCTCATTCAGTAAAAAGCTTACATTTTCAGCAGTAAAGTAAAGTGTTTTCATTGAATAATCAAGAGCAAATAACCAAGAAACAGAGAAACAAAGAAAATAGGTGCAGTAGGCAATTTGTCCCTTCGAGCCATTCAATATGATCATGGCGGATCTTCCTTAATCAATACCAGTTCCTGCTTTTTCCCTATATCCCATGATTCCGTTAGCCCGAAGAGCTAAATCTAACTTCTGTGGCAGAGAAATCCACAGTTTCACAACTCTCTAGGTGAAAATGTTTTTTCTCATCTCAGTCCTAATTGGCCTACCCCTTATTCTTAAACTGTGACCCCTGGTTTAGGGCTCCCCAACATCGGGAATTTTTTTCCTGCATCTAGCCTGTCCAATCCCTTAAGAATTTTATAGATATCCTCTCATCCTTCTAAATTGCAGTGAATACAAGCCCAGTTGACCCATTCTTTCATCATATGTCATTCCCGCAATCCTGGGAATGAACCTGGTGAACCTACGTTTCACTCCCTCAATAGCAATAATGTCCTTCCTCAAGTTAGGAGACCAAAATTGCACACAATACTCCAGGTGCGGTCTCACCAGGGTCCTGTACAACTTCAGTAGGACCTCATTGCTCCTATACTCAAATCCTCTCGCTATGGCCAACATGCCATTTGCTTTCTTCACTTCCTGTTGTACCTGCATGCTTATTTCAGTGACTGAGTTGCACCTCCACTTTTCCTAATCTGACACCATTCATATAAATCTGCCTTCTTGTTCTTGCCACCAAAGTGGATAACATCACATTTATCCACATTATACTGCATCTGCCATGCATCTGCCCACTCACCCAATCTATCCGTCACCCTGCAGCTTCATAGCGTCCTCCTCACAGTTCACACTGCCACCCAGCTTTGTGTCATCCGCAAACTTGAAGATGTTACATTTAATTCCCTCATCTAAATCGTTAATACATCTTTTAAATAACTGGGGTCCAGCACTGAGCCTTGCGGCACCCCACTAGTCACTGCCTGCCATTCTGAAAAGGACCCGTTAATTCCTACTCTTTGCTTCCTGTCTGCCTACCAGTTCTCTATCCATGTCAACACCCTACCTTCAATACCATGAGCTCTAATTTTGCACACTAATCTCTTGTGTGGGACCTTGTCAAAGGCTTTTCGAAAGTCCAGATACACATCCACTGGCTCTCCCTTATCCATTCTACTTGATACATCCTCAAAACATTCCAGAACATTAGTCAAGCATGATTTCCCCCTCATAAATCCATGCTGACTGATCCCATCACTGCTTTCCAAATGTAAGGCTAACTGGTCTATAATTCCCCATTTTCTCTCTCCCTCCTTTCTTAAAAAGTGTAGTTACATTAGCTACCCTCCAGTCCACAGGAACTGATCCAGAGTCTATAGAACATTGGAAAATTATCACCAGTGCATCCACGATTTCTAGGGCCACCTCCTTAAGTACTCTGGGATGCAGACCATCAGGCCCTGAGGATTTATCTGCCTTTAGTCCGAACAGTTTTCCAAACATCATTTCCTGACTAATGTGGATTCCCTTCAGTTCCTCCCACCCACTAGATCCTCGGTCCCCTAGTATTTCTGGGAGATTGTTTGTGCCTTCCTTAGTGAAGACAGAACCAAAGTACTTGTTTAACTGGTCTGCCATTTCCTTGCTTCCCATTACAAATGCAACTGTTTCTGACTAAGGGACCTACATTTGTCTTCACTAATATGTGCCTCTTCACATATCTAAAGAGGCTTGTAGTCAGTTTTTATATTCCCCGCAGTTTTTATATTCCCCCTCCTAATTAACCCCTTTGTCTTCCTATGTTAAATTCTAAATTTCTCCCAGTCCTCCTGTTTGCTACTCTCTTGCCATTGCATCTCTTGAACCAACTCCACTTTCAGCAATGCTAATGTTACTCTAGCTCAATGTTTCCTTGCTCAACTGGCTCATTCTCTCATCCCGTATCTATATATCTACATAAGATATCAATGCTGTGACAAAACAGATTTTACAGCTTGCTCTGTATCTCAGGCATCGTGTTATTCCTTTACATTTGTGAATTGCTTTGCATGCTACTTAAATATCTAGGAGCTGAAATGTCATTACATTAACAAATCTATTTTCCTAACTGAATTTAAAGAGAGCTGCAAGGAAAAGCCTGGGAATTATAGACCAGTGAGCCTAACATCTGTTGTAGGCAAGTTATTGGAGAAGATTCTGATGGATAAAATATATATGCATTTGGATGGACAAAGGCTGATATGGGATAGTCAGCATGATTTTGTACATGGGAGATCATGTCTTACGAATCTGATTGAGCTTTTTGAAGAAGTAACCAAAACAGTTGTAGAGGATAAAGACATAGTCGTTATCAAAATGGATTTCAGCACGATATTTGGTAAGGTTCTGCAAGCTTAGATTGTATGGGATCCAGGGAGAGCTAGCCCACTGGATAGAGAATTGGCTTCATGGAAGGAAACAGAGGGTGATGGTGGAACATTGTTTTTCAGACTGAAAGCCTGTGACTAGTGGTGTGCCGCAGGGATCAGTGCTGGGGCCATTGCAGTTTGTGGTTATATATCAAATTATTTGGATGCAAATGTAGATGGCATGTACATTGTAGTAACTTTGCAATGACACTAAAGTGGGTGGTATCGAAGTAGTGAAGATGGTTATCAAAAAAGACCGCAGGATCTTGATCAGTTGCGCCAATGAGCTGCGGAATGGTTAGTGGAGTTTAAAGCAGTTAAGTATGAGGTTTTGCGTTTTGGGAAGTCAAACCAGAGCATGGCCTTCACAGTAAGCGACAAGGCCCTGGAGAGTGTAGTAGAGTAGTGGAATCTAGAAGTGCAGTATACAGTTCCCTGAAGGTGGCATCACAGATAGATAAGGTGGTCAAGAAGGCTTTTGGTACAGTGGCCTCTGATGTATAGTCAGCATGTCAACTATAGAGGATGGGATGTGATGTTACAGTTTTACAAGATATTGGAGTATTGTGTTCAGTTTTGGTCACTCTGCTGTAGAAAGAATGTTGTTACGCTGGGAAGAGTGTAGAGAGGATATATAAGAATGTTGCCATGACTTGAGGGCCTTGGCTATAAGGGAGAGGTTTAGGCAGGCTAGGATTCTATTCCTTTCAGCGCAGGAGGCTGAGTATAGAGGTGCTTATTGAGGTGCATAAGATCATGAGGTGAATAGACAGGGCAAAATCACTGCGTCTTTTATCCAGAGTAGGGGAATCAAGAACCAAACAGCATAGGTTTACGGTGAGAGGGGAAAGACTTAATCTGAGGGACAAATTGTTCACACAGGGTAGTTGAGGCAGGTGCTGTAGCAATATTTAAAAGACATTTGGACAGATACATGAATAGGAAAGATTTAGAGGAATATGGGCCAAACGTGCGCAGGTGGGAATCATGTACATCAGGCATCTTTGTCGGCATGGGCAAGTTGGGCCAAAAGGACTATTTTCATTCTGTATGACTCTCTTTATGACCCGATGAAGGATATTGAACGGAAATATCCCTCTGCTTTTTGAGGAAAGGATCTTTACTCTGTTAATATTTAATTACTATTGATATTATTTTCTTATGATTTCTATAAGCTATTTAAGTATAAGATGTTATCAATAGTAAAAGGTTGGCTTGCGATATAATAGGTCCCCTTAAAGGTCAGCATGACCAATTTTGCGTAGAGCTACAAGAGATGGGGAGATATTAGATGAATATTTCTCATTCGTTTTTACTGACATTGTGAAGTTTTAGATCAGATATGTTGCCAAAGAGGAGGTATTGGTGGTTTTAAACCATAATAAGGTGGATCAATCTCCAGGGCCTGACTATGTGCATCCTCGGCAGCAAGAGAGAAAATTGTAGAGGCTCTGGCAAAGATATTTGAATCATCTTTAGCCACAGGTGAAGTTCTGGAATACTGGAGGATGGCTAATGTTGTACTGTTAATTAAGATGGGCAGCAAGGACAAACCAGGGAATCATAGGCTGGCGAGCCTGACATCAATGGTGGGCAAGTTGTTGAGGGTATTCTTCAGGGTTGACTTTAGAAGAGGAAGGCTGTCGGTCCACAAACCTGTCTTCATCGACAGGTCGGCGGTGGAGAGAGTCAACATCTTCATGTTCCTGGGCATGCATGTCTCTGATGATCTGTCCTGGACCCAGCACATTGATGCAGTCATACAGAAAGCCCATCAATGCATCTACTTCCTTAGAAGATTGAGGATATTCAGTACATCAACAAATACTCACTTGAACTTCTACACATATATGGTAGCGAGCACACTGACTGGTTGCAACATGGCCTGGTTCAGAAATGAAGGAGATTACAAAAAGTGGTAAACACTGCCGGGTCCATCGTGGTACTGATCTCCCCACCATCGAAGGGATCTATCAGAGGCTCTGCCTCAAAAAGACAAACAGCATCATCAAGGACCCACATCACCCTTGCGTGCTCTCATTTCACTCCTGCCACTGGAAAAATGGTTTAGGAGTCTGAAACCCATGACCACCAGGTTCAGGAACAGCTTCATTCCAACAACCATCAGGCTATTGATCACTACAAACACTAACTAAACTCTGAACTATGAACTGTCTTGATTGCACTAAGGACTTCGGTTTATGTTTAGTTTTTTTGCACTATATATTTTTTTTTTATTTAAACTTTTTTTGTTTATTATGTTATTTGTGGCATACTATGTTTCCACATGTTTATGTTGCTGCAAGTAAGAATGTCATAGTACATATGACACAGACAGGTTAGGGATAATGAGCATGGCTTTATGCGTGTCAAATCACAAACTTGATAGGGTTTTTTTTAAAGAAGTCGCCAAGCGGATTCATGAGGGCAGGGCAGTGGACGCTGTCTATATGAACTTCAGCAAACCCTTTGAGAAACTTCCGCATGGTACTCTGTCTGGAAAGTTAGAGCACATGCAATCCAAGGCGAGCTAGCCAATCGAATTCAAAATTGCCTTGGAGGATGGAATCAAACGTAATTGTTGAGAGTTGCTTTCCTGATTGGAGTCCTGTGTTCACTGAAGAGCCACAGTGGTCGGTGTTGCTTGTTATCTACATTAATGATTTGGATGACCATATAGCTAACTTTGTTAGCAATTATCTTATGACACTAAAATTGGTGTCATAGTGGACAGTGAGGAACGACATCCAAGTATACACTAGGGTCCAGATCAGTTGAGAAGGTGGGCCAAGGAACGATAAATGGATTTTAACTCTGACAAATATAAAATGTTGCACTTTGGTATGTCAAAACAGGGCAGGGCTTGCACAGTAAATGGCATTGCTCTGAAGATAGTTGCAAAACAGAGAGATCTGGTAGTACAGGTGCATGGTTCCCTAAAAGTGGTGAGTCAGGTGGATGGTGTGGTGAAGAAGGTATTTGGCCTGCTTCCCTACATTAGGAAGGGTATTGAGTACAAACGTTGACACATCTGTTCACGGGCTTGAATTATAGGGAGAGATTGGATAGGCTCAGACTTGTTTTGTTTTTTATTTTATGAGGCTGAGGGGTGACCTTATTGAGGTAAGCAAGATCATGAGGGACATGGATAAAGTGAACATTTTAGAGTATTTTTCCAAAAGGGTAGAGGACTCTAATTCTAAAGGGCGCATGCTTATAGTGAGAGGGGAAACATTTAAGATGGACCACAGGAGCAACTTTGTCATTCAGATTCTGGAATGAACTGTTGTCAGATGGTTTTGACAACTATGGGCCAAATACATGCAAACGGGACTAGTACAGTATGTACAAGGTGGGCCGAACATCCCATTTCTGTGCGACATGGCTCTATGACTATATATTCAAGGTTTCAGCAGTTTAAGTTTTTGAAGTGCCCCTCGAATTTCACAAGTAAATTTTGGAACACACTTCATGATCTGAACTAATTTTGTGTTAAGATGAAAAGTGCCTGATGTAACCAGGGTATGTTTTAGGAATAATGGCTCCATTATCTTAAAGTATTGGTACAGAAATGCTGGCCAAAATGAATGGTAACATTCAAGTTTGCTTGGATGTAGCCAACTATATCCGGTCACTAGAGCTTGAACATGCTGAAAGATTGTTTCCTTACTGGTGAGAAAAATGATTCCAAATATAATTGAGTGCTTCAGCATGCTTGAGTAATAAGACACTATGCACATTTAATTTATTCTCTTCATATTTAATAAGGAATCATAAAATTTCCCATGTATACCAGCTGTACTGTAAAGTATATCCTCAACTAGTTTTCACCATTTAATGTTACTACTTTCACCAGCTCCACTTTCATTCATTCCAATCCTGAAAAATATCTATTTACATGAACATCAAAGATGTAAATAGTTGTCATGTGGCCTAAAGAATATACATCTTTATTCTATTTTGCCTTCTTCCCACATTGTAGTACATTTACAAATGCAAACAGCATTGACAAGTATACCTAGCATGCACTGCACAAACAGAATGGCTGCATATTTTAAGCAGTGGTCAAAAGAATAGCAAGGAAAAGGTGGGGCAGAGTCTGCATTCACATTTTCTGTTTCTTACAATAAATCAAACTGAATTACCATTTTCTGAAGGTTATCACACATTGGGGTTTTTTGTGCCATTGTCACGGGATCTTTAGTGAAACAAAACACAGTTGAGGGAACAGCAAATCCAACACCTTTTATGGTGGAGGAATAGAAAGCTATATATAGCACAGCTCAAGTGCAACATTACACTCAACCTCTCATTTACCCACTAAGTTAAGGGGCTGTTCCACTGCGGCGACCTAATTCACGAGTTAAGAAGAGTGTCTACGACCTTCAAGCTCGAGGGCACTCGCCTGGAAAACCTCGAGCTGACGTCATTAAGAAGAAAGAAGCACTGCTGATCTTACCAATCGCAAAGGGACTGGCAGGCCAGGGAAGACCTCCACAGCTGATGACAAACGAATTCTCACGATAATAAATAAAAATCCCCAAACACCTGTCCGACAGATCAGAAACACTCTTCAGGAGTCAGGTGTGGATTTGTCAATGACCACTGTCCGCAGAGGACTTCATGAACATAAATACAGAGGCTACTGCAAGATGTAAACCACTGATTTGCCGCAAAAATAGGATGGCAAGGTTACAGTTTGCCAAGAAGTACTTAAAAGAGCAACCACAGTTCAGGAAAAAGGTCTTGTGGACAGATGAGACGAAGATTAACTTATATCAGAGTGATGGCAAGAGCAAAGTATGGAGGAGAGAAGGAACTACCCAAGATCCAAAGCATACCACCTCATCTGTGAAACACGGTGGTGGGGGTGTTATGGCTTGGGCTTGTCTGGCTGCTGAAGGTACTGGCTCACTTATCTTCATTGATGATACAACTACTGATGGTAGTAACAAAATGAATTCTGAAGTGTATAGACACATCCTATCTGCTCAAATTCAAACAAATGCATCAAAACTCATTGGCCGGCGGTTCATTGTACAGCAAGACAATGATCCCTAACATACTGCTAATTAACAAGGGAGTTTTTCAAAGCTAAAAAATTGTCAATTCGTCAGTGGCCAAGTCAATCACAAAATCTGAACCCAATTAAGCATGCCTTTCATATGCTGAACAGAAAACTGAAGGGGACTAGCCCCCAAAACAAGCATAAGCTAAAGATGGCTGCAATACAGGCCTGGCAGAGCATCACCAAAGAAGACTGGTGATGTCCATGAATTGCAGACTTCAAGCAGTCATTGCTGCAAAGGATAAGCAACAACATAATAAACATGAACACTTTCATTTACATGACACTGCCATGTCCCAAATATTATGGTGCCCTGAAATGGGGGCACTATGTATAAACACCGCTGTGATTTCTACATGGTGAAAGCAAAATGTATAAAAATGCCCTTTATTAAAATCTGACAAAGTGCACTTTAACCACATGTGTTTTTTTCTATTACAAACCTCAAATTATGGAGTACGGAGGCAAATAAATAAATGTATATATATACATTATATATTAAAGGACTATTTATATTGAAGGCATCACCACACTATATAATTATTAATTACATATTTTAAATTGGTGCCTTGTTTTAGGTAATCTCTTGGGATTGAGGATGATTTGTTTCTACTTCAGGTTGCAGATAGACACAAAATGCTGGAGTAACTCAGCAGGTCAGACAGCATATCTAGAGAAAAGGAACAGGTGACGTTTCGGGTCAAGACCCTTCTTCAGACTGAGAGCCTTCTCAACCTGAAATGTCACCTATTCCTTTTCTCCAGAAAAGCTGCAAGACCTGCTAAGGTACTCCAGCATTTTGGGTCTACTTTCCGTGTAAACCAGCATCTGCAGTTCTTCCTACACATTGTATCACTGATTATATGGGGTTTGAGGTGCTAATGAGACTAATGTGGTAACTGTAGACTTCTGCAGATGAGCAAGGTGGACAAATGGGTAGTTTATGAGACAGTGCACTGTTTCTGCTGCTTGCACAGTGCTTTTGTGTGCTCCCAAACCATGACGTTAGGGCTCTCAATACCAGCCCAAATTGTCCTTCGTTCATGGATCAGGTATTCAGAGGATTGAGAGGGGATGCTGCATTTCCTCAATGAAAATTTGAGTACACTGAATTATAATCTCCCTTTGCCCTTTAATGTCCTCCAATGGTAGAATACAAAATGGACTGGCAGCGTCAGGAGTCTAGTACAGGAGTGAAAACTATGTGGCCAACCTGACAAAGCAACCAGAAATAGTGCTGCAGATGTTCACCTTAGAGGATGCTGACATTGCTTTGCTAATCCTGTTTGGAAGATTTTTCAGAACAGCATTGGTGATGGTTTTCCATTGTCTGTGTCTAACTAAATACGAGCACGTTTTGAAGATTTGGATCAATGATGAAGGAAGTATACAAACAATATTAAAATTGTTAGAAAAAAAATGATGAAAACAACAACAAGTGTAACTAAACAGCAGCAAATAAGCACTGAGTCTCACATCTGTCAACTGCCAAAGTTCATCGAAAAGTTGGTGACAGGGTGGCACCATACATGGCAGCCTCGCCAACAGCCCGTCTCGTCCCTTTCTTCTTTTGTTGTTTTTAGTCTGCTTTGACTTGTATGGTTTAGTTTTTGTTTTATGTGGGGGGTGGGGATTGGGAGAAACTATTTTTATCTCTTCCCTCGACGGAGATGCAACTTTTTCCGTATCGTATCTCCGTCCGCACTGCAGCCGTATCATCATGGAGCTGGCAGGCCCTTTGTTAGGGATCGGGTTCGGGAGCTCCAACCACAGGAGCTTCGACCGGCCCGATCGCGGGAGCTTCGTTCACCGACTACGGGAGCTTCGATCGCCCCGACTGGGGATGTTTCGATTTCCCCGAGCACGGGAGAAAAGGAGGAAAGAAGGTTCAAGTTATTTGCCTTCCATCACAGCGGGGAACGTGAGGTCGCCGAGAAACAAGATGGGCATGCTGCCTGGACTGGTATGGACTCGGAGGGAGTGCCGTGAGTGCAGTGATCTCAGTGTTTGCGGGGACATCGTTCCATGAGGACAACCTTAGTCTAGTGCGAGTGTGGATGGCTTTCTGACTGTTCGGGCTGACAGGGACTGCAGAGAGAGTGACAGCAGTCGGTGCAACTCTGGTCACATCATGGTGAAGGAAAGTGTGTGTGGCCTGGACATTGAACTGATGGCTGTGTGTTTCCGCGTTTGCTGTGTGCCCTGGGAATTCTCACACGCCGCTGTGGTAGCTGTTTAAGTCTATGTTTAATCTTAATGTAGTTATGTATCTTGTTGCTTTTTTTTTAAATGTATGACTTTATGGCAAATCCAATTTCACTGTACCTCGGTACACGTAACAATAAATTACCGTTGTACCATTGAACCATTGAAAGCTCATTGCAAAGCTTGTCGGGAACTCCTTCTTACAACAGCTTGGCCTGTAGATTTTTTAAAGCATCTTGAAGTTTGAGGGGCATGCACTATTCCAGAATCATGGCCCAAGGTGATGTCCAGTGAGCTGGCTCGCAGCATGCACTTATCTAATCAATGCAACCGCACTATAAAATTTCTACAAACAATAGTTGACTATGTTTTTGGAACTAACTGTGCCTCTTCCTGCTGACAGCAAGAATTGTTTGTTACATAAGGCACCAAGCTAGTCTCGAATGTCTGTGGGAAAGAAAAGTTTATCTTGTCTTACCAAGTGTCCTTGCAGCTGCATGTTCAACAGCCTCACAACCTACTGCTTCTAAGCGAGCCCAATTATTTTCATAAGCAGCTAGTTATTTTTCTAAATGATGACCCTGCTTTGATACGTGGTGCTGTTAGCAGACAACACCATTTTATCTTAAAAACCTGCAGCATCTTTGCATTACACTGCTGTAGCTATTTATGCAATCAGAAGCATATAGGGTGGTATGGGTCATTGCATTTTGTGCCTGAGCTATAGTCTTTGATTTTCAATTACTCTTTTCCAAAATCAAACAAAGGAATGCTGGCACATTGAATGCCAAGGTGAATTTCAATGATGTCTACCATCAGCAAGAGGCAACTCCTGTGATATGGGAATCAGTCCACATTTGTCAGGGTCTTGACATGGACCCTTATTGTTGGAGAACAATGGTGCAGAAGAGGCTGGACCTTGGTCTTGCTGTAGAAGACTTTAGTCGTACAAATGATGTCTTGTATTCTTGTGAATGAATCAGCAATGTCTTGGTGCTTGGCCCTCTGAATGTATGCAAATGAAAGTGTCTTCTGCATACAACAGCTGAACCACTGAAAATAAAAAAACCTGGTTGGGGCATGGACAAAGTGAGCCAAAGGGCCTTGTTCTGTTCAGTATAGATCTACGACTATGACTCTTAATATACCTTCACTTCTTACAGGTACAAATCAAACCCTAGACTTTCTCAGATGACACAATTAAAATAAAGATACAAATATTTATTTTAGATGTAAAATTTATAACATTTTGACCTTAATTTCGTCATACAATGAAACTACGTTTTATCAGAATAGATTAAAGGATCGATAATATCATAACCTGCTCTAAAACTACATCCATGATAGAATGGCGGGGTAGACTTGATGGGCTGAATGGCCTAATTCTGCTCCTATCACATGATCTTCACAAATATTTATATCCAATGATTCCTAAACAATATAAAACAAACAACTTTAAAACACATGCATAACAACAATAATTCTGTGCACGCAATATAACTTGTTATCTCATCAGACTATCATACACACACTCAAGACCTTACAATCCCTTTAGAGATACAGCGCAAAAACAGGCCTTTTGACCTACAGAGTCCTCGCCGACCACGAACATCCCCAGACACTCGCACTGTCCTATACATTATGGACAATTTACAATTTTACCAAAGCCAATTAACCTGTACGTCACTGTATCTCTAAACTAAAAAAAACAACTCCTAAAACCACTTCTTCGTCTGGATGTAAACATACCATTATGGTGCGTTAACTCTCATTCGATGTTGAGGCTAATTGAAAGAGTTTTAAGGCAATGATAAGACTGCTTAACACTGTATATGTTGTTAAGGAAAGTTTGATTTGGGATATTTTGTGGTCTCTTTGTCTAGAATTTTAATTAAGTGGTGATAACATTTCAGGAAATGTACCCAAAACGCCAGTGAACAGGAATCCTGCCTAACTCAGAAAGGAAGTGGTCACAGTACTTATAACTCCTTTGAGAAATTCCAAACTTCCTCACTCCTCCCTTCCATACTGAAAGCAATTTATGTGAGAATACTATAACTGGTTATTCCAAGATAAACATTTCCTCCCAAGACAATTACTGCAAATTCTGTATGTTGTTTCCACTGTTACTTTTTGAATATCATTTTCATATTTTCCATGTGCTCTGTGTAGCGGCAGATTTTTATATCGTTCAAGAGATTACTCCCTCTAGCCGCTAAATGGACTACACGGTTAAGGGGAATCTTTGTGTACGCATGCAAGCTCTCCGTCGGGAACCTTCAGAGCTTCTTCACAGATAAATCTTCAAAACACAGTCTTTTGATGAATAAATTCTTTATTGTTTATGAAAAACAACAAACTTCTTCCGACTCGTATGCTATAATCTTCATCGAACTCCAGCTTCTTGCATTAAATGTTAGAAAACTCCTCATGTCTCCGTTACACTTCGCATGGTCAAAGGGTAAACCTTCCCCATGCTGGTCCAAAACTAAACTAAAAACTAAGCTTCTGCGCAAGAAACTTAGCTCCAAACACGCCATAAGATACGCCATAAATCCCACCCACAATATAACGGGCAGTCTAAAATTTAAAGACACGTCATCATTAATGACACACAAAACAAGTCAAATGGCCACTACACTCTGTATAAAGTAACACATTGCTCATCAGGAGAAAAATAGCAAGATTTCAATAGTCCTGATTACAAAAAATATTTCAGTCCCTAACTTTATCCCCTGCAGTAATTAGGATTCAGTATTAACTTGTTATTATCAATGAAGACAACGCAACCGAAAATTAACCAAAATGGCTTAAGTATCACATTTCTTCGTAATCTCACAAATTAGGATGTCACCATATATTTTGTAGATTTATTAAATGATACTTTTTCCATAAATGGAGCATTTGCAATTCCAATAGACTCAATCATATAATCAGTATAATGTTCATGGTTATGCTTAAAATAAGGCAATGATAGTACAAGCTCAGTAAATTAACCTGCTCTTTCACCATGGTTGGAAAATAAAATTATTATCAAAAGAGCGATATTGGTAGCACTCTTATCTGAGTCAGGTATTTGTAGACCTAGCTATAAATAACTATTGAAGCATCTATTGCAAGCGGTTTGACACTGCCAAAGTTGTGAGGAAATACAAAGAAGCTTTACAGGTGCTCTGGCCAATTTTTATCCTCAATTAATGTCCCAAATATTAACTAGTCTCTCTTGTGAACAAAATAAACTAGTTAAGTGCTAAACTGGCAGTATGTCACAAATAAATCGTCTGCCATATTTCCTACACTTGATCATGTGACGCACATATATGCTCCGACGTTTTAGATTGAAAGGTAAGTAGATAATGGAACTTCTCAATGATCAACAAACTGCTGAATTTTTAAACACCAACTGTCTAGCAATGCAGGTCTTCGCCATGTCACTAAATGCTAAAACTCCTACTCTGGAATTGATGAATAGACATATTCATCAATTCCAGATCACATTCTGCTAAGATTTTTTGGCACACTTGGATGGCAAAATGTCTCTGCGTCAAAGAAAAAAATCAAAATGCGTACGGGACTTGGAGATGGGATGGGTGTAGAGATATGGGAAAACTATTCCGCAAGGCCACGTACAAATGTCCTATAATTCCTGCTAATAACAACCCTTCAACAAGTAATTTTGATCAACAATAAGATATTATTTTGCAAGAATAAAATGTAAGATTGATAATATTGTAAATAATCCAGTAGATGAATACATAATAAACCATACAACACAAGAGCTTTAACATCCTAGATTTGAACTAGTGTAGAAAAAAAAACAATTGCTATCATGCATCAAATAAAATGTTGAAAGCGATTTAAATTATGCACAAAATCCTATCTCTATGCAGCCCTTTTCTCTTGTATCTGATCCATCTCTCTTTGAGGAAGAACCAGCTAACATCCATAACTGGCAACTCACAGTCAAAATAGCCCAGTAACGCTCGATAGACACAAAAAGCTGGAGTAACTCAGCGGGACAGACAGCATCTCTGGAGAGAAAGAATGGGTGACAGTTTGGGTCGAGACCCTTCTTCAGACTGTCTCTGGAGAGAAGGAATGGGTGACGTTTCGGGTTGAGAGTTCCTTCCCACACACCTAGTAACTCTCTGCTGTTTCTGCCTGCCCTTCCACTCAGATCACTATCTCAGCAGAAATTGAGAAATCAACCTGTTCACAACACTGCCTGATAGTGTTGCTATTCCAGTTCAGTGGAATCATCAGGATTCATCATCTTTGCAATTTTCAAATGACACAATTTGGATAAAATGGCCGAAGAGAATGCGTGCATTGCATACTTATAATGTGAGCTCAAATACCAACCATGGCAACCTTCTAAGAGACCAATAAACACAGCTGATTACGTTGAAAGCAAAATAATTATATCCAATCAACAGTAGCATGTTTTGGTCAAATTTGGCAGAAAAGTGTCTCATATATATTGGCTAACTTCATCTGAAGCACTTTTTAAACATACTCCCATGATTTACGCTCACTTCCATACTTCATTTACATTTCCACCATATGCAAGAATATATCTTTTTAGTTTAGTTTATTACTCTCACGTGTACCAAGGTACAGTGAAAAGTTTTGTTGCGTTCTATCCAGTCAAAGAAAAGACAGTACATGATTACAATCCAGCCGTCCACATTGCACTGATAAAAGATAAAGAGAATAACGTTTAATTCAAGATAAAGTTCAATAAAGACAGACTGAACACATCAGTCAGGGAGAGTGAGGAGGTCATAGAGAGGAGTTATAGAGAGGTGGTCACTCCAAGACCACGGGAGGCAGACAAGTGGGTCACGGTTAGGAGGGGCAAGGGGCAGAGGCAGGGACTAGAGAGTACCCTGGTGGCAGTACACCTTGGCAATAAGTACTCCTGTTTGAGTACTGTTGGGGGGGGACAGCCTACCTGAGGGTAGCAACAGCGGCCGGGCCTCCGGCACAGAGACTGGCCCTGTTGCTCAGATGGGTAAGGAATAGAAGAGGAGGGAAATAGTAATAGGGGACTCTATAGTTAGGGGGTCAGATAGGCGATTCTGTGGACGCAGTCAGGAGACCCGGACGGTAGTTTGCCTCCCTGGTGCCAGGGTCTGGGATGTGTCTGAACGTGTCCAAGATATCCTGAAATGGGAAGGAGAGGAGCCAGAGGTCGTGGTACATATAGGTACCAATGACATAGGTAGAAAAAGAGAAGAGGTCCTGAAAGGAGAATTTAGGGAGTTAGGAAGAGAGTTAAGGAGAAGGACTGCAAAAGTAACAATCTCAGGATTACTGCCTGTGCCACGTGGCAGTGAGAGTAGGAATGGAGCAAGGTGGAGGATAAATGCGAGGCTGAGGGACTGGTGCAGAGGGCAGGGATTCACGTTTCTGGATGATTGGGACCTTTTTTGGGGAAGGTATGACCTGTACAAAAAGGACGGGTTGCACTTGAACCCGAGGAGAACCAATATCCTGGCGGGGAGATTTGCAAAGGCTACTTGGGAGACTTTAAACAAGAACGGTGGAGGGGAGGGACTCAAATAGAGAAAGCTAGTAGACAGTGTTTGAGGCAGGAGGCAGAGAGGGGAAGCAACATGTAGGGGTGAAAGAAGAAAAAGATAATAAACAGAGAATAAGAGGTGGTGGGTTTCTTAAATGTTTATATTTTAATGCTAGGAGCATTGTAAGAAAGGTGGATGAGCTTAGAGCCTGGATTGACACCTGGAAGTGTGATGTTGTGGCGATTAGTGAAACATGGTTGCAGGATGGCTGTGATTGGAAACTAAATATTCCAGGATTTCGTTGCTTCAGGTGTGATAAAATTGGAGGAGCAAGAGGTGGAGGTGTTACATTGCTTGTCAGGGAAGATATTCCAGCAGTGCTCTGGCAGGATAGATTAGAGGGCTCGTTTAGGGAGGCTATTTGGGTGGAACTGAGAAATGGGAAAGGTGTAGCAACACTTATAGGGGTGTATTATAGACCGCCTAATGGGGAGCGATAATTGAAAGAGCAAATATGTAAGGAGATAGCAGATATTAGTAGTAAGCACAAGGTAGTGATTTTGGGAGATTTCAATTTTACACATATAGACTGGGAAACACATTCTGTAAAAGGGCTGGATGGTTTGGAGTTTGTAAAATGTGTGCAGGATAGTTTTTTGCAGCAATACATAGAGGTACCTACTAGAGAAGGGGCAGTTAGGAAATGAGACAGGACAGTTGATGGAGGTATGTGTTGGTGAGCACTTCGGGTCCAGTGATCACAATACCATTAGTTTCAATATAATTATGGAGAAGGTCAGAACTGGACCACGGGTTGAGATTTTTGATTGGAGAATGGCTAACTTTGAGGAGATGCGAAATGATTTAAAAGGAGTGAATTGGGACATTTTGTTTTATGGGAAGAATGTAGTAGAGAAATGGTGGACATTTAAAGGTGAAATTTTAAGAGTACAGAATCTTTATGTCCCTGTTCGGTTGAAAGGAAAGAGTAATAATTGTAAAGAGCTATGGTTTTCAAGGGAAATTGGACACTTGGTTTGGAAAAAGAGAGAGAGTCTACAATAATTATAGGCAGCATGGAGTAAATGAGATCCTTGAGGAGTATAAAGAATGTAAAAAGAATCTTAAGAAAGAAATTAGTAAAGCTAAAAGAAGATATGAGGTTGCTTTGGCAAGTAAGGTGAAAGTAAATCCAAAGTATATTAATAGCAAAAGGATAACAAGGGATAAAATGTGTCCATTAGAGAGTCAGAGTGGACAGCTATCTGCAGAGCCAAAAGAGATGGGGAAGATATTGAACAATTTATTTTCTTCGGTATTCACCAAGGAGAAGGATATTGAATTATGTGAGGTAAGGGAAACAAGTAGGGTAGCTATGGAAACTATGAGGATCAAAGAAGAGGAAGTACTGGCACTTTTGAAAAATATAAAAGTGGATAAGTCTCCAGGTCCTGACACTATATTCCCTAGGACATTGAGGGAAGTTAGTGTAGAAATAGCAGGGGCTATGACAGAAATATTTCAAATGTCATTAGAAACGGGAATGGTGCCGGAGGATTGGCGTACTGTGCATGTTGTTCCATTGTTTAAAAAGTGTTCTAAGAGTAAACCTAGCAATTATAGACCTGTTAGTTTGAAGTCAGTGATGGGCAAATTAATGGAAAGGATACTTAAGAGATAATATATATATAATCATCTGGATAAACAGGGTCTGATTAGGAACAGTCAACATGGATTTGTGCCTGGAAGGTCATGTTTGACTAATCTTCTTGAATTTTTTGAAGAGGTTACTAGGGAAATTGAGGAGGGTAAAGCGGTGGATGTTGTCTATATGGACTTCAGTAAGGCCTTTGACAAGGTTCCACATGGAAGGTTGGTTAAGAAGCTTCAATTGTTGGTTATTAATAGTGGAGTAGCAAGATGGATTCAACAGTGGCTGAATGGGAGATACCAGAGATGTCATTATCAATGGTGGATAACTGTTTGTCAGTTTGGAGGCCGGTGACTAGTGGGGTGCCTCAGGGATCTGTGTTGGGTCCACTGTTGTTTGTCATATACATCAATGATCTGGATGATGGTGTGGTAAATTGGATTAGTAAGTATGCAGATGATACTAAGATAGGTGGTGTTGTGGATAATGAAGTCGATTTTCAAAGTCTACAGAGAGATTTAGGCCATTTGGAAGAGTGGGCTGAAAGATGGCAGATGGAGTTTAATGCTGATAAGTGTGAGGTGCTACATCTTGGCAGGACAAGTCAAAATAGGCCGTACATGGTAAATGGTAACGAATTGAGGAATGCAGTTGAACAGAGGGATCTAGGAATAACTGTGCATAGTTCCCTGAAGGTGGAATTTCATGTAGATTGGGTGGTAAAGAAAGCTTTTGGTGTGCTGGCCTTTATAAATCAGAGCATTGAGTATAGAAGTTGGGATGTAATGTTAAAATTGTACAAGGCATTGGTGAGACCAATTGTGGAATATGGTGTGCAATTCTGGTCGCCAAATTATAGGAAAGATGTCAACAAAATAGAGAGAGTACAGAGGAGATTTACTAGAATGTTGCCTGGGTTTCAACACCTAAGTAAAGGGCCTGTCCCACCAGCATGCGTGGTCGCTTGAGCCGTACAGCCTCGCGGGGCCGGTCCCACTTCGATCGCCGGAGCCGTATGGAGTTGTGTGAGGCTGGTCCGGACATCACGCGGGGCTTCGAAAAACTGACACTGTCCAAAAATCCCACGCTGCAACGGCCTGTCGGCCTGCAGCCGCATTGAGGCCATACACAGCCGCATTGAGGCCGTACACAGCGTCTCGAAGGCGTACGCAGCGTCTGGACGCCGTACGCAGCGTCTTGACGGCGTACGCCTAGCGCGAGGCGTTGCGCGATGACGTCACCGCCCGGTGTGCCATTGCATGATGACGTAACCGCCCGCCGTGCGACGTCCAAATTCAGTCGGCCCGCCTCCTGCCCAGCTGATTGGTGAGTATGATGTTGGGACCAGCTCCAGACGGCTCCGCGGTTGCAAGTGGGACCGGCCCCGCGAGACAGTACGCCTCAAGCCACCACGTTTGGTCGCGCTTGCTGCATGCAGTCACATGCTGGTGGGTACAGGCCCTTTACAGAGAAAGGTTGAACAAGATAGGTCTTTATTCTTTGGAGCGCAGAAGGTTAAGGGGAGACTTGATAGAGGTCTTTAATATTATGAGAGGGATAGACAGAGTTGACGTGGATAAGCTTTTTCCATTGAGAGTAGGGAAGATTCAAACAAGAGGACATGATTTGAGAGTTAAGGGACAAAAGTTTAGGGGCAACATGAGGGGGAACCTCTTAGAGAGTGGTAGCTGTGTGGAATGCACTTCCAGTGGAAGTGGTGAAGGCAGGTTCGTTTTTATCATTTAAAAATAAATTGGATAGGTATATGGACGGGAAAGGAATGGAGGGTTATGGTCTGAGTGCAGGTAGATGGGACTAGGTGAGAGTAAGTGTTCGGAACGGACTAGAAGGGCCAAGATGGCCTGTTTCCGTGCTGTAATTGTTACATGGTTATATGGTTATCTCTGGAGAGAAGAACTGGGTGAGGTTTTGGGTCGAGAAGAAGGGTCTTGACCCGAAAAGTCACCCATTCCTTCTTTCCAGAGATGCTGCTTATCCCGCTGAGTTACTCCAGCTTTTTGTGTCTATCTTCGGTTTAAACCAGTATCTGCAGTTCCTTCCTACACAAAGACAGACTGAAGATAGTTCAAAGGTCTCCGATGATTTAGAGGTGTGGTCAGGACCGCCCTCTAATTGGTGAGAGGTTCTAATCAGGTTCAGTGCCTGATAACATTTGGGAAGAAACTGTCCCTGAATCTAGAGGTATGTATTTTCAAACTTACGTACCTCTTGCCTGATGGAAGAGGTGAGAAGAGGGAGTGACCAGGACGAGATATGGCTTGATAATGCTGGTGGTCTTGCCAAGGCAGCATGAAATGCAAATTGAGTCAATGGAAAGGAGGTTGATTTGTTTAGGAAAGAACTGCAGATGCTGGTTTAAGCCAAAGATAGACACAAAAGGCCAGAGTAACTCAGTGGGACAGGCAGCATCTCTGGAGAGAAGGAATGGGTGATGTTTCAGGTCGAGACCCTTCTTCAGAATGGTTAGGGATAAGGGAAACAAGAGTTCATTGTTCTTTATCTCTCCACATCACTGTCTATATCTCTCGTTTCTCTTATCCCGTTTCCCTTATCCCTAACCAGTCTTAAGAAGGGTCTTGACTCGAAACGTCACCCATTCCATCTCTCCAGAGATGCTGCTTGTCCCACTGAGTTACTCCAGCATTTTGTGTCTAGGTTGATTTTTATGATGGTCTGGGCTGCGTCCACAATTCTCTGCAATTACTTGCGGTCTTGGATGGAGCTGCTCCCAAACCACACTGTGATGCATCCCAATAAAATGCTTCCGACAGTTCATGTGTAGAAGATAGCGAGGGTTGTTGGGGACATGCTGAACTTCCTAAGCTGTCTATGTAAGTTGAGACGTTGGTGTGTATACTTGCCCATAGATTTGATGCATCATTATCAAATGATAACAGACTCCACCATCAGGAAAAAAGGCTTGTGACTAATGCTGATGCTATCAGTGTGCACAAAGATTGGTTCAGCATGGACTTAGACTATCAGTAGCCCGAGTCAGGCGTTAAATGGGCTCAATTAATGAATTCCAACCAGTGCATGTTGTGTTGGCAACTTACCCGTCCGTGTAAGTTGAAAAGTTTTAAATGAAAATCACATTTTTCTTTCAATGTTATTTTGCAATTCTAAATGTGTAGGAAAGAATTGCAGATGTTGGTTTGAATCAAAGATAGACACAAAATGCTGGAGTAACTCAGCGGGACAGGCAGACATGTGAGACAGACGGGAGATGCTGCCTGTCCCGCTGAGTTACTCCAGCATTTTGTGTCTATCTTCGATTTGAAATTCTAAATGTACCTACAGTAGAGTAGCAATGCTTGAGAACTTTAAAATATTTTATCTTTAGAGGCATACAACCTGATATCCAGTCACAAATCAGAACTAGATACTCTTATGTGCCACAATACGTGAAGAAGGGTCTCGACCCGAAACGTCACCCATTCCTTCTCTCGAGATATGCTGCCTATCCTACTGAGTTACTCCAGCATTTTGTGTATGTCGGTGAAGCTTTTTAGTGCAACTAGGTTGATGTATATGAAGTGAGATTAAGGCATGTAAGCAAAAACACAGTCTTGACATAATGTCTCAAGGCTGAAGGGTTTTGGGTGGTGAAGATGAACAAAATGCACAGATTAAAAGTCATAATATATTCCTATTTAGATCCATCCTTCTAGGCAATGAGTTACAGGGAAAAGAAAACATAGGAATACATTTCATTAACTCAACTACATATGCATTTACTTTCCTGGCTTCTGATTCTAAGCATCTGTGGTTCAGGATTTCCTTTGAACAGCTAAACGACTTTTTAAACTAACTCCCTTATCCTCACATTTCTGTGTACCTTTGAATCTTTTCTCTCCCCCCCCCCAACTCCCATCCCCCCGCCCCGGCTCCCATTTTAACTTTCTGGATAAAGTAGAGGCACAGAGTTCTTCTCTGTTCAGAGATTCACTAATTGACCTGCCAACCAGCCTGACAATTCCCTCTGGATATTCTCAGCAGACCTCTTGTATGTTGGACCCTTTTCTGAATGGAATTACCTCCATTGTAACACTGCAGTTACTTTATAAGGCCATCAATGATGAGATATGCTTTGCCTCAAGCTCTTTCATTTCAGATAATTAGAGTTGTTGACTCATTAAAACATCAATCTCTCCTGCCTCAATGCTATAGTCACCATCTTCTTAAACCTGCCCAGATTTAGTTTATTTAAATCACAACACTTGAACATAACTCATTCCTGAATTAAGTCAATGAGAGAAAAATCACATATCCTATAACGTGACACTGCTCAAAGGTATGCCGCTTTTCCCAGCGATATTAATGACTTACTTTGGTCATGTAAATGACACAGCATATAAATTCTCTGGTAATACCAAGCTGAAAAGGCCAAATGTAGTCACTGTTATTCAAAGCCCAAGTCTCTCAGTTGTTTAAAGTAAAATAAATTTAGTTTGTTCCAAGTTTTGGCACCAAAAGCAGTTCACCACCAATAAGGTAGCTTTTATATTCGTGATGCAGTAAAAATAACATCTTGTAGGCTTTTTTCTGGCAATCACATAATAATTAGAGATTATCTTATGCTTTCTATTGGAGGATGTCAGACCAGACTCAGAAAAACAATACCTTAGAACAATGACATGATACAAGGTAAATCCAAATTTGTAGTTGAAAGGTTCTGGATGAATGTTTGTACTGAAGAATCACAAGGCTAGCGGCTTAATGTTCTCCTCCATTGTTGTAATTTCTATCATTCTATAAAATCTTTCCTTTAGCAGATTGCGAGCGCAGAGAGCTGGGCTAAGAATAATGGTGATGAGCTCATTCAGGTCAATGTGCTTTACAAGTACAAGCTCAATGGCTTTTATGAAATTCTATTGTGTGGTTCGGGTCAATCATGGCATTAGATACTCAAAACCTTAATAGGTTTTGACTGGCGTTTCCAATTCAGAACTATCACTTTCATAAAAAACAAAGAGACAAGAAATAGGAACAGGAGAAAGCCATTTAGTCTTTACAATCTGCTCCAATATCCTTCAAGATCAGTACAGATCTCCTCAATGCCACTTTAATGTGTGCATTACGCTCGATTTCCTGAGCATTCAGAAACTTATTAATTTGCAGGAAAGAACTGCAGATGCTGGTTTAAACCAAAGGTAGACACAAAATGCTGGAGTAACTCAGCAGGACAGGCAGCATCTATGGAGAGAAGGAATGGGTGATGTTTCGGGTTGAGACCCTTCTTCAGACTGAAGATATGAAGAAGGGCCTCGACCCGATACGTCACCCAGAAAACTATTAATCTTTGTTTCTAGTTTCCACTAACTTCTCCAGCATTGTTTTCCCAATATTTATTTTGTTCAGTTCTCTGGCAATTCTGGCAAGCGTTTTTGTGTTTTCTTCTATGACGAGGAAGACAAAGTAGGTGTTTAAAGTTGATGAATTCCTCTACCATCTCCTTATAACCCCACAATGAACTCTCCCATCTTTACTCTAAAAGGAATTTTACATAACTTGACTGTAGGGGCAATGGGAAACAGACGATATTCATCACCTTAACAATCAAATTGATTGGAGAGTCTGACAACACCAAATAATTGCAGTTGATCGTGGCTGCGGTGAATTTCAACAGATTTGATAACTAACTACTGTTTCATTCATTGTTAGCAGCCATGTATGGACCAATAAGTGATTGGGACACCATTGTTTATGATGCAAATCAAGATTTATTAGCACTATTATTTAAATTAATTGTGGAGCAGTCATAACTCCTTTCTATTTTTCAAATGAACTGTATTGCTATGGCGAGAACTCTCACCTGAGCCAGAAGGTAATGGGTTCAGGGATCATTGCAAAGACTGAAACACAAAAGTCTCAACCAACATCCCAGTGGAGAACAGAAGGAATGCTGAATTATCAGAGCAACTGTCTTTCAGATTGAACTTCTGGTTGTAATTCATCTGCATCTCTCAAGTGGAAGTGCCAAGCTGAATAGGATACAAGGAAAATCCAGTTTTGTACTCTGTGCAATTACCATCACTGAAAAACAGATTATCTACACATTAAATCACATGATTGTTTGCTGTATATAAACTAGCTGGCCCATTTCCACATCACTACTGCACTAAAAATACTCAACAAAACATGGGGCATCTTGAGATTGTGCTAGGTGCTACATAACGCAAGCCAATATTTCATTTTATTCTTCACAAATCACTCCTCCACCTTTGGGTATCTAATTTCACCATCCTCTGCTTGTCTTCTCAACCTGTTGCTCCATAGAATTACTCACAACAATGTCAATACTAAGATAGAAGCAGAAACACACAGCTGCACTCAACCTTTGTAAATTTATGGGCCTGTCCCACTTAGGCGATTTTTCAGCAGACTGCCAGCGACTGTCAAGTTGCCGGCAGTCGCCTGGAAAACCGGCAAGTGGAACGGCGACTGTCAGAGTGGAACACACACAAACGCAAACACATCGCTTCCTTCACCAGCCCGTTTGGCAGGCGGAGAACAGGGCAAGTGGGGAGAGCGCTGTCTAAAAAATTCTCACGGTGCAAATCCAAGGTGAAACAGACACACACCGCGATGAACATGAAGGTTGGCGCTGTAAAAAGACGGTTAAAGCACAGTAACTGTACTAAAGCACAGTAACTTACCGTACGGTAAGTCCTTTAAAAGAAGGGGGGAGGGGAAAAGGAGTGGAGACATCTTTTAAGAAGCCAGAGATACACGGCTGTGAAGCTCGGCGGACATTTAACATTACCGGTCGGTTATCCTTGATTCTGAAAACTACTGCTTACCTTTTTTTTCCCCCAAAGAGCCAATGAAATTCACCGGTCAGCACCGGCTATAGCCTACGAGAACCTCCGAGAACCTTCTACCTCCAGGCAACCCACTAGGACCTCTTGGCGACCCACCTACGGCTCGAGAATTCTCGCTACTCTCCATGGCGGCTTAATTCTAGTCGCCGCTAATTTTTCAACATGTTGAAAAATTCACCGACCATAATGAGGCCGTGACTAGTTCCCAGAATGCAGGAACTCCTCACGACCATGAAGGCGACTACCCGGCAACCACCCGCGAACATGTGGCGACCATGTGGGGACTGCAGAGTCTCCTGCAAGGTAAAATTATTATAGGTCACCCAATCACACCTTTAACTTCCAACTCAAATGGGCAAACCAAATAACATTTATTAAATTAAACTTATTGTGCAGGAACGTCTACCTTATTTTCTAACATAGATAAAAGTTTTATAGAATGGCAATCCTAGATATAGCAACTATTACTGACTACACAATTCTCCAAAGCAATATTGATTTCTGTACTTGAAGATGTGCAGAAACATCAGTACGTTTGAGCAATACATGTTTTACAGGTTCCAGCAGAACAATTCATTAAGAGCAACCTGCAATAATCCATCAAAATCCAAAAGAACATTTGAACTCATGCCCAACTTTTCTAAGTTTATTCTTTAACTTTAGTTTCTGATCAAATTTAATCAGAATAAATTTAATTGTGAACAATCCACATCAATATTCATAGTTCCAGAAGTATTCTATATCTGCTTGTACCTGATGGAAATACCAAAACTCATTCATTTCTAGCACAGAACAGACCAGGCAGTCATTATTATATAATGCCAAGTTATTATATTCATCCATTTGTAATGTGCAACTAAAGTCGAATGCCTAAACAAAAAGATCTTCCTCAATCAACTGCAACAAATTAGCAGATTAGACAACTATTGATTACTCACGCAGGCACGGGACATATGTTTCAGGACTAACCATTCAGGAAAAGCCAAAAATAGAGGAGAGTGGTTAATTAAAACAATGGGAAATAAAAGTTGACTTCCATATCACAAGTATCTCTGAACAGTGATCAGTAGACCAGATGTGGTTTTTTTTCATTCTGGAAAGTCACGGCATGCCAAAATAAGTTGTTAAAAACATACATGTCAATAGAGCTGTTGAAGAGACAGATGAGGAATGTTTGTTGCCACAGCACAATTCCCATGTGAGAAGCTGGATGCTATCAGTGATGAGAAAAGAATTTAAACAGGAAGATACAATTGAAACGCTGGTGACTGACAAGTTAGACTGCAAGGAATGGACCAGACAGGCTTTCTGAAATACATTGTCCCTGAATAACTTCATGGCAGGATGTGAACGTTTTATTGTCTCAACGAGTAGAACAAGTGTTGACAGTATGCTGGAACGGTTTCAAACTCTTCGTGTGTGAAAGTACTATCCTTTTTCAGTGAATAAAGTGATTTTTCAAGTTTAATCATGATAATGATAATTAACATTAAATCTCACTTTTTCAGCCAAAAATGTAAGCTTTCCACGCAAATCTGTGTATCAACTTCCATGCAACCCTCCTCCCCTCCACATCTATTTATATAGTCATTTAATTTTGCTATTGATTCCATTTTACATATAAATGCAAGGAAATAAATTATTTATGCAAATTATGCAAATTCAGAATAAAAATATGCATACCACACTATGCTCTGCAATAATTCAAATTGACCACCCACTGAAAAACAAATAATAATTTTTGCCACTGATCCAGTTGTGATAATCTCTTTTACTGCTACCTCACTTTCAGATGTAATGGTTTCCACATTTGATCAAAAAAAAATGAATGCCATATGCCCAAGCACATTATTAGTGTTAGTAGTTTGGAGCTTATTATAGTGACGGGTTGACTTTAGTATAATCTGGCTAGCTTTATCATGTTGTCTTCTTAAAGTGTTTTCTTCCCACCACAACCAACCCTCCCCCCCCCCCCCCTCCCCCACCCCCCCCCCCCCCCCCCCCCTCCCCCAAAACCAACCCAGGTAAATCGAGCAACAGCACATATTGTTAAAGACAATACCATAGATGTTAAATAGACTGCATGGTATCTAAAGGAACATTTGTGGAGTGTTAAAAAGTAGTGATTTAGCCAAGTCAGGAAAACAACATTATAAACTGTAATAAGTACATTCTTCATTAACCTTAGATGCTTAAATGGATCCATCCCAGTCCACCAAAATTAAATTATTTTGCTTCTTTTGTTTCTAAGAACTCAAATTGGGATACATCTGAAGACGTTTCAAGCAAAGGTTCCAAATTCACAACACAGGATTTCCAATAATTCAGAATGAATTTGAGGTTTTATACCAACAATTCCAATGCATAAAAGGTGTAGAAACAAAAAGAGTTCTAAACTAACTCACTAGCTCAGGAAAGTGGGATGAGTAAATTGACCACATGTTTTGCATACTTTCCATTTTCAATTTTATGCAACATTGATGTAGGCACACAAAATAGAATAGAATTGGAGTGTGGTGACGTCTCATTAGAATGACATATGTAGTTGTGGCCAAAAGATTTTGGATTACACTATACCCAACAGACTCTGCGGTGCTTGCACATTCACCATGAGAAGTTTCACAAGAGTTTCTTCTGTCAGGTGCACCTGTTTGCTTCACCATTCAACGTTTGCTAGAGGGTTAATTGGCAATTGTACGTTATTCCTTGTCTAGACGAGGAGCAGAAAAAACATTCAATGAGGGGAGAAAATACATTTCTCGGGTAATGGGAAATAAGGTGGGGAAAAAAATGGAACAGATGGATTATTCTTTTGATAGCTGGGCGGGATGTGATGAACGGAATATCCACCTCCTTTGATACTGAAAGAAAGATAGATGTCAATGGAACATCACTGGAGTATTTTATAGCAAACACCATTGGCTGCGCTTTATCGACCCACAACATTTGCTCAGCCACCAAGCACGACACCCGGACGCTGCAGCGAATCGTCCGATCAACTGAGAAGGTTATTGGCTGCAACGTTCCCTCCATTGACGAACTGTACACTGCAAGGGCCAGGAAGCGAGCGGGTAAGATCATCTCTGACCCCTCTCAACCAACACTGCACATCAATGGCGACTCACTGAGCACTTGTATATCCCCGAAATCTGAGTGACCACCCACATTAGTAACAGGAAGCATTAGAATATTGGTGTCAGAAGAAACTGTGGATGCTGATTTAAACCGAAGATAGACATAAAATGTTGGAGTAACTCAGCGAGACAGGCAGTATCTCTGGAGAGAAGGAATAGGTGACGTTTCGGGTCAAGACCCTTCTTCATATTGGTACTATACCAACCTTGCAGAGTGATTAAAAACAACAACATTTCAAGAAAACTCCACATCAATAAATGGGGTGGATATGGATTTGAGTTGATATTGTACACATTGCCCACAACAGACAACAGTGCGCTATGGACTGAAAGTGCTGTCTTTTAGAGAGTCAGATCTGTTTTGAGTAGGAATGATACATGGAAAAGATATTCCACCTGCAGTTAACTCTATTGCTGATGAACATAGAATCATTTCTCTACCATAAGCAATGAGAACATTAATATCACAGAACTGCCCCTAACTGGATTCCTCTGTTCCACTGGCAGGTCTGGCAGAGAAATAATAAATCACTTAGAGATATACAGACAATACTGTCTAATTCTGAGTGAAATTTGAAGAATGATTGTCACCACAACCAAAACATTTCAAGCAGATGCTTGATAGCACAGGGATGGAGATCCCACAGTAGATTCCATCACAATCCTAAAATAGAATTTATGCTAGAGCCAAAAGGAAAAGAGATCAAAGCAACAATGCACCAAAGAGGCCTAGCATTAAAGAAAGTAAATGCAGTTAGTTTACCATAAAGATACCAAATGATATTGCAGGAATAAGTTAATAAATAATTAATCCTCCTAAGACTGAATTTATTCTGAAAGGGAGATATTTGTTGATCATCAGAAATTACTTAGCTCAATCTCAAACATTTCCTGACGGAAATGGGTTTAGCCTAAGTATCTACTGCTGTTTAATTAAATACTTTTTCTCTATTGCTAATTCAATCATTCCTTCAATTATAAGGTCAGAGGAAGGAATGTTTGCTGATGTTTGCACAGTGATTGGATTGATTGAAAGATACAGCAGGGAGATAACCTCATTGGTCCACCGATTCCACACCAACCATCAATCACTTGCTCACACTAGTTCTATATTATCCCACTTTAGCATCCACTCCCTACATGTCAGGAGCCATTTACTGCAGCCAGTTAAACTATCCCACCATCCTGGGAATTAACCTGGTGATCCAACCATTACCCCTGACATTCAATAGCATCACCATCACTGAGTCCTGCACGATCAATATCCTGGGTAGTTACCACTGACTAGAATTTGAACTGAAGTAACTTTATACACAACATGGCTACAACAGCAGGTGATAGGCTTGGAATCCTACAGCAAGTAACTCACTGCAGACACGGGTTCAATCCTGACTACGGATGCTGTCTATACAGAGTTCATTATGTTCTTCCTGTGACCAGGTTTATTTTCTCCAGGTGCTTCGGTTTACTCGCATTCCCGAAATGTGCATGTTTTTAAGTTAATTGGCCTTTGTAAATTGCCCCTAGTGTGTAGGATAGGGTGCCGGTGATCGGTGCGCACTCGGTGGGCCGAAGACCTGTTTCCTGAGTGGAGATGAGAAATTGGTGGGCATCCAGATGGGGCCCAGGGAAGGGGAGGAAGAGAGAGGGGTTAGAAGAGAAAGGGGGTGGGGGGATGGGGTTAGTTGAATCAAATATTCATACCATTGGGCTGTAAGCTACCCAAGCAGAATAAGATGTTCTGTTCCTCCGTTTTGTGTGTGGCCTCTGGCAACGGAGGAGACCCAGTACAGAAAGGTCAGTGTGAAAATGGAAAGGGGAGCTAAAACTGTTAGCAACTGGGAGATACAGTAGGCTTAGTGGACCGCGTGATCGAACGCAAATGTTCAGCAAAATGGTCGCAAATCTGCGTTTGATCTCACCAACGTACAGGAGGCCACATTGGGTACACTGAATACAGTAGACATATATCTACATATCATCCATCTAAATATCCCTTAATTAATGGCCATTACTCTTACACTCCTAAGGAAGATCACTGTGTAAGTATCATCTTTATGACTGTAAAGTCTAGAAATTAATTTCAAGTTGTATCAAATATGCACTATTGCAACATCGGCACACTGTACTCCATGAATGAAATTTGGTTCTATTGATATGGTTATGAATTTCAGAAGCTGAATACAACATGCAGTCACTACTAAGGAGCACATTTTGCACAAGCAACCAAGCATGAATTATTGACTCGATCTACGCAACAGACCAGATGTCCTGCCATGGACACCAGCGACACATCACTGTCTCGGAAAAGAAGCCAACATAAAGTCGTGTCCCACTCCGGTCTTTCCTTCTTCTCCCTACTCCCATTCATCAGAAGGTACAGAATCTTTGAAGCAGCACCACCAGACTTACAAACAGCTTCTTCTGCGCTGTTTCAGGCTTCTGAACAGTCCTTCAAGAAGCTAGCGTACTGTCTAAATCTCCTCTACTCCATTGCTGATTGTACATGTAACTGATAGGCTACAATGCTGAGAACTATATTTCTGCACTCTGTATTGTGCACTTTTCTCTAGCTATTGCACTTGAGTTTGACCTGATTGCATTTGTATAAATAATACTCTGTATAATTCTTTAATCTGATTAGATAGGATGCAAAACAAAATCATTTCATTGTGCCTTGGTACAGGTGACAATAATAAATCTAAACCTAGTAGGCCCATATCACTTCCCAAGTTCTAGAATAGACAATAAATGAGACTTTACAAAAATTCAAATTCAAAGAACTTTTTTTTACATAACACCGTGGGGTGGCACAGCGGTAGAGCGTCAGAGACCCAGTGTCAGAGACAGCGCCAGAGACCCGGGTTCGATCCTGACTACGGGTGCTGTCTGTACGGAGTTTGGACGTTTTCCCCGTGACCTGTGTGGGTTTTCCCCAAGATCTTTGGTTCCCTCCCACACTCCAAAGACGTACAGATTTGTCAGTTAAGTTGCTTGGTATAAATGTAAACTGTCCCTAGTGTGTTAGTGTGCAGGGATCGCTGGTCGATGCAGACTGCCGAAGGGCCTGTTTCCGCGCTGTATCTCTAAACTAAACTAAACAAAAGGGAAATTAATACTTGTAAATCTTCACCTGAATAATGCCCTTTTAAATTCAAAATTGTACAAGTTTCCTAACAGCATTTAAATTAGGTAAAAGTATTTTTCTACTATGTTACTTTTAACATAAATACCACATAAAAGGTACATGAATATACCAGCTGGCAAATGAAAATTACAAATGTTATTAAATTGTTTAACAAGAGCAATACCTTACGTTAAAGATGCTTGCAACAAGCTTGGAGAAATGATCAACATTGTGATAATTTTTCTTACAAGATATTAAATTGGGAAACATTCAAATTGGCAGTCGGCCATCAGCACCAGATTCTCTTGGATCCAAATGATGGCAGTAGGGCATGGGCCATGATCAAAGTCAGTAGTGCTGTTGTTTGGCAGCGAATTCAACTTCACAGAGATTGATCGGTAACTCTCTATACCTCCCCCAGAACATGAACACACCAACATTTCCCAGACCACAATTAACGTCAGCTGCACAATCAAAGCTTCCAGCAGGCCCCATGCTTCTCATGATCTTTCTCCTGATCTGCAAACATGTCTATCCTAGTAGTTTACCTACTTTACCTCTCATTGTTCACAGGACCGCATACAAGAATCTGTCTGCTACTTCGAACAATTTAAACATAACTATTTGAGACTTTGTGATTATTTCTCCATTTCTATGTTCTTGACCCTCACAATTCCACTGTTAGTTTCTTCATGCCTTTACCAAGGCAGCGTGCAAGTTCTTTGATTTTTTCTTGATCAGGAACCCGACCAGTTGCCCTCGATTGCCAATATAATTTGCCTGCCTCTGCTTGTTATTATACTCCACTGATTCCAATTGTTTTGTCCAAATACAGGTCATCACTATCTATCTATCTATCATATCATATCATATATCATATACTTATTAAAACTCTGATCTTGTACGTGTGTATATGTGTGTGTATATGTGCGTGTATATATGGTTGTCTTTAAATCTTCGCAAAAACACTACACGGTAACTATTACATTTTTACATATTCTGATTGACATTTTTCCCCTCGAGGCCGAGAACACCTTCACTGAACATTTTATTCTTTATTTCTCAACTTATTAAAAGTAAGTAAAGGTTTAAAAACATCAAAAGAATTTTAAAATAATTTAAAACGACCAGCTTCAACTGACAACGTCACAATGGCTCAGCTAGCAGTGATCAGCAAATTTACGTTCAGGAACAGCTTGAGTTGGAGGACCACGCCTCCCGTGGGGGCTACGTCACAATGGCTCAGCTAGCAGTGACGACACAGGACTTGTCTATTTATTTTAAATCAATTATCCTGCTTTCTGATTTTAAAAATATTATCCATCCTGCTGTTTTTTTCCCCAATGTACCTTTATGTCTCCTGCCTTAACCTATCCTGCTCTTTATCTAATTGAAAATCTTTCCCCCACCCCTTTTACCCAGTCTATATATTTGCTGATAAACATTAAAAAGCACAAGCACAAAATAATGCAAATACTGGAAATTTGCAATCTGTTTTTATTTAAGTAGTTCATTGGTTATAGGTGCCTCAGGACATCCTGGGTCTGTGCATACTCTTTTATAAATGCAAGTCTTGTTTCTTTTTCTTTAAATAATTTTATCTTTAATTTCCCTCAGTTCAGAGAAAAAGGTCAGCAGCTGCAATGCTAACTCTCACCATAGATGATACATAAATGATTCCAGCATTTCTGGTTCTTATAATTAACAAACAACAATGGTGAGGCAGGGATATTTTGCAGTTGGAATCAGGAAAACGGTAATGAAGTGTTACAAGTGTGCTACTCTGGAAAAATACATTGAAGTGGATTAAACAAGTTTGATCCAAATTGAGAGACTGGAAAGTTAGGATATAGTCAACTAATCAACATTCAGAAATCTCAAATATTAATTTAGTTAGAATAAAAAACGTCAGATAAAAATAGGTTTTACTGAAGAAAGAGAACACAAATTTACTGAATGAAGAGAAATTAAAAAATACACTAGAAGCACAGGCCTGAAAATACACCATAATTGCCAAGTTTAAGAGTTTTTTTGTACAGTTAATATGTGCCTGGATTTTACAGGACGATGTTTTCAAGTTCTCTCTTTTCTGTTAATGTTACCCACTTATCTTCCCATAAAGCAATTCTGCCAACTGCTTTTCTGAAGCCGGACTGACTGATGTAGTTTCTCTCTGTAAATTCTCTTTGGATTAACCACTCAGTGAAAGATCAAACTTTTTTCATAGGACAATGGCAAGTGTGAGTGGCTCATCTCTGACTGCAGATTTAGCTTCAGAGATTCACTGGAATTTTTGTGGTCTGGAATTTGTACTATATCCACTTACATTCTCCATAAATATAGTTGAATCATATCAGTCTCAAAACATTTAGTGAACGAAAATGTTCTTGAAAGTTCTTGAAAACTGAAATTAGCAGAATAAATAACAGATGCAGATTTAAATGGCAAGTGAAAAAAAAATTATATTTTGATTAATGAAACAAAAAAATTAATTAGAAGCACAGTGCAAGTCAAATGTATAATTGTTTAATTGTAAAGGAGGCACAGTAGTACCTGCTGCTTCAAAGCACCAAAGACCTGGGCTCGATCTTGATCGTGAGTACTGTCTGTGTGGAGTTTGCACATTCTCCCTGCAACCGTGTGGCTTTCCTCAAGGTGCTCCAATTTCCTCCCACATCCCAAGACATGCAGGTATGTTGGTTAATTGGCCTTTATAAAATGTCTCAGGTGGTAGGGAGTGGATGCAAAAGTGGGATAACATGGAACTATTGTGAACGTTGGGTGGCATGGGCTCAGAGTGCTGAAGTGTCTGTTTCTGTGCTGTATCTTTCAATCAATTCAATCAATCAGTTCATGTTGGGAAATACATAAAAAGGTAAAAAATTGTCTTTCAATTTTAAAGTATAAAGCACAAAGATAAAAAACTTAACAAATTCATCGCCAGAATTTCTTAAAACATTCAATATTATAGTCAGTTTTGCAAACCAAATTTTCTGGAAAGGACACAAAAACTAAAGAATAATTCACTGGGATGAAAGCAGAGATTAGAAACCATCATTGTGAAAAAAATCTACCGTGGGGCTGATTTTTTTATGGGCAAAGAGAAAGCTATGACAAAACAAAAGATATCCTTTAAGTGTTGAAGGATTTAATTAGAAACACTACAAAGAGCAGTATAACATTTATCTTTTCGAGCATTTTCACTCTTTATTAGATCTTGAATAATCTATATTTTAACAGAATCCCAATAAAATAAGTTGACATTTTTCAGTTTAAGCAATACCCACACTGTTGTGAGCAAATGAGTTATAGAATTGCAGTATCTTTTGTGAGGATAAAAAGGGTTGCTTTACTTCATTTAATAAAATTCCAGGTCTAATTTTACCATCATATAATCGTGCTCTCCATTTGACCCAACAATAAGATAAGAATTGCCTCTACAAGTTTTTATTTCAATAGGTCACGCTCAACTTTCAAAGGAAGACGAATTAAGTTTATACAATATTCTTTATAACTCAACAATTAGACTCCACACATCCTTGATAAGAAGTAATAATTTCCTCTGAATGGGGAATCATGAGGAGAGGTTATTAGTTTAACACGGCCATTTGTGTTTAAGCTGGAAATGGAAATTAGGGCTTTTCCTTAAGAATGGTTGGAATATGCACTACATTGTCAAAGAGAGGGTTGTTGCAGGGGGGGTTGTTGAAGTTGCATATATTAAAATTAAATTTTAATAATGGAGGCAATAACCAAAAGCGATCAAATCACTCAGCATCTGGGAAAGCACACAACAATGCTTGTGATTGCTCCAGTCAAAACCTGGCACAGACCAAATAGCCTCTTCTGTGCTGTGATAAATTCAATGGTCCTTTAATATGATTAGTGAATTTTCTTTACCTACTCCCACAGTTCCCATATCATGCATACCAGTTGTTGCTGTCTTCCATCAAAGATGACATTTACAAGCCATGTTATCTCTGCTCTCCACTCCTTTACAAACTTCATTAAGTGGAGCAATAGCACATTAGTGAGATGAGGTTTCACCTCTGTCTCCTCTCAGATGCCGAAGTGATGACTATTTGCACAATTCAAATTGCTGTGCACACTGTTTGAAGACAAGCATGCCATTGTAAAATGATAAAGTCTACTTGGGGCTGCAGTTAATTCTCAGAAACCCCAACCACTGTAACCTGAAGACATGTCCAGCAAGATATACCCAATCTATTGTCCAGTGCAAAAGCATACATTTTTGCCTTTATTAGAAACAAATTCAAAACAAATTAACTAAGGTTACTGAATAACAATCCAACAATTGTAATGCAATTATTTGGGGTGTGCACAACAAAGACTGGGGATTTTTATTTATTATGGAATCTTGGTTCCAGCTTTACATTCCTGAAAATATAAGCTAAATTTTTTAAAAGGAGCTAGCCAGCAATTTGAATTGTGCAAATAGTCATCACTTCGGCATCTGAGAGGAGACAGAGGTGAAACCTCATCTCACTAATGCGCTGGCCAACATATATTAAAACTACAAGAGTCAATATTCAACCATTTGGAAATTCAAATCATTTAGCAGATAGTTCACCAGGTGATGTTTGCCACACCATCCCCTTGCCAGCACCAATGCCCCACCACCAAACCGGTCAGTCGCCGGAGGTCCTGGGTCCCTCTTCCCACGCTCCCTTCACACTTAAGCAAAATTTTACTGTGTCTTCTTAAAAAAATCAATTTAAAATATGTTGCGGTATTAATAAAATGAAATTCGGCAAAGATTTGGCCAAGTTGTGATTTTTGTTTTGCAGTAGAACTAATTGCTAACATGCTAATTGCTATCGCTAACAGGCTTGATCCTGTCATTCCCCTTCCACATTAAGTGATTGGTTTTCTTGAAGCATGGTCACTGAGAAGCTTGAAACGTGGCTCCCTGGTCACATCCTTGCTTCAAACTCACAGGTTAAATTGTACTGTGTGATATCTTCTTAAAAAACTCAATTAAAAATATGTTGCGGTATTTAAAAAAACATTCAGCCGCCCAAAAGATGGCACCATACTCTGGCTCCATTGAAGTACTGAGTGTACCAGAATAGCAGAGTTTTACTGTAGTACCTAGTGAATCTAAGGCAGTAAATTATACTAATCATAAATAGACTAATTATGAACCCAGTTATGAAGCTTTAATTTATGAATTAAACTTGACTTTGCAGCCAAAACTAACTAGTTACTTACATAGAATTACCTTTGATTTCTCCAATCCACAAAATAGGTTTAGAGTAAAATCAAAAGTGAGACTGAGCTTCACCATAGTTTACAAAGACGCTAAGCCACAAACTAGGCAGATGAAAGTCAGATGTTGGAAATGCCATACTGGCTTTGAAAGATGTGCAGGAGCACATTTCAAACTTCTCGGTGACCATGCTTCAAGAAAACCAGTCACTTAGTGTGGAAGGGGAATGGCAGGATCAAGCCAAGTGCATGTTAGCAATTAGTTCTACTGCACAAATAAAATCACAGCTTAGCCAAATTATTGTCAACCACAACTCATTTATCACTTATGTATATGATTCATGAATGGAAGCCCACACTTGGGATTCCACTCTCATGCCAACTCTAATGCCTCAATTCTATCTCTTGACAAGGTTAATCAATTGGAAAGATCAAGCTCAAACAATTTTGGTCAACAATCAGAACCAACACATTTTCTTTTCAAATCCTGGCAGTGAATTACGAAAAACCATAATTATAATTTTGGCAATGCCTTGGAAGACAGATGCAATCCACATTTTTAACAGGGTATTAAAAACTGCAGACATCGCAATCCCAGATTGAATCTGACTGTTATATCTTAAGCAGCTTCTTGAGATGAGTGACTTTTATGTCAGGATTCCTGATCAATTGCAGAAGCAGAATTTGGAGGTGGGGGTATGGATGGAGAGATGAGATGGAGGGGTTTGGAGTGGTGGTGTTGGAAGGGACCAGGAGGTAGACAGCAAGTAAATCCATTTCCTTCAACAGAATGAAGGGTTGCAACAGTCACAGATTACGACTGAATTATGGCAACCATGAAGATTTGCTAATTTAAGGAACCTAACAGGTTCCCAACCCAAATTTAGACATTAATCTACCTGCTGCAAAATATTATTTAACTGTCCAAAAATCATACTCCAGCAAAAGTGACCAACCACAGGGCACAAACATTATCAAAATTCAAAGCCAGTAGCATAAGTATAAATACATGAAACATTTACTCCTACTTATAATCGGAGGAATTCAGAAATGATGACTACATAGAAACATAGAAAATAGGTGCATGAAGAGGCCATTCGGCCCTTCGAGCCAGCACCGCCATTCATTGTGATCATGGCTGATCGTCCCCTATCCATACCCGTGCCTGCCTTCTCCCCATATCCCTCGACTCCACTAGCCCCTAGAGCTCTTTCTAACTCTCTCTTAAATCCATCCAGTGACTTGGCCTCCACTGCCCTCTGTGGCAGGGAATTCCATAAATTCACAACTCTCTGGGTGAAAAAGTTTTTTCTCACCTCAGTCTTAAATGACCTCCCCTTTATTCTAATGGATGTTTTCCAAAATTCAGTAGCAGCTGCAACATATCATCATCTTAAAGATATAAAGGCACAAAATGACCATAAACATTTTTGAAAAGGCATGAAGTTCTAATTCGTGCCTTAAAATATATATATTTTTAACTGTTTTGGGCAAGCAGCATTATACAGCTTCCCCCATCTCTCCAACTTTTGCCAACATCCACGTCTACTCCCAGACAGTCTATTAAACATTCATTAACAAAATGAAATCATGTATTTTGTACATTGCCAAAAATTAGGTATGTTTATTAAACCTGCAACTTCTAACCAGATTAATGGAGAGCTACAAACTATTACACATAAAGAAACTGCACAAATGCAGGTCAGGAACAGATATTGAGCCACCTCTGCACATCATATGCAAGCAAGTCATGACACACACTAATACTCCCGTGAAAGAAAGCCAGGTTGTGTCAGGAATATATACGATTTTTAATTTTTATTAAGCCAATGTCAACCAAAGGGGTTCCTCGTTAGTTCACTCGACTGCCTGGAACAAATGTATCAAAAGTCAAGAGTAGCATAAGTGAAATTGCTTTAACCACCAGTGCTAAAAGTACGATGGCATAGATTTAAGGTGAGAGGGGAAAGATTTAATAGGAACCTGATGGGCAACTTATCCACTCAGAGGGTGGTGGGTATATGAAACAGGCTGTCAGAAGAAGTAGTTGGGGCAGGTTCAATAACAGCATTTAAAAGAGATTTAGACAGGTACATAGGACCAAACGGTTTGGAGAGAGATGGGCCAAATACAGGCAAATGAGACGAGTTTGATGGGCATCTTGATGAGCATGGATAAGTTAGGCCGAAGAGTCTGTTTCCGTGCTGTGTGACTCGATGACGATATGATTTTAATATTTCTTTGAATATTTCTTATCAATTTTTTGCCACACTACACCTGAGAACCTACATCTACATTTAAATCATGTCTATAAAATAACAAATATTTAGTATACTTGCAGCTTTAAGGGGCTGTCCCACTGCGGCGATCTATTCCGCGAGTTCAGAAGAGTGTCTTCGACCTTCAAGCTCGAGGGCACTCGCCTGGAAAACCTCGAGCTGGATTGACCGTCAGCGATGAAACCGCGAGCTGGATCGACCGACCGCACACACACACACAAACACATCGCAAAGACGGGGGCCAGGGAAAGCGGGGGAGTGTTGTCTGAAATTCACACCCGCGATGAAGAGGAAGGTAAAAGATGGCTGCACAGTGTACGGTAAGTCCTTTAGAGAGCGCGGGGGAGGGGGGGGGTAGAAGATAGGGGAAGAGAGGGGGAGAGAGGGGGGGAGAGAAGGGGAGAGAAGGGGAGAGAGGAAGCGGGGGAGAAGGACTGACTTAAGAAGTCAGACAACGTTTAATACAGTTTAACGGGCATTTAACCTACCGGTCGGTTTTCCTTGGTCCTGAAAACTCCAATGAGCCAATTAAAATGTCCGGTCAGCGAAGGAGATTGCCTACAGCTGCCCTCGACTGCCTGTTATTACATAGCGACCCCACTTCACTGCACTACGAGCTAAAAAGAACCATGCCGACCAATCTTTACTCGCGGAAATGTTTTCAACATGCTGAAAATTTTTCCGTGACCTAGCTGAGGCCGGGAGTATGTGGGAACTTCCCTCGAGCATGAAGGAGAGTTCCAGTGACCTCATAGGACCTCCTAGGACGTGTCGACCATGCTGCGAGTTTGAGTCGAGGGCAAACTCTTCTAAACTCGCAGATTAGATCGCCGCGGTGGGACAGCCCCTTTATTTGTTTTAAAGGACTCTATCATTAACATTGCAGGTTCAAAACGTGAGGACAGCATGCCAGAAGCATCAACAAGTGATGAGATGCCAGCCTTGTATAATTACAACACAGGACAACATGGATGCTAACCAATTTTAAACCCAACAAATGAGATCAAAGCTCTGCAGACCTACCACCTGAATTGTGAATGGTGATGAACAATTACACAGCTTATTGATGAAGAAGACCAAGAATATTCCCATCATCAATAACGGTGGAACTCACCATGCAATTTGAAAATATTCCAAATAAATGAACCACCTCAGGAGATTCACACGCTATCACACTAGTTGGTCATCAGCCAATTCAATTCACTAAACATGATACCAAGAAACCATTGAGACCATTGGATATAAAGATTATGGAGACGGAAATGTCCCAGATGTATTACTTAGATTTTGCACTCCAAAATTAATATTTCCTCCTGAAATGTTGTTCTAAAATATGTACTCTCCTGCTTCATCGTTAACCTTTTTTCAGGAGTAATGTCAGAAATAGGGATGTTCACTGATGATTGCACAAGAATCAGCTCTATTGACGACGCCTCAGATATTGAAGCAGTCCACAACCAAATGCAACAAGTCTTGGGCATTATCTAGACATGGGCTGATAGTTGGCCAGCAACAATAATTTCCACAAGTAACAGGCAATGACAATATCGAGTTAAGAGAAAATTCAACTATTGCCCTTGAAACAATGCCATTAAATCCCCCACAATCAACATCATGGGGGTCACTATTGACCAGAATCTGAACTGGAGTCGCCATATACACAACGTGGGTACAACGGGCGGTCACGGTGGCGCAGCAGAAGAGTTGCTGCCTTACAGCAAATGCAGCGCCGGAGACCACAGTTTGATCCTGACTATGGGCGTTGTCTATACAGAGTTTGTTCGTTCTCCCCGTGACCTACATGAGTTTCTCCGAGATCTTTGGTTTCCTCCCACACTCCAAAGACGTGTAGGTTTGTAGGTTAATTGGCTTGGTAAATGTCCCTAATGGGTGTTGTATAGTGTTGATGTGCGGGGATCGCTGGTCGGCGCGGACCCGGTGGGCCGAAGGGCCTGTTTCCACACTGTGTCGCCACATTAAACTAAACAGCCAGCCAGAGGGTAGGAGTCCTGGAATGAGTAACTCGCCTCCTAACTCCACAAAGCCCGTTCACCATTTACAAGGCTCAAGTCCAGAATGTGATGGAATGCTCTCCACTTGACGGGATGACTGCAGCTTCAGTATCACTCATGAAGCACAACACCATGGCAGTACACTTGATAAACACCCCATAGACAATTATTTGCTCATTCGACCACCAATACACCATAGCAGCTGTTTGCACCATCCACAGGATACACTGCAAAACCATATCAAGACTCCTCAGACAGTACCTTCCAAATCTACACCATCAACCAGCTCGAACAGAAATGGCAGAAAAGGCATGGGATCATCACCTCCTGGAAGTTGCCCGCCAAGCTACGCACCATCCCACTGCCCTTAACCTCATTGTGGGTGTACCCACATCTCAAGAATTGCAATGGTTCAAGAAGGAGGCTCACCAGCAGCTCCTCAAGGGCAATTTGGCGTGGGCATTTAATTGCTGGCTCAGCCTGTGAAGCACATATAGCTTCAATTAATATAGATTTAAAATAATTAAATGCCCAAGGCTTTCCTGTACACAAAAAGTAGAACTAACCCAAGGCAACTTATTACACCCAGTCTGCTCTCACTAGCAAAGTGATGGTAGGCATCATAGATGGTGCAATTGAGTCAAACATAACTCATCAATAGCCTGCTCTCAGATGCCCAGTTTAAGGTTCGTCAGGATAACTGCACTCCAGATTTCAGCGCAACCTTGTCAAAACAGGAATCAAGGAGCCAAGTAGCTGGCTGGAGATTAAAGCAGCATTTAACATTGTGGAGCATCATAGAAACCTGGTAAGACTGAAGTTAATGGGCACCAAGAAGAAAATATACCAATGGTCAGATTTATACTTCACAGACTTCAGGACAATTGTGGTTCTTGGAATCATTCATGCCAGTCCCAGGACTGCAGGTATTCCCCAGGACAATGTCCTGGGTGCAACGATCTTTAGGTGCTTTGTAAATGACCTTTCCATGGTCAGAAATGCAAATGTCCGCTAAAAATAACACAATGTACATTTGCTCAGCAAATCTTTAAAAAATGCCGACATGGGCGGATCTGTGTCAAAGAACAGGTATGTGACAGGCAAAGTCCATTGCTAAAGAGTCTAACTATTTACCAATGACATTCAATGGTGGTACCAACACCAAATCTCCCACAAAAAAAAATCAACACTTTCAGCCACATAAATGCTATGGCTAATAGCAGGTCCGAGACTAGATATCCTGCAGCAGCAGTTGACTCAGCTTCCAACACATACACTAGAAGGCATAAGTCAAGAGTATGAATATTCTCCGCTTCTCTGGATGACTGCAGATCAAACAACTGTCAAGAAGCTCAACACCAACCAGGACAAGCCAGCTTGCTTGATTAGCTCCAATGAACCATCCTAAAATATACATTCAATCCACCAGCAGCTCCCAGTAATTATGGTATGTTGCACCGACAAAAAGTACAGCAGTTATTCATTTAGCACCTCATAGACTATCAACTGCAATCACAAAGATGAACAACGACAGAGTGCATGGGAATGCCACCAATTCCAGGATCCCCTAAAGGTGGCACTCCATCCATATAACCTTGATGCTCCTTCATCCAAACCTTAGAATTTCCTGCCCCACAGCATTGTGGGCATATCTTCATCAGAAGGACAGCAATGGTTAAAGAAAGTGACTCAATAGCATCTTCTCAAAGATACCCATGGATCAGAAATAAATGTTGGCCTTGCCAGAAACACTGGCATGTCAAAAAATGAATAAATATATGAATCTGCACGATAATGACCTTGTAATCTTTGAAATTGAAATCTTAACATAATCTAAAAAATGAGGAGAATAAAGATATACTTCCCCAGTTAAAATAATTACATATTTCTGGCTTTTAATAAACTCAGGAACTTTCTGTACAATAATCTGAATGCACAATGGTACTTCTGACAATCTACTATATGGAAGTGTATGGGACGTGCATCACAGCTTTATCATAGTAATGCCACATTTTGCCCCAGCAGAAAATTATACATACCTGATGGCTCATTTTAACTAAGTGCCACACCAGTCAACATTAAAAGTGAGAATTGGCCTATCTGTATGACAATATTAACTGAGTAACCATGCAAGTGCATGGTGAAAATTAAGTATAAGTTGAAAATTGCATACAGGTTTTCTCATGCAACTAAATTCAAATCACACTTACTCTCCATTTCAAACTTTCCTTTAACCAACATGCATCAGCATTCTATGTGCTGAGAAGTTCAATTAAACAGAGATGACTAAGTGCTTTGGTCATAGCACTCAGTGAGGCCCAGAGAAAACTGTTGGATAGACATTCTGAAAATCACTGAGGAAGGGCCCCCATTTAACTTTACAAAATGCAACATGATTTGAAACCATGCAACCATGTTAGAAATTAGAACTGTATATTTACACCAAGACAGGCTGGTCAAAAGTATTGCCACAATTTATTAAAGATTACAATGTTAAAATCGCAAACTGTCTGAAATGATTTGAATAGTATTATCAATGCCAAAGCGACTAGAAGGTGGAATCATATAAAGTGGGGAATTGGCTTCTGAGTACTTTCAACATCTGTACCACATTTCTTTAAATATTCTCACATTTAGTGGTACTGATGTTGAAAGTACTCAGAAGCCAATCCCTGGTCCATCCTAATCCCATGAGTATAATCAGAATCAGTATGGGACACAATATAAGTATTTATTAAATGAGGACTTGTTCCCTGTAGCTGGGATGCATGGAAGATTAGATGCAGCTTTCACTTCATTAGAATTTTACAATACTTTAAAATATTGATGATGTGTACAAGTGTACAATCCTTTGCATTGCTTCCCACAGTTCAAATAAAATTTGATTGCGGAAAAATTAAAGCAACTTGTACAATTGCTTGCAAACTTCACAGATTTAAACTGTATTGTAAAAACCAAAAACATTATGTGGCACATATCTTAGTACTGGAAACTACACCCAGCTCAGCAGTGAATGCCATAAGAAATTCTTCAAACCTGCTGAGACAAGAACATCAAAATGTAACATTCCCGTTTGGTGCCTAGTCAAGTCTTCAGCCTCCATGCGGAAAACCCATAAAACCATTTTATTTCCCAATATGCTTCTCAAACAATCGCAGACAAGAATTACACTCAAAATTAATCCTTGTGTGTTCTATCCCAGACAGAAGTAAATCCATGCCTAGGGAAAGTAGGAGGTCATCATGGAAGTGTATTAAATCAACATTGGCTTCTGCAAAACTTTTCGTACAGCAGACACTTCCTGTTCTGTGTTCAATAAGTTCTATTGTTTGAATAAAAATCAGCCATGTGTTCATTTCCACAGCAAATCTTCTCAGAAAATTCCATTAGATTACAAGATATAAAAATTATATCAAGAACTTTAAAAAAATACATTCATCAAGTCTGCCAACAATTTCAAATAGGTCAGGGAAAGAATGGGAGGTGCGTATAATTACTTCAGACCTTGTTTTCCTTCAAATACTGGGTCAGGTCCCAATCCCACTGTGGCAATAATTTTGGATGACTAATAACAATGCTAGCCTTTTTTAATTTAGCCTCCCCCCCCCCCCCCCCCCCCCAGGAGAAACTGGAAATTAAAAAATGCAAAACAGCAGTGTAATAAAATGAAGAGAGAGAGGGAGAGGGAGAGGGATAGGGCGAGGGAGAGGGAGAGGGAGAGGGAGAAATAGGGAGGGAGAGGGATGGGGAGAGAGGCAATAAATGGAAAAAAACTGTAAATAAGATTGGCCTAAGGCACTGCACAACAACCAAAAAGAGGCAATATTTATTAATTTTTTTTGGAAAGTACAGCACCGAACTTGAAATATGACAAGGAAATAAAACATATGTTTCTTTTCCAGAAACACTAAGTTTTACAAAGATTAACCCTTAATGCCGTCACAAGACTTGAGAGAAAAATTTAGATTTTCAATGTAATTGCAAATGAAATTAAAGCACGCATCTTCTAAAACTGTCACCCATCTGAAATGGTATCAATTGCAAACCAATTAATCCAAACCATTGATATTGCATCTTTAATATGGGCAATGATTAATCAGATGACTATTTGCCTTTCCTTCGGTGTTTAAATTTACATTTTATCAACTGGGACATGTTGCATTGTTGTATCACCTGACCAAATCATTGCCCCTTTCAAGCATGTCTTGAGGTCTCAATAAATATCCCTCTCCATTCTGGCTAAGATTTCTATACAATGTACAAGTCACATTTTCCTTAAATTTAAAATTAATCAGGGCAAATAACTGTTAGGTTGATAATAATCATAAGGTCATAAAGTCATGTGATAGAAGCAGAATTAGGTAATTCGGCCCAAGTCTACTCTGCCATTCAATCATGGCTGATCTTTCACTCCCTCCTAACCCCATTCTCCTGCCTTCTCCCCATAACCCCTGAAACCTATACGAATCAATTCCAGTTACAAAAATATATGTATTAACTGTATACTGAAACAAACAGGAAAATACAAATGTCAACATCAGTACCATGATAAATACTTGAGCACAGTTCAAATTGAGAAAAATTGTAGGCTAGGATTTAATCAAAAACAAAAGCTCTAACACGCTCTCATCATATTCTTCAAACATACCATTCCAATTGGGATATGTGATCATCATAGTTACAGTTTTAGGCTCAAGAAAACTAGCTCAAGAAAAATGATATAAATCTCTTCACCACTAGGTTAGCTTCTTAAATTATCTAATCAATAGACAATAGACAATAGGTGCAGGAGTAGGCCATTCGGCCTTTCGAGCCAGCACCGCCATTTAACGTGATCATGGCTGATCATCCCCAATCAGTACCCCTTCCTGCCTTCTCCCCATATCCCCTGACTCCTCCATTTTTTAGAGCCCGATCTAGCTCTCTCTTGAAAGTATCCAGAGTACCTGCCTCCACCTGAGGCAGAGAATTCCACAGACTCACAACTCTCTGTGAGAAAAAGTGTTTCCTCGTCTCCGTTCTGAATGGCTTACTACTTATTCTTAAACTATGGCCCCTGGTTCTGGACTCCCCCAACATCAGGAACATGTTTCCTGCCTCTAGCGTGTCCAAACCTTTAACAATCATATATGTTTCAATGAGATTACCTCTCATCCTTCTAAACTCCAGAGTGTACAAGCCCAGCCCCTCCATTCTCTCAGCATATGACAGTCCCGCCATCCCGGGAATCAACCTTGTAAACCTACGCTGCACTCCCTCAATAGCAAGAATGTCCTTCCTCAAATTAGGGGACCAAAACTGCACACAATACTCCAGGTGTGGTCTCACTAGGGCTCTGAACAACTGCAGAAGGACCTTTTTGCTCCTATATTCAACTCCTCTTGTTATAAAGGCCAACATGCCATTCGCTTTCTTCACTGCCTGCTTTACCTGCATGCTTACTTTCATAGACTGATGAACAAGGACCCCCAGATCCCGTTGTACTTCCCCTTTTCCCAACTTGACACCATTTAGATAGTAATTTGCCTTCCTGCTTTTGCTACCAAAGTGGATAACCTCACATTTATCCGCATTAAACTTCATCTGCCATCCATTTGCCCACTCCCCCAACCTGTCCAGGTCACCCTGCATTCTCATAGCATCCTCCTTAAGGGCCTGTCCCACCAGCATGCGATTGCATGCGTCTAGCGCGACCAAACGTGGTGGCTTGAGGCGTACGGCCTCGCGGGGCCGGTCCCAATTCTAACCGCGGAGGCGTATGGAGTTGTGCGGGGCTGGTCCCGACATCATACTCACCAATCAGTTGGGCAGGAGGCGGGCCGACTGAATTTGGGCGTCGGGCGGTGACATCATCACGCAACGGCATGCCGGACGGTGACGTCATCGAGCAACGCCACGCGCTAGGCGTACGCCATCAAGATGCTGCGTACGCCATCAAGACGCTGCGTACGACGTCGAGACGCTGCATACGCCCGTTGAGGAGCTGTGTACGCCCGTCGAGGCGCTGCGTACGGCCTCAATGCGGCTGCGGGCCGACAGGCCGTTGTCGCGCGGGATTTTCGGACAGTGCAAGATTTTTGGATCGCCGCGTGATGTCGGGACCAACCCCGCACAACTCCATAAGCCTCCGCCGATCAAAGTGGGGCCGGCCCCGCGACCACGTTTGTTCGCTCTAGACGCATGCTATCACATGCTGGTGGGACAGGCCCTTTACAGTTCACACTGCCACCCAGCTTTGTGTCATCTGCAAATTTGCTAATGTTACTTTGAATCCCTTCATCCAAATCGTTGATGTATATTGTAAATAGCTGTGGTCCCAGCACCAAGCCTTGCGGTACCCCACTAGTCAATGCCTGCCATCCTGAAAGGGACCCATTAATCCCTACTCTTTGTTTCCTGTCTGCCAACCAATTTTCTATCCATGTCAGCACTTTACCACCAATACCATGTGCCCTAATTTTTCCCACTAATCTCCTATGTGGGACCTTATCAAATGCTTTCTGAATGTTCAGGTACACTACATCCACTGGCTCTGCCTTGTCCATTTTCCTAGTTACATCTTCAAAAAATTCCAGAAGATTAGTCAAGCATGATTTCCCCTTCGTAAATCCATGCTGACTCGGACGATCCTGTTACTGCTATCCAAATGTGCTTCTATTTCATCTTTTATAATTGACTCCAGCATCTTCCCCACCACCGATGTCAAGCTAACTGGTCTATACTTCCCTGTTTTCTCTCTCCCGCCGTTCTTAAAAAGTGGGATAACATTAGCTACCCTCCAATCCACAGGAACTGATCCTGAGTCTATAGAACATTGGAAAATTATCACCAATGCATCCACGATTTCTAGAGCCACTTCCTCAAGTATCCTGCGATGCAGACCATCAGGCCCTGGGGATTTATCAGCCTTCAGTCCCATCAGTCTATCCAACACCATTTCCTGCCTATTGCGGATATCCTTCAGTTCCTCCTTCACCCCAGATCCTCTGGCCACTACTATATCAGGAAGATTGTTTGTGTCCTCCTTAGTGAAGACAGATCCAAAGTACCTGTTCAACTCATCTGCCATTTTCTTGTTCCCAATAATTAATTCACCTTTTTCGGTCTTCATGGGTCCAATTTTGGTCTTAACTAATTTTTTCATTTTCACATACCTAAAGAAGCTTTTACTATCCTCCTTTATATCCTTGGCTAGCTTACCTTCGTACCTCATCTTTTCTCCCCGTATTGTCTTTTAGTTATCTTCTGTTGTTCTTTAAACATTACCCAATCCTCTTGCTTCCCGCTCATCTTTGCTATGTTGTACTTCTTCGCTTTAATTTTTATACTGTCTCTGACGTCCCTTGTCAGCCACGGTCGCCCCTTACTCCCCTTGGAATCTTTCTTCCTCCTAGGAATGAACTGATCCTGCACCTTCTGTATTAATCCTAGAAATACCTGCCATTTTTGTTCCACTGTCATCCCTGCTAGTGTATCTTTCCAGTCAACTTTGGCCAGCTCCTCCCTCATGGCCCCATAGTCCCCTTTTTCAACTGTAACACTGACACCTCCAATCTACCCTTCTCCCTCTCCAATTGTAGATTAAACCTGACCATGTTATGGTCACTACCTCCTATGGCTCATTAACCTCAAGGTCATTTATCAAATCCGGTTCATTACATAACACTAAATCCAGAATTGCTTTCTCCCTGGTAAGCTCCAATACAAGCTGTTCTAAGAATCCATTACGAAGGCACTCTACAAAGTCCCTTTCTTGGGGTCCAGTACCAACCTGATTTTCCTAGTCTACCTGCATGTTGAAATCTCCCATAACAACCACAGCATTACTTTTACTACATGCCAATTTTAACTCGATTCAACTTGTGCCCTATGTCCAGGCCACTGTTTGGGGGCCTGTAGATTAGTCCCATTAGGGTCTTTTTACCCTTACAATTCCTTAGTTCTATCCATACTGACTCCACATCTCCCGTTTCAATGTCACTCCTTGCAAGGGACTGAATTTCATTCCTCACCAACAGAGCAACCCCACCCCCTCTGCCCACCTGTCTGTCTTTCCGATAGGAGGTATACCCTTGAATATTCAGTTCCCAGCCCTGGCCCTCTTGTAGCCATGTCTCTGTAATTCCCACAACATCATACTTGCCAGTTTCTAACTGAGCCTCAAGCTCGTCCACTTTATTTCTTATACTTCGCACATTCAATCAAAACGAGTCACTGCCATCCCGAGAATCCTTAATCCAAGTGAAAATTATTTGAAACTCATGTCACTTTTGGTTTCTTTTAGCCTGAAGGCATGCTCAATTCTGGAAATCTGATCCATACATTTCTTCCTCACACATCTTTAAGTGGCTTGTTGATTCCCATAAGTAAACTGTAAAATTACTCTCACAAAGTCTGGAAATAACTGCTACATTGTGTTTTAATACCTCGGAAAAGCAGAAATAAAAGACTAGTGCCATCTAGTCTTTCCTTCATCTCCCTAATCCCATCTGGCACAAGGTACAGAAGTTTGAAAGAGCGCATCACCAAACCTAGGAACAGTTTCTTCCCCCTCCGTTATCAGACTTCTGAACGGTCCTTCCATAAAGATATTGTGCAATTCATCTCTGCCCTATTGAGGATATTGGACTTTGTCGCCAGAACAAAAGCGCTATAATGCTGACAAAATATATTCTGCATTCTGTACCTTCCTCTTTGCTCATTTGTTTTATCATCAATCTACACACAATACCTCATAATATAAAAGCAAATACAGGTGTTTAGAAATATTTGCAAAGTAATTAAAAATAAATAACTGAAATATCACATTCAGATAAGTATTCAGACCCTTTGCTGTGACACTCAGAATTGAGCTTCAGTGCACCCTGTTTCCATTGATTATCCTTGAGAAGTTTCTACAAGTGGATTGGAGTCCACAAGTGGTAAATGAAATTGATTGTACATGATTTGGAAAGGCACACACCTGTCTATATAAGGTCCCGCAGTTGACAGTGCATGTCAGAACAAAAACCAAGCGATGAAGACGAAGGAATATTCCGGAAACGTCCGAGACAGGATTGTGTCGAGACACAGATCTCGGGAAGGGTATAAAACAATTTCGGCAGCATTGCAGGTCCCGAAGAGCACAGTGGCCTCCGTCATTCTTAAATGGAAGAATTTGAAACCACCACATCTCTTCTTAGAGCTGGCCACCCGGCCAAACTGATCAATCGAGAGAAAAGGGCCGTGGTCAGGGAGGTGACCAAGAACCCGATGGTCACTCTGACAGAGCTCCAGAGTTCCTCTGTGGAGATGGGAGAAAATTCCAGAAGGACAACTATATCTGCAACACTCCACCAATCAGACCTTTATGGTAGAGTGGCCAGGTGGAAGCCACTCCTCAGTAAAAGGCCCATGACAGCTCGCTTGGAGTCTGCCAAAAGGCTCCTATGCAAGATTCTCTGGTCAGATGAAACCAAGATTGAACTTTGGCCTGAATGCCAAGCGTCACGTCTGGAGGAAACTAGGCACCGCTCATCACCTGGCCAAAACCGTGCCTACGGTGAAGCATGGTGGTGGCAGCATCATGCTGTGGGGATGTTTTTCAGCGGCAGGAACTGGGAGACCAGTCACGATCGAGGGAAAGATGAACGGAGCAAAGTACAGAGAGATCCTTGATAAAAACCTGCTCCTGAGCATTCAGGACCTCAGACTGGGGCAGAGGTTCTCCTTCCAACAGAACAATGCCCCTAAGCACACAACCAATACAGCACAGGAGTGGCTTCATGACAAGTCTGTGAATGTCCTTGAGTGGCCCAGCCAGAGCCTGGACTTGAACCCGATAGACATCTCTGGTGGGACCTGAAAATAGCTGTGCATCGACGCTCCCCATCCAACCTGACAGAGCTTGAGAAGATCTGCAGAGAAGAATGGTAGAAATTACCCAAATAATGGTGTGCCAAGCTTGTAGCATCATACCAAGAATACTTGAGGCTGTAATTACTGCCAAAGGTGCCTCAACAAAGTACTGAGTGAAGGGTCTGAATACTTATGTAAATGTAATATTTCAGTTATTTATTTTTAACTACTTTACAAAAATTCCTAAACACCTGTTTTTGCTTTTTCATTATGGGGTATTGTGTGTACATGGATGATAAACAAAAATGAATTTAATCCATTTTAGAATAAGGCTGTGACGTAACAAAATGTGGAAAAAATGAAGGGGTCCGAATACTTTATGAATGCACTGTATTTATTGTATTTTTGAAATGATTGAGTCCATGATGGTATATCTGATCTGTTTGGATTGCATGCAAAACAAAGCTTTAAAATGTACCTTGGTACATGTGACAATAATAAACGTAAACCTACAATGTTTCCAGTCATTAAGGGGAAAAGCCTAACCGGAGAGAGAATAGGACCCCTTGGAAACCAAAGTTGTCATCCATGTGTGGAGCTGCTGTAAATCGGCAAGGCTCTCAATGAATATTTCTCCTCTGTTTTTACCACGGAAAAAGACTTAAAGGCTAGGGATCTTGGGACAGTTAATGAAGATGTCTTGGGGACAGTCCATATAACAGTCGATGAGCGGAGATGGATGAAAGTAGATAAATCTCTGAGGAATGAAAGTAGATAAATCTCCCCAGGTCTGATTAGATATATCAAGAACACTGTGAGAAGTTAAAGAAAATGAAGGAATCTTAGCTGAGGTATACGAATCGTCACTAAACTAATTAGGCATTGGTCAAAAGCCATGTACGCCTCCCTGTCTCCCCGAGGTGCCACTTTCAGGGAACTATGTACTTGTACTCTAACATCCCTCTGCTCTATAACATTCCCCAGGGTCTTACCATTCACAAAATGTCCTGCCCTGGCTTGAATTTTCAAAATGCACCAACCTCACATTTATCCGTATTAAACTCCATTTGCCATTCCTCAGCCCACATGCCTAGCTGATGAGATCCCACTGTAATTCTTGATAATCATCTTCACAATCTACAATACCACCTATTTTGGAATTGGAGAATAATCTGCCTTGAATTTTTATTGTATCTTTCAATAATTTAGATAATCATTGGGCAAATTGATAGTGGGTTTTGATGCCCACAACAATGTGATTAGACAGCAGAATTATTTTGGGGCGGGGATAATGAACCAGCTAATTTTACAGAGTTGCAATTATAAAACCATTTCCTTCTATTCAGTTCGTAGCTACCTCTCCACTGTACTGCAATTCATGACATATTTGCACCAAAGTCCTTCCAATTTCCTTACTTATTTCCAAAATAATCATATATATGACTCATTCAGCCCTCGAGAGTTATTTACTTCCATCTTGCAATGCAAAAATGCCCAACCTATCTCTCCTCTAGCTTCCTTCCGGACCAAATAAGTTGGCTGTGTTGATAAAAATAAACCAAGACAAACAGTCTTAATGAACACATTTTCTGTCTGTGCGGCATCAATGAGAAGTCAAAAGTGTTTAATTGTCATATGTATCGGTATTGGAACAATGACATTCTTACTTGCTGCAGCTCTTCAGGGCCATTAATGCAATAAGAAAGAAATCAATATACAATAAGCAATAACACAATCAGTAATACTAAATAACCCGACCAGAATAGTGCAAACCGAAGTACATAATGCAACCAAAACAAAGTCCATAGTAGATCATAGTTGTTGAGGCAGGGTTGTGGTTAGTGCTTTGCAGCATTTAAGAGCCTGTTGGTCGCTGGGGAGAAGCTGAACGTGGAGCTCACAGTTCTCATGTTCCCGATCGTTCTTCCCACCAACGAGAACATGGCCAGAGTGGTGTGTCTCTTTGATTGCATTACCTGCCCTTGTGAGGCAGAACATCCAGAAGATCCCTTTCATCTTGGAGGTCAGTATCTGTGATGGACCAGGCAAAATCTACCACTTTCTGTGGCCTCCTATGTTCCTGGGTGTTGGAGTTACAAAACCAGACTGCGATGGAACCAGTCAGTGTGCTCTCTACCATACACGTGTGGAAGTTCGATAGAGTATACGGCAACATACTCAAGGGGATGCCCAAGAAATATTATTCAGTTACAATAGGGAACATTATCCTGCCTGAACATTTAATGGGAAATGCATCTGTGCTGTGTGTGCGCTGAACAGTCAAACAAGTTAAACTTATCAATGCTGCTGGACACATCTGGAATACATATTCCTTTTCTTTAGGAGGAACACAGCGGTCTGTTATTTACCACCTTCCATCCAGATCTCAGAAATCAAAGAAGTGAGATGCATCTTACGGGGAATATTCTGTTTGGATTCGTTCATCTAAGGGCATCAAAGGTTAAGGCAGGAAAATGGGGTAGAGAGGAAAAAATAGATCAGACATGATTGAATGGCGGTAGTCTCAATGGGCTGAATTGTCTAATTCTACTCCTATGTCTTATGGTCTTATTTCTCCTCCCTATCATGCAAACAGAAAGTCAACTCTTTAAGCATGGTCAAGAATGGTCTCTGACAAAAGTCACCAAGTAGCATTTAATATCCTCTTTTTCATATCCACTCATAAATCCTTTACTCAATATTTTCTTGAACACTTTTTCTCTATATTTATACACTGGATTAATCATTGTGTCACGGTATGCCTTTGACATTTGTTTCAACTTTCCAGCAGTTTCCAGCTCAAGATTTCAGCCTCTGCCGTTCCTTGTGTCTCTATTTTGTTAAGTTTGTAACAAATCTTATTCCTCACCAATGCTTGGAAAATAATTCAAAATTCATACAAATTGATAACAAAGCACATGAAAATTATCACAGTACCACCATTAGATTTCTAATAAACACATAGTAGTTCATAGAGAAGGTTAAACAGATTTTTTTTAAAGATTTGCAGCAAAGAAATCTGCTGGACTTTTCTCTGTTCTGGATGTTGTGTTAATGAAGCCACGTTCATAATTTGTCCATATCACTGTTTTCAAGAATATGCAAGATGTTTCAGGCTATCAAGGTGATTCAATTGCATTGCAGCATCAATTTACTTATGAAAATGTGGTCCGCTCACATAAAGACAGCTGATGTACAGGCTTTTGAAACTATTCTCACAACTTCCACAAAAACATCCAACCTCCGTTAAACAAAGGCCCATATAAGAAAGAGAAGGAATCTTGGAAAAGATCATCACTCTCAATTAAACAAAAATATTAAAATAAAGGTATTTCTCCCATCTGCAATCCTCCAGTTGAACAGCTGTTCCAGGAAACAAAAAAAGTATAGAATGGAACTCGGAAGCTCTTTCCTCTATTTGGCTTGATATTTCTTGTGGTTCAAATACAAAAGCTCCGTTTGATTTGCTTTTGATTAACACAGAAAACTAACATTATAAATTATTTCAGAATCTTAGTATGACTAAGTAGCTTCATACAATTTCCAAAATAAATTAGAGAACAGCTAGGTTCAGACTCCGGTGTATAATAAAGTTAACGAGGTAGACATGGAATGGAAGTAAACTGGGAAAATAATTAAAGCAGTTGTTACTTATGGGCAAAGCCAACCCACTATTTTATCTTAGCACATGTACAACAATACATCTGATAAAGATGACAACAATGTGGAGACTTTTCTTAAATATTACGAAATTTGTAAGATAATCTTTGTGCTTTGTTTTCCATCCCTCATCCGCCTCCCATTCCAGCATAAAACATTCTATCTCTCTTTTTGTGAAAACAGAAATCTAACGAGATACAATTCCATTAGCAGGAACTAATTTACGGTACCCCAACCATTGGGAATTATTCATGTAAACACCAGGACAATGAGGGATGAGAGTGGAAACCACTCCAGATCATGCACTCATTCACGACCTATCAATGCAAACACTACAAATGTGTCACCAGTCTATTATTCACTTTATCCTTGACCTCCCTCACACTCACAGTTGGAGGCATTGACATTCAAATAAGATTTGTTTTTAATGTCTGCCTATACATATATGAAACTGGTGAATTCTCCCAGTACTTCTTCAACAAATATTCCTCAAGCACAACACAATTTATTGCACTTAATGTTTGTGGGGCCCACCTTTTCCTATGTTCCTCTATATAGTTATAACCATTAATTTAGAAAATCATTGTTCCAAATCTTCCTCGGAGGTATGAAATGCACTACATAAAATGTGGTTATTCTATCCACTGGCACTTTGTACAGATCTTTTTCAATTTTGTGTTGCAGTGCAATTTATATCTTCTTACTTAAATAGTTCTATTCATGAGGAAAATAAGTTTAAATGCATGTCCATCTGAAAAAATATTTAACAGATTAAAATATAAATTGTTTTCAAGGATTACAATACACAAGATTCAAAATCTAAATGTACGATCCTTTATTTCTTACAAATAGAGTTTCATTTCATAGTTTCAATATAGTAGAAAAGTTATTCTGCAAACTGGATATTTATTAGAGTTGTCCAAATGGTTGTTAAGTGTTGAAATATTCAAGTTGATGTCCAGCCCATAAAATAATTCAGATATAAATTTCCTATCTTAAAAATACCTATATAAAATATAATAGCAACTTTTATAACTCCTTTTAACAAATAACCACTATACATTACAGTAGTCAACAGATATGTTGACAATCACATCAGCTTCACTGCAAAGGACAGATCTGTGCTAGTTTAAGTTTTTCCCCCATTACTGCCAAACATCCTGCCCTGGAGTGATGGATGAGGCATCCTGGGGTTGACATGCCAAAACCAATTAGCCGTGTCACTCCACAAGAGCACCAGCTGCCCGAGTCTAAAAGGGTTTATTACTGTAAGATTTGAGGGCAGGGAGGCCAGCGTGGGCCATGTTCACAAAAAAAAGCCCTGACTGGGCTAAAGTTTCCAAAGACTTTCTTGTTAAAAAAAACATGCGTCCAAAAAAAAATGGGTGTTAGAAAACATAAAACTACATTAAAGGACATTCAATGCTTAATCCCAAAAATAATTTAGTATTGCACATAAACCAAGGTATATTGGTATTAATTAGGACCAAGTTGCCCTGGGGATTATGAACACATAAAAGTGCATTAAAGCACTTTTTGTGAACTTAGTCACAAGCATTTTAATCTAGGGCTGACTAAATCCAGATATGCATTTTGTTTTGAGACCGCTGAGAAAATATGCATTAAAGTTCACCCATTTCAATTACTCCATTGTAACTACGTTCTTGTAAGAACAGTCCATATTCATATATCTTCATAGTTGCATTTAACAATAAAGTCCTTCCCTTCAGCCATGATTGCCATACTGTCATCACTTCCACTTATTACACTAATAAATGGCTGTGCCGTTAACAATAGAATAACCTGTTTGATATTAGTTCATGGCCAAAGGCAAACAAATCTAATGGAAAATAGTTTTTATTTTATTTTAGTTACTCTTACATGTTCATCGTTCAGTTGACCAATTAAAATAATTAAGTACTCAAAAGTTAACACAAGTGCTGACACCAAACCAGAACACCCATTTCATTCTAATTATCTACACTATGCTATTACTGACTTAGACTTCTTAGAGTTTTTTAAAATTTTTAATAAAATCTGCATTCTTCACACACTTACATCAGCTTACAGGTGTGTAATGTTTTCTGCCTAAGCTGATAACCTTTCATAGTTTATAGTTTTCTCAACGGAAATATGAAGATCCACGACAATTTTAAAAACATGGAATGTTCCAAAAACATCTATTCCAAGGTTCCTACGGCAATTCAAATTGTGTCCCATATTTGTATTAAAAATTAACTTGATAGCCTGAAATTTCCAAGCTTTTAAAATTAGCCGAAATATTGTCATGACATAATTATTCGGCAATCTAAGTAATGCCCCTGTCCCACTTAGGAAACCGGAACGGAAACCTCTGGTAACCTTGCCCGCGCTCCAAGGTTTCCATGGGGTCGCCGGAGGTTTTGGTCACTCTCCATAATGGTCGAAAGTGGTTTCCGCATGGTCGAGGCTTCTTCTAGGTTGCTTCGATTATTCCAACATAATCAAAACCGGCCTCGACTAAAAATAGGTTGCCGTTTGGTCAAAGCCAGTGGAGTGGGGTCGCTATTTACTTACAGGCAGTCGAAGGCCATCCCCTTCGCTGACCGACCATTTTGATTGGCTCATTTGAGTTTCACGACCTAGAAGATCCACCGGAAGGTAAAATGCCCGTCAAACATTATTAAACTTCTTAAAACTGTCTCCACTCCTTCTCCACCCCCCCTTCTCTCCCCTTCTCCTCCCCACTTCTCCCCCCCCTTCTCTCTCCTTCTCTCCCCTTTCTCTCCCCTTCTCTTTCCCCCCGCGCTCTCTAAAGGACTTACCGTGCTGTGGCAGCCGTTTACCTTCCTCTTCATTGCGCAGACAGCGCTCCTCTGCTCTCCATGGCCCCCACCTTCGCGATGTATCTGTGTGCGTGTGCGTGTGCGTGTGCGTGCGCGCACGCGCGGCCGGTAGCAAAGATCCTATTGGATCTTTGGTCGGTAGATGCAGCTCACGCTTGAGTCGATCTAGCTCGAGGCTTTCCAGGCGAGTGACCAAAACCTCCGGCGACCTCATGGAAACCTTGGGTCGCGGGCAAGGTCACCAGAGGTTTTCGTTCAGGTTTCCTGACAGGGACAGGGGCATTAATCTTTCTTTCTTTATAAAATAGAAACAAAATTAAAATGGCTCACATCAAGTTGTGGAAAGGATGTAATATCACAATGGGTAAAATTCAAACAATAAATGTTAACACTATGGTTGTAATTTCAATCTCTGTGTTAGTTGTTTGCATCGAAGGCAATAACCAGGTGCTCCAATTAATATTAATAACATTTGGCTAAAATGAGTACATGCATATGCAAACACCCATGAGTGAAGATTTTTCATCCAATTGCAAGCAAGTACCAGGTGAAAAATGTGAGAGCAAATCACCAATTTTGCAGCTTATATTCTGCATCAAGAGGATGCTCAAACTACAGGTCATGGTGGTTTTGGCGATGTTCAGGGATCCCAGATGTGCATATGTAATAGGTCTCCTCTACATTGGCATGTACAAGCATAAACTAGATCAGTTTTGCAGAGCTCCTACACTCTGTACATAATGGTGAACTTGAGTTTCCAGTTGCTGGTCATTTCAACCCCTCTTCCCATTCCCACACCAATTCTCTGTGCTCAACCTTCTCCACCGTCATGTATTGTCTTTCTGCTGACTGCTTAGCACACAACAAAATATTTTTACTGTAACTCGGTACACGTGACAATGAACTAAACTCAAATTAAACTCAAACTGTCACAGTGAGGTCAAACACCAATTGGAAGAACTTGGTTAGAATCCAATCCAATGGTATGAACATTGAATTTTCTAGTTTTAATTAACCCACAGTGTTCCTTTCCCACTCCTACCACTCTTTGTTCACTTTTTCCATTTTTCCATTCCTTCTCCACCTCCGCCCCCACACCCACCTCAGTTACCTAGATTTGTTACTGTCCTACCTGCGTCCATCTACCCTTCACTCACACACCCATCTGGCTTTCTCCTCCCCTGGCATACTTTTCCTACTTCCTCCCCCATCTAGCTGCATCTCCCCATCATTCTCCCTTAGTGGTTTCCAATTCTCACCTTCTGACCTCTGCCTCTACCTTCTTCAACCCATCTGCTTAATTTTGTTTTCCTTATCTGTTTCCATCAACACCTAGACAGTCTTAAAGATCCCCCTTCCCCACCTGGCAGCACCTGCCATCCTCCCCCACTTCACCTATATCAGCCTCTGTCACATCCTTCCCTCACCTCATTATACTGGTTATTTAACATAGAACATCACAGGAACAGGCCATTCAGCCCATAGAGTATGGGCCGAACAGGATGTCAAATTAAACACATTCTTTCTGCCTGCACATGATCTATATCCCTCCATATTCATGTATTGATCAAAAATGCCTCTTAAATGTTCAAGTCATCTAAAGTTTGGCAGTTGTAGAGATAAATAATACATTAATAATCTGCATCACTATACTTGGTTTCAGGTAAGTCCTTCATAGAAATGTGGCATATGATTCAATGATTCAAAATTCCATCTTTGATCAATTCTGCAAAGGGTCCTATGATAAATTGACCAATAAAGCCGATTACCTACAACAAGTGGTGAGATTCCTCGCACTGACATGAGTTCTGATACAGTGAATCAAGATTTGTATGAGCGTAGAAAAGTGGCTACATGTATCAGAAAAGAAACATGGCTACTGGATTACTGGCAAATTTCAATAGCATTTATCTGGTATTAAAAAATAAAAATCACTAAGAAAGCTCAACGTTAACATCAAAATTAGCAGAATACTTTGAAAGATTTTATATGTCACTTGTGATTCCAGTTTTCTAATTCATTTTGATTGAAGGGCATTCTTGTGTCCTTCTCGCTTAAGTTTTCCTGACAGTTTTAATGCCTTACTAGGAAATCTGTACTCTTGATTACACTGTTCTGAATGAGGTGTGCCAGAACGCTCCAGGTGCTGGCTGCTAATCAGGCATACTTAACCTAACATGACAAACCCCACATACAAAAGGCAAAACAAATGATTAGACGAGTGCAAATCATCAGTAATTATAGAAGTGTTGGATGTACACATATACCACCAATAGTTTAAAAAGCTGGAAAACAAGTATTTGCTTTGTATAACTGATGACACTAAATGTTCATGTACAATTATAAATCAGCAAATACTCTACCTAACCAAGATTAAGTGGGGGAAAAAATAAATCATGTCAGTTTTGGACAACACAATGGATAGTAATTTAGAATCAATACCGACAAGACGAAGTTCAGTGTCATGAACCTCTTCACAGCAGCAATCAACTTGCCTCAAATAGCAAAGCACTTTTGGGAGCATACTGGGAAGGAAAAACAAAATAAAACAATGAGCAGAAAAATCCTTGCTTCCTGTTCTCTCATAGCTCAAGATCCGCACCATCAGAGGTCAGATGTCACCTGCTCAACAGGGAATATGGCGAGCAAAAATTATTCAACTGTAAAAGTTCTCAATTTGTATAATTACTAACAAAAGCCCCATAACTCTTTTGTTGGTGTATGATTAAAACATCGTGCATATCTTATATACCACAAAGCATTTTCTATCTTCAATAAACAATCAGTCAATTTTTTCAATAGCAAACAAACATTACAAGAAATATGAAATTTACATTCTGAGATATTGCAACAAAGATCTCATTACCAGAGTTCATTACAAGTAGGAATGTTTAGCCAGTGCACGAGGTAAATGACGGGAGCTAAAAACTCAATCTTTTAAAATGATTTCTGCTACAAAACAACACCAGGTATTGCTTATTGGTATACCTACCAGCATGTTTTGGGATGTGGGAAATAAAAGCATTCAATGCAGTCACATATGCAGTCCAGGAAGAACTCAATACCACCATGTCAAAACAGAACTCATATCCCTGGTGCTACTACGCAGCAACATCATCTGTTGCACCAATGTGAGAAAGTAATAGAATAAGTAAATTTAGGATGGCATTGTAAAAGGTACAGGCAATAGCAAACTATTTCACAGTTTAAATAGATTGATTAGGTAATGATGTTGATATTTAGCATTAATAATGTGAAGCCATTGTATGTCATGAAGAGAAAATGTGTAGGGAGGAACTGCAGAGGCTGGTTTAAACCGAAGACAGACACAAAAAGCTGGAGAAATTCAGCGGGTCAGGCAGCATTTCTGCAGAAAATAAATTGGTGATGTTTTGGGTCTCGACTGAATGGCAGGTAGCCAAGCAGCATGGGGTGGTATAAATTGTTGGATTAATCAGGCAATGCACAGCTACTAGCTTGCATCGAGAACTCATGAAATGCTCAATTTCAGTAGGAAAAGGCAAAGCAACTGCAATGGCATCAAATATCCACATATGGAGTCTACGACACTACAGCAGAGTATCTGAATCAAATGGCAAATACATCAGTGATGTTATGGAAGGAACTGCAGATGCAGATGCTGGAAAATCGAAGGTAGACAAAAATGCTGGAGAAACTCAGTGGGTGCAGCAGCATTTATGGAGCGAAGGAAATAGGCAATGTTTCGGGCCAAAACATTGCCTATTTCCTTCGCTCCATGGATGCTTCCGCACCCGCTGAGTTTCTCCAGCATTTTTGTCTACCTTCAGTGATGTTATACCTTGCTAACAGCATAGATCTAGAGAAAAATGTCCAAGTTTGTAATCAAAGCATCATAGAAAGGAAGAACGTATTTCTGCTAACAGAAATTGGATTGGAAGTGCACTGAATGCTTTCAGATCTGATTTGCCCTGCGAAATATGATGTGTGCAGAAGTAGTTCAAAAACCGAATGATTGCCAGTCCTTAATCTCTTGGTAATAGACCAATGTCCAGTGTTGGTAACTCAAGGAATGGCAGACTGCAGCAGTCTACTTCCAATCTAGTAAGCTCTTCCAAAACATCAATCTAGGTGGTTCCATCAGTGAATGTTACTGTCATAATGGAGTATTTGGTTAAGAATGGTCTCGAGCCGAAACATCGCCTATTCCTTCGCTCCCTAGATGCTGCCTCACCCGCTGAGTTTCTCCAGCATTTTTGTCTACCGTCATAATGGGGTATATCACTCCAATAATGTCCTTTGCAGGTCCAAGGCTATCCTACCTCTCCCCATAACATCCTGGCAAATCTCCTCTGCACCCTTTCCAACTTAATGACATCCTTCCTGTAGTTGGGCAACCAGAATTGCACTCCAAGTGTGGTCTCACCAATGACTTGTACAGGCGCATCATGATGTCCCAACATTTGTTCTCAATACTCTTCCCAATGAAGGCAAGCATGCTAAATGCATTATTTAACACACTGTTCACTTACTCGTCAATTTTAGGGAACCATGTATCTGTACTCTCAACACATTTGGTTGTAGTATGTTTGGACTTATGGCACAAGAAGCTAAATTGTCCTGTTCCAAATTTCAGCTCCTGATAATCTGAAAGCAGAGACTAACTGATGCGAGTTAACCTGTGCCAGATTCTGAAGTAAAAGAACCAAAAATCGAACATATAGGATGTGAGAGAAAACATATCATGAGCAAAAGTAATGTCAAATAGTGTTTCTGATAAAAACATTTAGTTTCTACTTGAAATTTGCTGATTGCATTAATAAGTGGTGCAGTTTATTTGGTGGTTCTTTAAGGAAACCAATCATATGACGTCATCCAGCATATATCGAGTTTATACAAAGTGTAGCCATCCTTGATTAGACTAGTCGTGGATGGTTGAGATAGCCTATCCTTGAGCAGACTAGTCGTGGATGGTTGAGATAGCCTTTCTCTGTACACAATTAATATAAGCAATAAATAATTATTGTACAGCTTAACATGCCTGACCTTGGAGCTACAAAAATATTACAGATCAACAAAATTTGTCCAAAATTGTACTGCACTCAAAGGTTTACATCAGTACACACAATGTTTGACAAAATTAGCATAAAGTGCGTCCTCCTTTAATTCAAGAGGAAACCAATTCTAACTAATTTAATAACAGGCACAAAATCTGAGAATTTACCGAGAAGAAAAAGTTTTTAAAACAATTTTCTATCACAATCAATCATCTGTACATATTGCTCAGTGGTCTGAGCGTTATTTGGCTAGTCACAAATTCCAATTGCAAATAACAATACAATTGCAAATAACAATACAAATGCAGTCAATATATTGTGCATTCAAGAGAAAAAAAAAATAGCTTGTGCAATGGAGTCTGAATTACTCCACTGAAATATCCCACCATAGATTGACTATCAAAATTGTCTCCCATAAACAATAAAAATTCAGCAGGTGAATAGTCATATTTCCGAGAGACTATAAGCAGCAGCACTAAAACAAGAAAAATAAGATTTTTTTTTTTTTAAAGCCACCCAATTATGCTACTGCAATTTAAGAAAACACACCAGTAATTTACAGGTGCAAATGAGATACAAATAAACTATTTGACAAAGGTTTTAAATAATTACAGCACAGTATAAAACAAATAGTAATCCTGCCCTATTTAACAAAAAAATGAAAGGCAGTTTAATTTGGATGAGTCACAGTAAGAGCAGAAATCCATATATTTTTCCATTGAATAGAACAGAGTTAAAAAGACTCAGCAAACCAAACTTCACAAGCAAAAAAGTTACAAATGTAGCATACTTTGCCACAAAACTGCTTGGTTCCTAAAGGGACTGTCCCACTTGCATGCGATTACATGCGTTTGGCACGACCAAACGGAAGCAGAGTTTGCGCTAAGTTCGCGCGCAACGTAATTTGCGTCATACTTACCAATCAGCTGGGCAGGAGGGGGGCCGACTGAATTTGGGCGTCGCACGGCGTCGGGTGGTGACGTCATCATGCAACGGCACGCCGGACAGTGACACCATGCGCAACGCCACGCGCTGGGCGTACGCCGTCAAGATGCTGCGTACGCCGCAAAGACGCTGCGTACAACCACAATGCGCCTGCGTGCCGACTGGCCGTTGGCGCGCGAAGATTTCGGACACTGCCAGTTTTTCGGAGCCTCGTGCAATCTCAGGACCAGCCCCGCACAACTCCGCACTTCTACGTGGGACCAGCCCTACGCGGCCATACAGGGCCTGTCCCACCAGCATGCGATTGCATGCGTCTAGCGCGACGAAACATGGTCTCTTGAGGTGTACGGCCTGGCGGGGCTGGTCCCACTTCGATCGCCAGAAGCATATGGAGTTGTGCGGGGCTGGTCCCGACATCGCGCGGGACTCAGAAAATCTTGCACTGTCCGAAAATCCCGTGCGCCAACGGCCTGTCGGCCCGCAGCGTCTTGACGTCGTACGCAGCGTCTTGACGGCATACGCCTAGCGCGTGGCGTTGCGCATGGTGTCACTGCCCGGCGTGCCGTTGCATGATGACGTCACCACCAGACGCCGAGTGACGTCCAAATTCAGTCAGCCCTTCTCCTGCCCAGCTGATTGGTGAGTATGATGTCGGGACCAGCCCCACACAACTCCATACGCCTCCGCGGTTCGAATGGGACCGGCCCCGCGAGGCCGTACACTTCAAGCGACCACGTTTGGTCGTGCTAGACGCATGCAATCGCATGCTGGTGGGACAGGCCCTTACGGTGCCGGTACACCTCAAGCGACCACGTTTGGTCGCGCCAGATGCATGCAATCGCATGCAAGTGGGACAGGCCCTTAACTGTTCAATGTTCCATGGCTGCAAATGCTGACATGTTTCTAAACAATCTCAATTCACTCAACCTCAGTTCATCAATGATATACAGAGGAAACTGATTCCACAAAGGAAACATAATCTTAAAGGTCGATTGCTATGGGACAACAACTCAGTCGCAGCAGTGGTGCTGGCAGGAAAAACTGCTGTCAGGGCTCGCACAAAATGTCCTTCGAGCTGGTTGTGCGTAATAAAAAATCTTTCAAAAGCTATTGCCAAGAGAGCAATAAGAATGAAAGATGCATGGAAAGAATCTTGGGGCATTTAAAGGCACACTTTAGTGAGAAAAGTATATCCAAGTATTTTTAGTACATTATTCCTTGGTGGAGGAGCAGCTGCAACATACATAAAGCTGTGCAATTTAATTGACTGTTAGTCGAATAAAATAATACAAAACGTCAACAATTTTAAAACAAGTTATCATCCTAGATTTAGATGAATGCTGGGACTTGTGTCTACACCAGTTCACATTCAACAAAAATGCAAATCAATACTGAGTTTCCTGACAAGGTATTCATTGAAAATTTCTGCCTCAAATATTTAAAATATATTTAAACTAACACCATTCCTTCTTCAAAAATATATTCTGAACAAACTACATTGCTACAATTAACCAATACATTACAGCTGTACACTTTCCACAGAAATTTGGCAAATAGTTCTACTTTAAGAGGTCAAATTCTTTGCAGAGCTATGTATCATAACTGTTAATATATTTTTCCGCGTGCAATGTGAAAAGCCTCAAGAATAACCTATTAGTAACAAGCTAACGCCACAAATTGTGTGCACAGCAAAGTGGCACATGGTTCTTACAACTATTGAGAAATTGTATGCAAAATTGTTGGGACTTCTTTAAAAATCTGTTACATTATTATGTTTGTTCAAAGATATATGACTTGAAAGCAGTGTGAAAAGTATAAGAACATTTGTGGTATTATGCAGAACTTTTCATCAAAAATAACATCCACGTTACTATTCAACCAGAGATAATATAGGTCCTAAAACTATAGTACACATTAGGCTAATATTTCCACGTAGAAAATGCAAATAATTTCATGAAGTAAATCAAACAGGGAAGAAAATAACATATACTTGTGCTCAGACTAATAGCCAAACCATAATTCCAAGGTCAAAGAAATGACTTTACCTTCTCTTTATATGAAACTTCTTCATGAGGCACAAGCAAATAACATTATAAAAATAAACTATGTCCCAAGAATTGGATCATAATATGCAGTTCTGATGCATTATTTCAAATGAGTCCCACGTGGATTTTTTTTTAAACCAGCAAACGTTTCCATCATGAAGTCATCACAATGCTACAACAAACTGAATGTTACACTATATTTCTTTAGAACAGCTGGTGCCAGTTTCACAATGTTAAAGAGAGAGAGCAGGAAATTTTGGTTATGAGTAAATTAGTAACATTAATATGTCTGTCGAGTCGTGTTTCACTTTAATTTTCCAATGTGCAAGTATGTTTTAATCCCCCTTCCTGCTTGTCAGTAACAGGTAGATTGAAACTTTTGTTGTCTTTCCTCAATGGATTATTTCCAACCCTCAACTATTCGATAAAGCATTTCACAAAAGACTCATTTTTTGCAAAGAAGAATCAACCACTATATATTGAGCTGGAATAAACCATTCTGACCAAGCTTTGTGACCAGCTACTTTGAGCAACGTTCATAGCAAATGAGGCAAATGTCACCTCGCACCTCACTTTCTAACGTGCAGTAAAAAATTGAATCCTTAGCGATTAGGAAAGCGATTTGGGACGGTGGGGGGGTTTGGATAGTACTGCATTATGATGGGAGGTGAAAATAAATGTTACTGAGGTGCCTTACATGGACAGATTTTAATCGCTGGAATAAATTACGTGGATCTAGATTTAGCTGCCGCAAAATACAAATTTATCACACCAGCGTTTTAAAAAGAGGAGAAAGCTCATTAGCCACAAAAGAAACAGCCAGGCCGAGAGTTAAAGTCACACACAGTACTGAAGCAGACCCCTGTGAAATTTCACATCATAGATCAAATATAAGCAACTGTCTCCGCTAAATGATTCCAAATGTGTAGCACAAGGTTCAAGGAAAAAACATAATTCTTAGCATTTCAACATCTCATTATTCCATTGTCCCTCGAGTACCAAGTTATGTATTAAAAGATAATGACCAAAAATTGCGGTCAAGATAACCACGTGGTTAGTGCCTCACCATTATTTTAAGTGCAAATACCACAACAAGTGATACAGGCATAGTTAAACACTGATACCAAAAGATTCCAGTCAAAGTCATGCCACTCACTCCACTGTTAGCTTTGCAAAAAAGCTTTCTCACCGACTGGTTTTCCAGTGAAAATACACTGTGCCCATGAATTTTCAACACTTCAATGATGCAAAGATACTTTATTGTCACATGTACCTAGGTACAGTGAAATGCTTTGTTTTGCAGACAACCTGGTAAAAGCAAATCCCACCCACACAAGTATCGCCATGTTACTGACGCAGACAATGTTACAAAAGTTAACCGAACAGTCCTATCTTCTTCCGACCACCACACAAGGCATCAGACGGCCCCCCACGGGGTCCCTCTTCAATCTCGGCAGCTCCGGCGGGTCCCCCTTCGTTCTCGGCGACCCCCTGCTGGATCCCCCTTTGTTTTCGGTGGCCACCTGCCGGGTTCCCCTTCATTCTCTACAGCTTCCTGCCAGGTAGCTCTCGGCGGGGCGGATCCCCCTTGATCACGGCGGTCTCCCTACCCTCTCAACATTGTGCAAGAGGTGGCAGGCATGGGTTATTGATTGGGGACGATCTGCCATGATCACAATGAATGGCGGTGCTGGAATAATTTCTATGTCTATGTCTATGTCTAGGTGTCCATCACCTACATCATGGATCAAATTTAGATCACTACAAGATGCTGTTTAAAGGCGTTTCAGTATCTCGAGGACCCTTCTATGAAATAGAATGTGTTAATTACTATAATTCACCCGCTTAGGCAAGAATGAAATCTCATTCCTCTAGTTTTTATTGAAGATTTTGATGATGGCTTTACACATCGTCTCCCTTTTCCACTCCAAAAATCCTGTCTTCCACTCCCTTGCTACTTTTCTTTCTTTATCCTATTTGATTTTGATCTGGATTTGTGGTTAGCAGTGAAGCATCAGCAGTTGGCCCCAAATAAGAAGAAAAATGCCCATTAGCACTTTGTGACATCTATGGTGAGCACTTCACTTTTTCCAATGTTAATTATCAATAAGATCAGCTTAACTGGAACCCTGGTGCATAATAGATGAAATGGCTTCAAAATTACTGAGCAGTCTTTCACATTGAAATATTACCATAAAGCAAACCAAATAAGAGAAGCCACACTTTCAGCCAACATTAAATATCTTACCAAGCACAGAATAAAGAGAGAAACGTACGTTTCGACTTTATTTGACATAAAAAAAAATATTAAAAGCCATATTATTTTGAAATATGTCTGTTTGCTTCTTGCAAAATGTCACCACAGAAAGGCGCCATCTTTTCAGAGAGTGGTAGATACTGCTCAGTCTATCACAGGTAGGGATCTTCCCACCATCTATAGGAGAGCGCTGCCTCAAAAAGGTAGCCAATACCATGAAAGCCCACACCACCATGGCCATGCTCTCATTTTCACAATTCCACAATCAGTAGAAGGTCCAGGAGCCTGAAAACAGTGACCACCATGTTCAAGAACAGCTTGTTCCAAACAACCACTTGAACCCTACACCGCAGCACCAAGATCACCACTTCACCATGAACTATGGACTGTCTTTATTTGCACTGATAATTTTAGGAGAGTTTTTTGCATTTGTGTTGGGGTTATTCATTTATTGATTTTTTGTTCATTGTGAATTATCTGTGTGCCTTCAGTTTAAAGGCCTGTTATGCTGTTGCAGGTAAGAATTTAATTGTTCCATTGTCGGTACATATGACTATTAAACACTCTCAAAGCATCTGAAGGAATTCTCCATGTAGAAAATTGTATAATTTTAGGGCCTTTTAGGGCCACAGAGTCAGCAAAACTATAACAGTGGTTTACTGTGCCATACAAAACATATGCAGTTCTCATACTCTAAGATATCTCTGAATTTTGTAAGAGTGATGCATAATGTCCTTAATTTTTTTCCCTTGTGCAGAAGAATGCAAAATAGCCAATAAAGGAGAGTGGAATCACTGCCCAAAAAAATGTTAATTGCCACATTAAACAATGATTGTACAGTAACTCCTAAATTTCACAGGATCCCATTAAACTGACCCTAGTAATAATCAAATTTCATATGATAATGATGGCAAACTGAAAGGTCCACCTTTATTGCCCGAAATGAAAAGACTCGGCCAGATGAGCATAGCTTTACGGTAACATGGGCAAAGTATAAAGGAGATATGTGGGGCGTCATTTTTTTTAGGATTGAAAGCCTTTGCCTCCTCTCCAACTACTTTCCCTTTCTGATGATTTCAGCCAATGTTGCTTTGGGTGATATCATTGAGTTCAGCATTATCGAGTTGATGACGGAATAATTGAACAAAGCCCTGCATCTTAATTACAAAGCTGTAGGAAAATCCACATGCAAGCACAGATTAGATTCAGTTATAATTTCCCAAATGATAGTTCTGCTGTTGAGTTAAGTGCGAGTCCATAAGACTGTCTGGTGTGTATGGTAATATATTCCAAATGGTCAAGAACTTCAGGTGAGGAATAGAAAATGCCAGAAGAAAAAATAGAAATACCATGGCTTTTCTGTACCATAGTAGCAATGTTACAAAATTTTGAGACTTTAAAAATCAAGTCTGCAATTTATCCCATCAGATAAAGCATAAAAAGAAGTTTAATTTGACACCTAATTCACTATCATATCAAAGGTATCAAAGGTATTTTATTGGTCACATTCACATACACCTAGGTGTAGTGAAGTGAAATGCTTCTTGCCATTTTGCAGCACATAAAGAAGAAATACAGACATAACATTAATAAGAGTTTTAAACATAAAGAACATCTCCCCGCAATGGTTCCCATTATGAGGGAAGGCACAAAGTTCAGTCCCCAACCCCAGTTCACCCATAGTCGGGCCTATCGAGGCCTCCACAGTTGCCTCTACGGAGGCCCGATGTTCCAGGCCGTTCTCGCCGGGTGATGTTGCTCCGGCGTCGGGAGAGTCCTCTCAGCGGCTTGGGAACCCTGGAACGGCCGCTTCCGTACTGGAGGCCGCGGCTTCCGAAGCCAACAAAGCCGCGCCGGTTGGAGCGCCACAACTGGCGATCTCATCTAGAGATCCCAGGCTCCCGGTGTAAAGTTCAGCGCTGCCGCCCGCAGCTGGTCGCTCCACAGTCCCGCAGCTCCGCGATGTTTTACCCGGCGGTCTCAGCTCACCGGAGCTCCAGCGCGGCAACCCAGGCAAGGCATCACCCGCTCCGCGATAGCGCTCCAGCACTGTGCCGCCGCCGAAGCCGACTTTCTCGGCAGTCCCCGACAGGAAATGCCGCTCCAGGCCCGCTGGTAGGCCGCGAGGACGGGTCGAAGCTGCAGCCCGGAGAAAAGCCGCCTTTCCGACCAGGTAGGGACCCTGAAGGGTAGTTTCCCCCTTCCCCCCCCCCCCCCCCACCCCCCACATAAAAAAGTCTAGACCTCCAAACAAAACACTTAACTATTATCTTATCTTCAGTATTAAAAAAGTTATGGCCATTTTCATACTCAGAAATTAGCATCTTGTTCCCTATTGCTTTTCCATTGACTTAACTCAAAAGCTGTGATCAAGGACAGTCAAAAGCCCATAACTTTCTTAAAGATTAAGAGAACTGAATGAAATTTTCAGTTATTATAGATTGAAGCATTCTGAAACAAATATGAAACAATATTACTTGGATGACCTGAAATTAAAGCATATAATTAGTTAGTTACCTAATTGTAGCTAATTACAAAATTCAATTACTAATCTAAACATCTATCCATTTCTTAAGAAAAGGTTAACATTTTTAAATAGCCTAAGTTTCCAAATAACATTCACACAAGAATTCACAATATAACATGATTTTTAAATCTCATTGTCATGAATTTATAGGCCAAATGGAAGGAATTTAGTGTTTAAATCCTTCAATTAATGGCCATTTAAATCATCTTGCGAGTGGGTTTTTGTGGAACGCGGTCGTTTGGAACGTTGCGGTTGCGGTGAATTTAAACCCCATATCGGCAGGAAAAATACTGCCGGTTCATATATTTACATAATCACATTTTCACAACGTGAAATTTTGATTAAAGGCATCCTAAGAAGCACGTTTATATGTAAAATAAACGGCTTTCCTTTACCTGTCCCGTACGTGAAATCCGTCCCGTTGTCGGCATTCACGGCTTTAGAAGATAATTTTAATTTTACTCCTGCTATTAAATTATCCAGCGCTAATTTTAATAAACTTGATATAACGGCAGTCGGAGCGATATTTCATCAGCAATTAAACAGCCTGACAGCCTGACATTTGAACAGGCTGGAGAAAAACGGCATTTTAAACCCGCCCCCCTCTCAAAGGCGCCAAAGTCGCGTACACGGCCAGTGACAGAACTGCAGCGCCGCTGAAGGTAAGTTTTTTAACATACCTAACCATAGTGGACAGGGTTGTTGACCACATCTGAGGATAGCAGACTCAAGAATAAGACGGTACATGAGCAGTGGTGTACGTTTAAGGATCTACTGTATAACCTTCAAGAAAAATTTATTCCTATGAAGAAAAAAAGGGGTAAGGGTAAGAACAGTCAGCCATGGCTCAGTAAAACTATAAAGGATAGTATTCGGCTGAAGGCAAGGGCATATAAGGTAGCCAGAGGTAGTGGGAGGGTAGAGGATTGGGAAGCATTTAAAGGTCAGCAAAAAGTAACTAAGAGATTAATTAAGACGGGGAAAATAGGCTATGAGAGGAATTTAGCGAACAACATAAGAACTAATAGTAAGAGTTTTTATAGCTATATAAGAAGAAAAAGGGTGGCTAAGGTGAACGTTGGTCCATTGGAGGGTGAGACTGGAGAGTTGTTGGTGGGGAACATGGAAATGGCAAAGGCATTAAACGAGTATTTTGTATCAGTCTTCACCATAGAAGACACAAAAAATATTCCAACGCTGGATAAACAGGAGGCGGTAGGAATGGAGGAGCTAAATACTATTAAGATCACCAAGGAGGTGGTATTAGGGAAATTAATGAGACTGAAGGAGGATAAATCCCCTGGGCCTGATGGATTACATCCAAGGGTCTTGAGGGAGATAGCAGTGGGGATTGTGGATGCATTGGTGATAATTTTCCAAAACTCCCTGGAGGCAGGAACGGTCCCAGTGGATTGGAAAATGGCCAATGTAACACCTATATTTAAAAAAGGAAGTAAACAGAAGGCGGGTAACTATAGACCGGTTAGTCTAACATCGGTGGTGGGTAAAATGTTGGAGACAATTATTAAAGAAACACTAACGGGCCACTTGGATAAACATGACTTCATCAGACAGAACCAGCATGGTTTTGTGAAGGGGAAATCGTGTTTAACGAATCTGCTCGAATTCTTTGAGGAAGTAACAACTCGGGTGGATAAAGGGGAACCGGTGGATGTGGTATACTTGGACTTCCAAAAGGCTTTTGACAAGGTGCCACATAAGAGACTATTGCTAAAAATAAAAAATTATGGGATTGGGGGTAATATATTAGCATGGGTAGAGGATTGGCTAACGAATAGGAAGCAGAGAGTGGGGATAAATGGTTCATACTCGGGATGGCAACCGGTAACTAGCGGGGTTCCGCAAGGGTCGGTGCTGGGACCCCAGTTGTTCACAATTTATATAAATGATTTGGAGGAGGGAACCAAGTGTAATATATCAAAATTTGCGGACGATACGAAAATGGGAGGGAAAGTAGGGGATGAGGAGGATAGGAAGAGTCTGCAAAAGGTTATAGATAAGCTAGGTGAGTGGGCAACAACTTGGCAGATGAAATTTAATACTAATAAATGTGAAGTCATTCACTTTGGGGAAAAAAATGATAGGGCAAGTTATTTTCTAAATGAGGAGGAGCTGCGTTGTAATGCAACGCAAAGGGATCTAGGGGTATTAGTACATGAATCACTAAAAGTCAGTATGCAGGTGCAGCAAGCAATCAGGAAGGCCAATGGAGTTTTGGCCTTTATTGCTAGGGGGATTGAGTATAAAAACACGGAGGTCTTGCTGCAGCTGTACACGGTATTAGTGAGACCACATTTGGAATACTGTGTACAGTTCTGGGGTCCATACTTGAGAAAGGATGTACTAGCCCTGGAGGCAGTGCAGCGAAGGTTTACAGGATTAATTCCTGCAATGAGGGGATTGACATATGAGGAAAGGTTAAGTAAGCTGGGACTCTACTCTTTGGAGTTTAGAAGAATGAGAGGCGATCTCATTGAAACGTATAAGATCGTGAGGGGCCTTGATCGGGTGGATGCACCGAGGATGTTCCCAATGATCGGGGAGGCTAGAACTAGGGGACATAGTTGCAGAGTGAGGGGGGGCTCTTTTAAAACTGAGATGAGGAAGAACTTCTTCACCCAGAGGGTGGTTAGTTTGTGGAATTCACTGCCCCAGGGAGCAGTGGAAGCAGAAACGTTAAATATATTTAAGTCAAAAATAGATGGTTTTTTAGCTGCCAAGGGGATAAGGGGCTACGGGGAGAGGGCAGGGATATGGACCTAGGTATGGTTAGTATAGTAGACCTGAGTGATCTCCTGGACAAGTGTCGATCGCCTGGATTGGGGTCGGAGAGGAATTTCCCGGATTTTTTTCCCGAATTGGACCTGGGTTTTTATCCGTTTTTTTGCCTCCCCCAGGAGATCACGCGGTTCTTGGGGTGGAGAGGGGTGATAGCGGTATAAAGGGGAGGGTAGTGTCTTGTGTTCTGTGTCTTGTGTCTACTGTTTGTGGGTAAGTGTGTCTGTTTGGTGTTCAGCCATGAGTGAATGGCGGTGCGGGCTCGACGGACCTGGTGGTCTACTCTCGCACCTACTTTCTATGATTCTATGATTCTATGATCTCTCCTATTTTCCTGATGGCTGCTCTCACTGTAAAGCCAAAACAGAGCTCTCCTGGTCTTTACCTTCACCTCACCAGCCTCTGCATTCAATAAGTAATCCTTCACAATTTCTGCAAGTTACAAGAAGATACTAGCAAAAGACATGTTCCCTTCCCATTCCCTTTTCAACATTCTTCAAGGATCACTCGCTTTGCAACTCCCGAGTCCACTCTCCTGCTAACCACTCCCCATGCCTTGCACTTTCCCGTGCAACCACAGAAGAGGCAACAGTATGTCATCTTTTTCCTGCCTACCATCCAGGGAACCAAATAGTATTTCTAGTTGAATCCAGAATTCATTTGCACTTCTTCCAATCTCTTGTACTGCATCTCATGTTCATATCATGGTCTCTGCAAGGAAGGTTGGGTGATCATTTTGCAAAGCACTCGAATTTAATGCATAGGGGAGCCCATTAGCTTCCAGATGTCTGCCACTTTAATCCCACACCTCGCTTTGGCATGCCTATGGTATCTTGCACTGTTACTAGGAGGTCCAAGGCAACCTTGAGAAAAAAACTCATCTTTCATCTGGGCACACTGCAATCTTCAAGAAAATATTGAATATTTCCTCTTTAGGTATCTAACTACTCCTTTCTGCATTAAAACTTGCCAATTCTCACTGACATGATTTTGGCTCCATTTTTCTCTATCTATGAATAATAGTCTGGCCTGCTGGGCATGTCCCATTGTGTTGCCATGAGCACCAGATAAAGAAGCATAATCTGACTAACTATAACATTATCTCATTCGGTCACATTCTATCATAAATATTCCCATTGTTCTACCCATTCTCTGCCACTGAAAACAAACTTGCTTTCTCCCATTCCCAGTTCTGACTAAAGGTTATGGGCAATGTTTCTTTTTCTGTTTCTGCATGATTGCCCAGGGTTTTTTACTTCATATTTCTAGCTTCGGCAGAATTTTATTTAATTGTCATTTACAATGGGAACAAATTGGTGGCTTTTTAAAGACACTTACGGTCGTACTTGAAAACCAAATATGCATACCTGTATGCTTCACATTATTAAAAAGGATCTCAAGTTTGAAATAAAACAATTCAAACTTAGTTAGCAAAATTGGCTTGTTACCATTTCTAAAGAATTAGTAATACAGACGGCTGTGCACCAAAAATGTATAGGGAACCCATTTATAACAATATCTGCTTAATTGCCAAACCAGAAGAGGTTCTTTGGCAATTGTTTATATCACATATTACATTACCCAAGAAAGAAAGCAAAGAAATATGCGTAATCAGATTTTGCAAATGAATATTTGTAACCATGGAGTTTATAAACAGCCAGAAGTCATATGGTCAACAGAGCGTATACAATTAAATAACTAAGTTATCCATCCACTAACACCTTTTATGAGTCAACACAAACACCTTGATCAATTTGTGCAACTTCACAACAATATGCAATTTGCTGTTTGCACGAGTCACTGCTATCGTTCATAAGAGCGTACAAGCAGAAAAAGGCCTTCAGCGTTTTGATTCCATTCCACACGTCATTTAAATTACAGCTGATTATTTTAACTCCATATGATTGCCGTATTGCATAATACTTTATACATCTTTATACATCTCCCCAACAAAAAAAACAGTATTGAAAGTTTCAATTGACCTATAATCTCAACATCTTTTTGGAGGAAGGAGTTCCACTATTCCATTACTCTTTGTGCGAAAATGTGTTTTCTTACATCAGATTTAAAATACCTAAACACTAATATCAATCCCACTAGATATCCTGTAACAAGAGGAGTCTGCAAGGGGAGGGGTTCCTTCTGTTAGTTTAATATCAACGTATTTGATGATTTTAAATCACTCAATTAGATCACTTCACTGTCATCTATATTAGGAGTAAAAGCTCGCCAGTGTGGTCTGTCCTCAGTTTAGGCCAAATGAGAATGCACTGCACTTTTATTTTCTATATATGCTTCCTCAGAAGTAATAACTGGAATTTAACACAGTACTCTAAATGGAACTCAACAAAACCAATCTAACATTAATGGGAAAAATTCAAAGTCTGACTTTATCCGTGGAAAAAGCAATGTTAACGTTTCAGGTCCTTCATCAGAACTGAAGGAGTTCTAACAAAGGATCACAGACCCACAACATTGACCGTTTCTCTTTCCACAGACGCTGCCTTGCTTACTGAGTTCATCCAGCACTTTCTGTTTTTGTTTGGATTTTCAGCATCTGCAGATTTTTAAAATCAACATAAGTTCAAATGTTTTGTATTATGGCCCTCTAGCAGTCAAGGCTTTCAGAATTATATTTGCTGACTAGCTTTCTGTGATTTCTGCACTTCGGCCCTCTAAAATTATTCAGTCTATCCTCAGTTCTTGGCTTCTCATCATTTAGAAAGCATCTTTCGTCAGTTCAAAGTGGATGGAAATATTATCCCATGTTGGTATTCAGTTCTGCGTTCAGACGTTACTTGAATAAAGAATAACAAGTGCTCTCTTGCACTTCATAATTCGCATCTCGTGAAAGTGAATCATTACACTGACTACTAAAAATACCATATTAGTGAAAGCAATAAAATTTGCCTGCAGATTTCTTGGTAACACACTCACTAAAACAAAGGAAAAAATAGCTTCAGTTGATGGAATTAGAATCATTAAAATACAGCAGTTTAAGCTGATCTGTTTATGGAAATATACCCTATGCTCCATTTTATTAAAAACAATTATCTATTACTTCAAGTAAATGAAATGGCTTTAAGATTAAACTATTTTAATTGGTTATTTAAAACATTCCCTTCCTGGTATTGACTCATGCTGTGGCATTATTACTTGGTTGTTGGCAGTTCTCCAGTATTTCTGTATGTGAGCCTAAGGTGAGAAGGTGTTGGCAGAATTTTGACTACAGAGGTAAAGTCCAAACTGTCCTCATTCAATATCGTTATGTGTGCACTTCCAGTAGAAGTCAGCGGTAATAGTGATTGGAAACAGCAGCACTGGCTTGTTTTTTCCCCCGCAGCCCAGAAGAACAGAGACCAATTATAGTAATCACACCACTACTCTGCCCATAGTTAGTTAACAAAACACGAATCAAGGATCACACATAGCACTTTAATTTGAACGATGATGTAATCCATTTGACGAGCAAAAGAAATATAGATTTCTGCATCAATTAATAATCGGTTATTCAGTAAAATGTGTTATAGCAAGTTTGCATACTTACTGCAAATTACAATCCATGTCCTGGCCCTCAAGATGCAGGTTGTATGAGCCAAATAACCCAAGTTACATTAAACCATGGAGGCAAATCATCATTAAGGAGAAGAGTTTCATTTTCCTTTGTGACATAACTCATTAATAAGTTTAAATATTCAAAACTCAAATTATAGAGATATCCTTTTTTAAATCATGTAATTAGCACATGCATTTCTTAAAATGTCCACGTTTTCACACAAACTGCAACTTAACATGTACCTCTTATCCCCTCTTATCAAATAGTTTCTAATACAGGAATGCAGTGAACCGTGTTTAGTATAACCAGTACTTCCAAACTAGGTCGACAATTATCGATAAAATTAACTCGGAAACAAATGCAACAAAATTTCATCTTGCAAACGTATGACAACACTAAAAGAGTTTATGACAGCAAACACCAATGGAGCAAAGCAGAACAATTTCCAGAATAAGAAATTACTTACCAAGTTCGCCATATAAATTGTCAAGAGGCCTCTCCTGTAAACCAATAAAAAACTGTTAATGAGGCACTCAAGTTCCAGATGTTTAATAAATATTCCTATACAATATTTAATTGCAATGGACAAGTGCATTTGAACAAGAAACAGTAATAGCTTTAGGATCTTTACAAATGTATTCCATTTGAATTTAAAAGAGAAATGAGAACAAGCTTGTAAAGTGAACCACATCAGTTCAGGGCAATAGAGCCGATGAGCAGTTTTCAAGAAAATGAGGAAAACACAATCCAAGTATCAGTCACTCAGATCCCTCGATAAACTTTCCAATGAAGAAATGCACTTACAGCGCTTGTAGCGCCAGAGACCCGGGTTCGATCCCGACTGCGGGTGCTGTCTGTATGGAGTTTGTACATTCTCCCCGTGACCGTATGGATTTTCTCAGAAATCTTCGGTTTCCTCCCACATTCCAAAGACGTACAGGTTTGTAGGTTAATTGGCTTGCTGTAAATTGTCCCTAGTGTGTGTAGGACAGTGGTAATATGTGGGGATTGTTGGTCAGTGGGGACTCGATGGGCCGAACAGCCTGTTTCTGCGCTGTAGCATTAAACTCAACTAAACCTGAAACAAAGTTAACATACTCCAAGGTGCAGAGCATATATTAAAATCTAATAATCTTCATCCACTTCCAATGACTGTAAATTTTGTGAACTACACTACCTCACCGTCAGGAATGCTCTTAAATTCAGTCATTGAAAAGTCTGCATGTGATAAGATGCAATTGGCCCTTACTCCATTTGGAAATTTTCAAATCTCCATTTACCACTCTTAAGTTACAATGGCATTCCAACATCAACAAACATAACTCTGAGTATGCATACACAGCATTACATTTTTCTACTTTTATAAGAATTCAAATCTAAATATTGCAACTATGAGATAAAAGGTGACAGCACAAAAGGTGACTGCAATATGTCAGGGGCACAAGTCTATGTAACTTTGTCTTGTTCAAATAATTCCAGAGTTGCAAGGTCATTTGATACCTTGCTGTCAAGACAGACAGTATCAACAACATTTCACCTCTCCTGTAAATTTTAGTTTCCTATGAACATTGAAAACTAACAGGACATTTCATATAAAGGATGCTGAATTGGTCAAATGTGCATAAATTCTTGCTTTGCCTGGTTGGTAACTTTACCTCAACACGCATCTGTCAGCAATTCCCTTTCAAAATCATTTTTATTTAAAAATACCTGAGCATTCTAAGTTATCTACCCCAAAGTTGTTTCTGAATACATACCGACTTTCACATGGAATTTAGAGTGTGTGCGTACAGGGCTGTAATCTGCATTGATTTTGATAGAAGATAGACACAAAATACTGGAGTAACTCAGCGGGACAGGCAGCATCTCTGGAGAGAAGGAATGGGTAAACGTTTCGGGACCAGACCCTACTACCGACATTTCTTCAGTCATTTCAGACTATGATTTTGATAGTGACACCTATTCAGCAACTGGAAACCCCTCTTCATCTTTTAGATTTTGAGAGGATAATTTCTAGAGAGGATCTCTCTACATTTACAAAAAGTGCATAGTAGTGCTCAGGATTTTTAGAGAGTAATGAGCAATTGAGCCATATTCCAATGGTTGCAGAAAAACAGTTATTATACACTGCACTGGAGACTGCCCATTCCTGGACGATAGGTAATTACGACACCAATGGCTTTTGTAATACAATCAGGACTTATAACTCCTGCAATAGTAGAAAAAATAATTCAACAAATAAATAAGTGAACTTAATTCCAAATTCCATTGAAGTGCAGCAGCTCTGACTAAAAAGTCTATTACAGCACCGTATTGTAATTAAGCATATGGATATTCTACTTAGAAAATATAGTACTGAAATATATTCAGCCACTCACTTTAATAAAACAGCCTCCGCTCGGTCCGCAATAACCTACCTGATCTCCCGGTGGCTCAGCACTTCAACTCCCCCTCCCATTCCAAATCCGACCTTTCTGTCCTGGGCCTCCTCCATGGCCAAAGTGAGCACCACCGGAAATTGGAGGAGCAGAACCTCATATTTTGCTTGGGCAGTTTATACCCCAGCGGCATGAACATTGACCTCCAATTTCCGGTAGCCCTTATTGTCTCCTCCACTTCCTTTCTTCTTCCCACCCTCCCCCCCCACCCTACATCAGTCTGAAGAAGGGTTTCAGCCCGAAACATTGCCTATTTCCTTCGCTCCATAGATGCTGCCACACCCGCTGAGTTTCTCCAGCACTTTTGTTTACATCCTATAATCCACAGCAGAATTTACATTGTCAGAGACAACCTGATTCAATGATAGAAAATCCGAAATGCAGGTAGTCATGTGGATATGTAGTGTTTAGGTTTGTTATTGTCATGTGTACAGAAGTACAGGTGCACAACCTTTTATCCGAAAGCCTTGGGACCAGACACTTGTCGGATTTCGGAATTTTACGGATTTCCGAATGGAAGATTTTTAGCGTAGATTAGGTAGGTAGCGCGGGCGGCTTGAAAAGTCTGGAGCGGCTGCCTCCTCCCCGGAGACCGGGGAATCATTGTAAATCATTGCATAAATGTTAGACAGTTATTTTGGAGGGATTTTATGTGAAGGGGGAAACTTTAATTCTTAGTCCCCTACCTGGTCGGAGGCGGGGAGCGGGCAATGCCTTACCGGGTCACCGTGCAGTAAGCTCCGGAGCGCTGTGGCCGCCGACTCAAAACATCGCGGAGCTGGGGGCTGCGGGCGTCCGGCCGCGGGCGGCGCCGGTTGGAGCTCCGACCCCGGCAACTCTACCCCTGGCTGCGCGGCGCTCCAAATCCAGCGCGGCCCGCGGCCCGACGCCCGCAGCCCCAGCTCCGCGAATGTTGGGAGTCGGCGGCGTCGCAGCGCTGGGATACCAGCGGGGAGCGGGCAATGCCTTACCGGGTCGCCGTGCGGTAAGCTCCGGAGCGCTGTGGCCGCTGACACACAACATCGCGGAGCTGGGGCTGCGGGCGTCTGGCCGCGGGCCGCGCTGGATTTGGAGCACCGCGCAGGCAGGGGTAGAGTTGCCGGTGTCGGAGCTACAACCGGCGCCGCCCGCGGCCAGGACGCCCGCAGCCCCAGCTGGGAGTTGGCGGCCACAGCGCTCCGGAGCTTACTGCACGGCGACCCGGTAAGGCATTGCCCGCTCCCCGCCTCTCCGACCAGGTAGGGGACTAAGAATTAAAGTTTCCCCCTTCACCCCCCCGCCCCCTTCACATAAAAGCCCTCCAAACTAACTGACTAACATTTAAGCAATGATTTACAGATGTTTAAGTGTCTCCCCGGTCTCTGGGGAGGAGGCAGCCGCTACAGTAGTACAGACCAAAGATCTTATAGCGAAGCTCCGCTATAAGATCTTTAGTACAGACCTGGGTTGACCGTGGGTCGTTTCGGGTCAAGTTTGGCGCCAAACGCGAGCTTTGGTGTGCAGACGACATCCTGGAAAAAATGGCTGGTTTTCGGAGTTTTTCGGTTTCCGGAACTCTGGATAAAAGGTTGTGCACCTGTACAATGAAAAGCTTGCACGTCATCCAATTAAATCAGATACTATACATAAATACAATCAAGCCAAACTCAAACGCAATAGGTAGAACAAAAGTGAAAGATACATAGTGCAGAATATAATTCTCAGCATTATAGCACAACAGGTATGGAGATAACATCCAGTGTATTTTATGAGGTAGAGGACAATCGACTGTACACTAGCTTATGGAAGGACCATCATATTCAAGATTCAAGAGAGTTTATTGTCATGTGTCCCAGATAGGACAATGAAATTCTTACTTTGCTTCAGCACAACAGAATATAGTAACAGAAGGAGAGATGCCATTTCTGAGTGGAGCGTGCTTTCAAGCTTCTGAATCTTATCCTCAACAGGAACGAGGAGAAAGAACGACTGGGTGGGAATGATCTTTAATTATGTTGGCTGCTTTCTCGAGGCAGCAAAAAGTGTAAATGGAGTCAATGGCGAGAAGTCTGGTTTGTATAATGGATCAGGCCACATCAACAACTGTCTGCAGTCTTGAGCTGTTTCCAAACCAGGCTGTGATGCAACATAGAAGTATGCTTTTTATTGTACATCTGTGTAAGTTTGTGAGAATCATTGGAGACATGCAGAATTTATTTATTTTCCTGAGGAAGAAGAGGTGTTGGTGTACCTTCTTGGCTGTCGCTTCAATGTGGTTAGTCCACAACAGATCATTCATAATACATAATCCCAGCTGAAGCTCACACGACTATTTCCACTTCGACATTGTTGATGCTGATTAGGGAATGTACTCCACCATGTTTCCTGAAGTCATTAATTAGCTCATCTTGCTGACGTTGAGGGAGAGGTTGTGGTCTTGACACCATGTTACCAAGTTCTCCATCTACTTCCTGTACACCGTCTTGTCATTGCTTTATGATTCATCCCACCACAGTGGTGCGTGTTATCCACAAACTTGTAGACGGAGTTAGAGCTGAATTTAGCCGCACAGTTGTGAGTAGCATCATTGTGGGGCACTGGTGTTGAGAATTATTGTGGCGGAGGTGTTGTCACCTATCCTCACTGATCGTGTTCTGTGGTCAGGGAGTCAAGGATCCAATGGCAGAATAGGAGACGGTGGTGGGTGTGCTTGTTGTCTAAGTATTTCAAAGACCAGCTTAGGGCGAGGGAGATGGCATCAGCAACGGTAGGCAAACTGTTGCACATTAAGGCTGTTGGGGAGGCAGCATTTAATGTACACCATCACCAGATTCTCAGAGCACTATTCTTTTGGAAGTACTACTGAACTACCAACAGTATTGAATAAGCCAGTTCGGTATTCCAACTGCGCATGCACAGGTTATAGGTCGCTCGGGCTAAACATTCGCGGCGGCCGTGCCGCTGCATGGGTGCAGACCTGCGTCTCGTCCCTATCCAGCCACCGCTGGGCCGTCCCCGTCCCCCCCCCGAGTGTCCCGTCCGGGGGGCGCCGGGAACCGGGCAGGAGCGGTGGAGGAGGAGGAGGGGGTGAAGGGGCGGGGCATTGGCCCGTCGCAGCGTCGGCCCAGGCCTACATGCGGCGCCAAAAAGAAGCATCAACTCCAACTCAACCCAGCCCATCCCGCCAGCGGGACGGGCAGAGTCGAATGGGGCCGCTGCAGGCCTGAGCCGACACTCCCGTCCGCGGACATCTGGATAGATGACCCTCCTTCAGACTTCCTACACATTAAACTTTTGCGCCGTGGTTGGGATGGATGGAAGCGGAGTTTCCACAGGCGCAAGGAACAAATGACCAAAAGTCTGCGTTGAGTGAACTGAGTGTTCTTAACGTCCTCGTCGTCCTCGTTTTGTGAGAGTGGTTGGATCCCAGCTTCAGCTCAACCAACATCGGTCACATTATCCGGACAGGCGGCGGGGGATCAGGAGCTGATGTGAGGCATCGGTGATGCGCTGGAATCCTAGTCGGCCGCCGCCGATCAGCGGGGTCGAGGAGGCAGCTCCCGACCCGGGGAGTAGAGGTGTCAGTTCTTCCAGCGGTGAGCGGAGAGGCACCAGCTACCGCAGGCCGCTCACTTGTCCGGCGCTGACTTCTCGATCCCGGGGTCCAACCACTCTCACAAAACGCATGTCCCCCCCCCCACGTGAGAATGATTGATTGATTCCAGAGAGCGCCGACGCCCACCCAAAAGTCGAGGACGTTCATTGGCTCCGGGAAGCACCGACTGCCCCCCCCCACGTGGGAAGACAATAGACAATAGGTGCAGGAGTCGGCCATTCGAACCAGCACCGCCATTCAATGTGATCATTGAATGGCGGTGCTGGCTCCGCTATTTTTAAGGATTGGTTGGCTCCAGGGAACGCCGACAGGTTGCGTTGGGGGACCAGGCCTCCCATGGGGGCTATGGGTGAATGATGGAATATTGCGTTGGGGGAACGGGTGAGTGGTGGATTATTGCGTTGGGAGAACAGGGCCCAACGGGTCCCACTTGGTCTAGTGACTTTTAAAGAACACCCAGTAAGAAACACATCCAAATGTAGCCTCCTATAAATCTGCAAGACCTAGCTTAGACTCAGCGATCGTTTCGCCGAACTCTTGTGTTCAGTCCACTAAGGCCGGCAGGAACTCCCAGCTGTTAACTGGAGGAACAGCAGCTCATTCCGTTTGAGCAGCTTACAACCCAATGGTATGAACATTGAACTCTCCAACTTTAGGTAACCATGACAAACCCCACCCCATCCCCTTTCTTACCCATTATCCCCTCCCCCCCACCTTCTTTTCTCTCCCCCTCTCACCTCCAGAGCCCAGGCTGACCTTGCACCTATCCTCCTTTCCCCTCCCACCTATATTTATAAACAATTCACAGCTCCTTAACCCTTTAGTTACATAATTTGCAACTCTCAAATCCTTGTGTCTCACATCTTGTCCTTTGCCCAGTCATAAAAAAAAACCCTTGCCTGTGTTTACCTATGATTTGCCATGCTTTGTCCTTCTCCTCATCCCTACAATCAATCTCAAGAAGGGTTCCGACCCCAAAACGTCACCGATCCATGTTCTCCAGAGATGCTGCCTGATCCACTGATGTTTACCAGCATTCTAACTTTCATTGGTGAACAAGCATCTGCAGTTTTTTATTTCTAGTTCAGACAGAAGTTTTATTAACCAAGCTGTGGCTAACAAAAGTTTGATTTTAAATCACCAGACAAAATGATTGATCCTCACCTACTTGCCTTCCATTCAATAAGAAAACCAAGTAATTTGTAAAATAATGATTTGCATTAATAAGGTCATAAGTGATAGGAGCAGAATTAGGCAATTCGGCCCATCAAGTCTACGCCATTCAATCATGGCTGATCTATCTCTCTCCCCCCCTAACCCCACTCTTCTGCCTTCTCCCCATAACCCCGGACACCCGTACAAATCAAGAATCTATCTATCTCTGCCTTAAAAATATCCATTGACTTGGCATCCACAGCCTTCTGTGACAAAGAATTCCACAGATTCATCACCCTCTGACTTTAAAAAAAAGTCAAAATGATGAAGAGTAAGTTAAAATGATGCCCGCAGTTCAAATCTCAGCACTAAGAAGTGTTACTTGAGCACCATTCTCATAACATATGTTTTATTTACCTTTTGTGACTTTTGGCAGGGCTTTTATTCGACTAAAAACATATGCTTAGTTCTATTCGAACTCTCCTGGTCTTCATTAATGGTAACAAGGCCCAGAGTAGATAGTAATATCACTTAAGGGAAAGGGAAGCATGTGACAATTTCTGTCAGTGTGTACATTACATGGGATAAAGCCATTTGTATAAAATTAAAGACAAATTAAAATCGTAGATGTGGAGCATTTAGACCCAAAATTAAATCTAAACAATGCAGATAACTGGGTGGGCGGCGCGACTCACGTCGCAGCGGCCTCTGCAGTCCGTCTGTCTTTTTATTATTTTTTGTCTCGTTTGAATGTAGTTTTTATTTATTTTTTAACTGGGTATGTGTGTGGGGGGCGGGGGGGTGGGGAAACTTTTAAAATCCTTTCCCTGTAAGGAGAACCCAACCTTTCCTCTGTCGGGTCTCCGTTGTCGTTGGGGCCGAGCTCCGTGGAGCGGCCTCCAACCGGAACGACCTGGGGCTCCAGTCACGGAGCTGCGGACCTACTTACCATCATGGAGCTGGCCGAGTTCGGAGCGGGTGGAGCTGTGGTGGCGCGCGGCTGCGACCCGACCCCGGAGATTCGGAGGCTTACCGCAGGTCTGGTAGACAGTGACACCGGGAGCCCGCGGGTCCCTGCTGGGAAACCGCTTTTCGGGGCTACCGCAACGGCGACTTCTCCCGCCCGAGATGCGGGGTTGAAGAGTACCTGGAGCGGGGCCTTACATCGCCCAGCGCAGCTTTAATGACCGCGGGACACTTACCATCGTCCGCCGGGGGCTTTGACTCTGACATCGGGAGGAGAATGGGGAGTGCAGGGGAGAGATAAGTCTTTGCCTTCCATCACAGCGAGGAGGGGATGCGCTGTGATGGATGTTTGTGTAAATTGTGTTGTGTCTTCGTTCTTTTCCTTGTTTGTATGACTGCAGAAACCAAATTTTGTTTGAACCTCAACGAGGTTCAAATGACAACAAATAAATTGTATTGTATTGTATTGTATTGTAACCGAGACAGAGGTAGATACACAGTAGATATGAAGGGTGATTACCTGTTGATGAGAAATGAATGGAAACTAGTTTGGATATCACAAAAAAGTCTTTATCAAAGTAACTACACTTGTCAACTTCAAATATCATGGGTGCTATAGGAAAGTTTTGGAAATTAGCTCTGTCAGGAGAAATTATCATCATTGGTATTATCATCATTGGTGAGGGGAAGGGGGGTTTCGGGAATACATCCCTCCTCAGCTCAAGAGTTTGATAACAGAAACTTGAAACTTGTGCTATGTGCTTACGAACTTTTGTATCTTCTGCCCGATTGGAGAGGGGAGAAGAGGGAATGAAAGAAGGGTGAAAGTAGTCCTTAATTATGCTGCCTGCTTTCCTGAGGCAGCCAAAGAAAAAGATTTAAAGGTGTGCTCCTCCATCACCACCAAATTTGGGGAGCATTTGGCCCATGACCACTCAAAATGTTGAAGGATCTTTTAGCTCGGTCAGAAACCTTGGAGTACATGCATTAGGGGCAGAAAGAACCCCACTGCAAGTGACAAATGACCCATTTGATAGCCCCGTCAGGCATCTCAACTGTGTTCAAGTGGGGAAGACTACTAAGCTTATATTGGCCGTATTTGCCACTTCAGAACCCATGAAATTGCAAAAACGATTCATTCTCGATCAGAAGGGAAAATGTGGGTTGTAGGCTAATTGGCCTCTGCAAAATTGTCCCGAATATGTCGGGAGTAGAAGAGAAAATGGGGTGACATAGAACTAGTGTGAACAGGCGATGGTCAACATGGAATCTCTGGGCTGAAGGGCCTGTTTCACGCTATCTCTCCAAACTTAACTAACCCCAAGGTGATGACTGGACGTAAATGGAAGAAATGAATTTTCTAGGCAGCAAAGTTCAATCACCTGGCGTGACACCAGCTGTTACATCCAGAGTTATCTTCTAAACTATACACTGCAGAGAAATTCTCCAAATTATTCAACTTTACCTTTTATTCTAACCAGTACAGGGAAGAAGGGAAGATTAGTGATCTACACATGATTTGAAGTCAAAACTAAATGTAAATTAACGTGAGCAACATAATAAACATATAGCAAGAATATTATATTATGGAAATATATTATGTGTTTATGCTCCCTACTCTGCACTTTATGGTCATAGGTCTAGCCAGTGATCCCATGAGATTTTAACAAATAAAACCTGTGGTAATCTTTGCTGGCCCAATTAGACGTTATATAGTGAATAGTTTAACAGACACAGTTGGAACTAGGCATCTGTAGTGAGTATTTTAAAGTTCATGCCAACTGCTAGCAGAACAGAAACACGTCATATGTATTGCATGCAATAACAAAGCTCAAATGTTTTTCAAATCTGAAGAGTATGAATCACGTAAAATCTTAAATAATACAAATGCCTATTTCTGAATGAGGTTGAGCGTTTAAAGAATCGGTTTGCAATCTAAACAGAAGACATGCATTGTAAGCGTACAAAAGCCTCAATGATAAAATATACAGAAATGCACAGGATTAGAGATACATTTTGAACTTTTATATTAAAATAAAATATTCTCTTTAATATTAAGCATGCTGTCGCCTGGGTGCTAAAGTCTTAAACTGCTTGGATTTTTAATAGTCAATAAATTACCTACTCATCCCCATTCAAATGACCTGCTAGAGGACATGCAAGCCGTTTCCCTGCAGACCCAAATTAAAAAGGTAGTCTCCTCACCCAATTCCAGAGTTTTCCCCACAAAGATTCTTTCTTATTTCTTATCTAATTAGCCCACTTCTCTGATCTCGCACAATTCAAACTATCAGTTTTTTTTCTGCTCCCAAATCTACACGACCAAGTCATTGTGAATCCCGTACATCTTAACCTTCTGGATCAGCTACCTTATCAAAAGCCTTACTAAGATCTATATATACTATATGCACCACCCAACCTTCATCAATCTCCGTTGTCACCTCCTCAAAAAACTCAATCAAGAGTGAGAAATGACCTGCCACATAAAAAGCCGTACTGGCTATCCCTAATTAGCCCAGTATCGAGCACAAGTGTTTTGTGAAATGGTTGTCAGGTGAGGGGGGGAGGGGGCAAAGTTTAAAGATGATGTGCGGGACAAGTTTTTTTTTACACAGAATGCCTGTGATAGTGGCATTTAAGAGGCTTTTCGATGGGCACATAGATATGCAGAGAAAGGAGGGATATGGATCTCATAGGAAGAGGAGATTGACTTGGCATCACGTGGACCAAAGGACCTGTTCCTGTGCTATACTGTTCTATGTTCGGATCTATGTTCTATGATACTAAATTCTACATTTCAGAAAACCTGCTTTTCCAGTTTTGTGTCAAAGCAAACCAGTTGATAATTTAGTCCCAGATACCAAGCAAATCAGTATACATTGCAGTGATCGTAATTATGTTCCTGTGAGTGCAACTTCAGAGATTGCACTTCTGACTGAACATGGTAGCTGCTTTGGACAACCATCCTGTTAGTAAAATATCTGGATGGGTTAAGCCTCATACATCCTGCTTGTGTGTACTCTAGAGATGCATTCAAAAGAACAGTTTAAACAGACATACATGTGGAAATGCCTGTCCAATTTTCATACCTCAATATTCAATGCATAAAGTAGCAATGTTACAAAATTTTGAGATTTTAAAAATCAAGTCTGTAATTTATCCCATCAGATAAAGCTTAAAAATAAGTTTAATTTGACACCTAATTCACTTTCATATCTCAAGTATTTAAAAAGTTATGGCCATTTTCATACTTGGAAATGAGCATCTTGTTCCCTATTGATTTCCTATGGACATAACAAAAAAGCTGTGATCGTGAACAGTCAAAAGCCCATAACTTTCTTAAAAATTAAGAGAACTGAATGAAATTTTCAGTTATCATAGAGTGAAGCATTCTGAAACAAATATAAAATAATCTTACTTGGATGACCTGAAATTAAAGCATATAATTAGTTAGTTACCTAATTGTAGCTAATTTCAGACTTCAATTACTAGATCTAAACATCTATCCATTTCTTAATAAATGATTAACATTTTTAAATAGCCTAAATGTCCAAATAATATTCACAAATAATTCACAATAAAACATGATTTTTAAATCTCATTTACATTAATTTATAGACCAAATGGAAGGAATTTAGTGCTCAATTGCTGTAAATAAATGCCCATTTAAATCAGCTTTCCAGTGGGTCCCTGTGGAACGCGCTGGTTTAGAACGTTCACATTGCGGTAGATTTGTGCCCCAAATGCCCAGAAAAATACTGCGGGATATAATGGGCCCAAAATGAGCTACTCGCAATATTAAACTTTGTATAAAGGGATCTTTAGAAGCCCTTTTTAATGTAAAAATATGCTACATACCTTCTATGGTTTGCTCTATGGGACCCTGCGGTTGCTGGCGGTCGCGGGTTTAGAGGTTGATTTTTAAACTACTATAACTATTATACGAGGCCTTTAAAACTAATAATAGCTTTTGCGACGGGGTCTTCCAGCGATTTTTCGTTAATAATTAACTAGGCTGAACATCTTCGATTTGAACAGCCTAGAGAAAATCGCGTTTTAAACCCGCCCCCTCTAAACGGCGCCAAAATCGCGCACACCCGCAGCGACAGATTTTCAACGACGCTTCAGGTAGGCTTTGCAACATACCTACATAAAGCCATAACGATAGAAACAAGGAACTGCAGATACTGGTTTACAAATAAAGTCCCTAAGTGCTGGGGTAACTCTGAGCAGCAGGCAGCATCTTGGGTTAGGTGAAGTTTTGGATCGAGACATGATCTCCAACGTTCCTCCTCTTCAGATTCCCGCTGCTTGCCTTCTACCCTCTTCGGGCCTTTTTATATCCAACTCCCTGTGCGGTGTCAACCATCTTAACTTCCCCACTCCCGTTACCCACTCCAATTTCACCCTCTCTGAATGCACAGCCCTCCACTCACTCAGCAACAATCCCAACATTGTTATTAATCCCGCCAACAAGAGAGGTGCCATTGTAGTCTGGCAGGCTGATCTCTACAGTGCTGAGGCCAGGCGCCAGCTCTCTGACACGTCCTCAAAACTACCCCTTGACGATGACCATGACCTCACAGATGAACACCTGGCCATCATCTCCCAGAATGTTTCCAACCTAATCACCTCTGGCGATCTCCCCTCCACAGTCTCCAACCTTATCATACCCCAGCCCTGCACTGCCTGCTTCTATCTCATTCCCAAAAAAAGGCACAACTCTGAATCTATAGAAATACATCTATTTTTAAAAAGAATTCAAAGATACAGTAATTTAATCCAAAATGCTTTTCAATGCAAGAAACAAAAATCCCAAAATTCAAAAACCCAACTTTCATTTCAGTCCCTTCAGGGCTGTTGTAAATTATTCAAGGGTAAAAATTAATAGGGAATTCTATAGGTGTGCAGCTTGAAATGACCTGGCACCCTAGTAACTAAAGTATTTGCACTTAAAGCCACACATTTGAAATTTAGGCCTCCTTCACGCCTGAATAAATATTTCTTACATAAATTCCACAGTAATTAGCTGTGGAAAAACTCTATTGCATTTCTTCAAGCTAGTTTCTCAGCATTAGTCTGAAATTGAACTGGAACTCAAATCTCATTTGATATCACAGTTGCACCGTCATCAGGACAACTTCCTTCCTTCTCCTTTTCAGCCAACTCCCATCTCCTGCATTCCTCCCTGTCACAGGCCTTCCTTATTGTTTTCTCCAAATCACCCCTTTCTCTGCAATGAGAACTTTTTTTGATATAACTACCTCCACTACCTCCAACCTCACCATTCTGCCAAAAGTCTTCAACCTTTCTCTCTCTCTCCGTTGTACGCCATGAGACTTCCTGAATATTTCCAGCATTTTAATATACTTTACCCAAGCTTGTGCAATGTCTCATTCAATTATTATATTTGTGCCTGCTCAACTCCTTGTTTGCAATGCATCAATATTAAAATTTCTATCCTCATTTTAAAATCTATCAGTTACAGTGCCCTCCGTAATGTTTGGGACAAAGACCCATCATTTAGTTATTTTCCTCTGTACTCCACAATTTGAGATTTGTAATAGAAAAAAATCACATGTGGTTAAAGTGCACATTGTCAGATTTTAATAAAGGCCATTTTTATACATTTTGGTTACACCATGTAGAAATTACAGCTGTATTTATACATTGTCCCCCCCCCCCCCCCCACCATTTCAGGGCACCATAGTGTTTGGGAACATGGCTTCACAGGTGTTTGTAATTGCTCAGGTGTGTTTAATTGCCTCCTTAATGCAGGTATAAGAGATATCTTAGCACCTAGTCTTTCCTCCAGTCTTTCCATCACCTTTGGAAACTTTTATTGCTGTTTATCAACATGAGGACCAAAGTTGTGCCAATGAAAGTCAAAGTAGCCATTATGAGACTGAGAAACGAATAAATCCAATTTATTTTAGCCTATTCAATAAATTGAATTATCTTGTATTTTAATTCATGCAAACCCATCTTGCAAGCATGAATACAAGCAATCTTACTACAGTAAATGTTTTGAACATATCTACTGAATAATTCTGCAGGATGTCAACAGTAATAGAAAGAGCACCTCTGAAATACAGAGGTTCATTGCTGGGGCTAAAAATGCAGCGTTTACAGTCAGGTGGCTTAAGATCAGCACAGAGAGACCACAATGACCACACAAATTCAATTACTGAAGAATTTTTTATAAAACTGTGAAATAAAATGAAAACTCAAATTATAAATCAATTGGGATATTCGGGACATGTACATGTCTCAGGTCCATGTGTGTATCCTTCAGAAAAGCAGAAGCTGAACTGGACATAGAGGAAAATAAATACGTGGTGATAAAGGATCAATGAAATTATGCTACGGATTATCTCCAAGTACCAAAACTTTACAGAAACAAAAAGGTGCATAAAAAGTTAAGAAAATTAGGCTCAAAAATAGAAGGGAGATATAGAAAATACCTAGGGATTAAGTAGTAAATTCAAATCTTGTAATTTAGGATACATTTTTGTTTACTGATCTTACAGGAATCAATATCCAAAGCAGTGCCCTGGAGAAATTGAATACATCAGTGCTATAGGTTGCACTGAGTTTAAGTTAAACAGTTTGACAAATAAAATGAATGTAGACAGCAGCTGAGGTGAACATGCATATAGAATATTAGGCAAGACATTCACCTAGTTTACATTGTTTCTTCCAAACCGATGATGCATTACACATTTTTTTTTGAGGAAGGGCAAGCTTGACAATTCAAATCACTTCAGAAGGCCACTCATGCAAATTACTTTAATTGCATTAAATATTTTTAGTCACGTTCTTGAACGCAACAACGCTGGAATTTATTAACAGATTAGCTTCTGTTCATCAACACCTTAGTTTCATTTGCTACCAAAAAAGTCACTAATAATATTTGTATATTGAAAATCACCATTTGTGGTTTTATGCTTTTGACAACATAAGTTGCTTGCAATCATTTCTTTAGCTCTTATCAGCCCAGGAGATTTAATATCAACATGGGATTATAACCGAAAACTTTCGCAAAGTGAATTGTTCTATAAATGAAATTAAGTTTTAATTATTAAAACAAAACAAATGCTGTTCCACTCGTTCAATTACTATAATGCAATTTGTATTGCTTATTGACCACTCAACACAGACCCACAAAAACACTGCTAATAATCAGTTCCAAATGAAGCTACATGCTAATTTTCAGAATTTCATGTTTGCATGGCAGACTGCAAAGATAATTCAACAGGAAAAATATCCCACACAATGCAACATATTCTCCAACCACATGTAAACTGTCAGCATCATCAGCACCCGCCGCTACAACAGTGCAACATATCGCACATACTTAAGTTAGGTTAAGGGCATATTGCAATTGTCCAAGTTCGGGAATGTGGGTAGAGAGGATTAATGTTGTCAATCTTAATTTCCCTTTGATTTGCTCTCCTTACATTTGAAACTTTTGAAATGGTAGTTCCTCTGCTAAGACAGATGGGTTAAAACATTCTCCCAACTTCTACTCTTTTGAATAGTACACTGACTAGACGTACAATGTTTCATTCTTTGTGGTGACAATGAGCTAGATCTCCACATATGATAGATACCAAAGTCAATGGTGCAGAACTGTCTTTGTTTCCAACCACCACTGAAAAATGCAGCAGTTGTAAACTGGTGGTAACATTTGAATAAACTGAAAATGCTCAGACAAACAGGCAGTGAAACGCAGTTAATATCTCAGTCAATTAAAGTACTCATAAGTACCAGTATGAAAAATAAACTATGTTTGTCTTCACAGATGCTGGCCGACGCATGAAGTGTTTCCTGCAGTTCCTACTTTTATTTCAAATCTGCACCATCTGTAGATTAAATTTTGTTTAATTTTTAGATTTGCTGCATATTGACGTGGCAGGGGATTGTTAAATTACTAGGTTGCCCGGCTGGCAACAGGGAAAAAAAGTTAAGCGAGAGCCCTGCATAGCATTTGAAGCCATGGACAGAATATTGAGGCAATTAATACAGTTATATTTACAGTTCTAAACATGAACAATAGGCTGTTAGATCTGCACAGCTTCACGGGGGGAAGGCATCAACTTGCTAAATAACGTAAGCAAATTGGGAAAGTGAAATGGATTGTTATAAGAGTAGAGAAGGCATCAATTTGGTGCTGGAGTCAGTATACATGTAGATAGAGGACACCAGTCTGGTGAAAATGGAAACTGGTGAGAAAAATAGCTGAAGGAGGATAGATTGTCATGAGAGGATTAAGAGGGCTTTAAGGAATTAACGATAAACGGATTATCTGATAAACAGCCCTGTTGAGTAATGGAGAAGGAAGGGAATTCTAGCTGAAAAAAATTGTTTCAGGTGTGGAAGGCAGTCATCAACACAAATGTAGTCGCAGAGTGTAGCACAAAGGGAGCTTTACAGTAATCATGGGAGGGGATGAAGAATACGCCAAGTACTTTGGGGATCGATTGAACCCATTATTGATCACAGTTGAAAGCGCATCACAGAAGATTGGTTTATAGGAAAGGAAAGATGAAGTAGAACTGGATCAAGTGACTAATGGAAATTGCAAAGCATAATTAAGCTCTCAGTATCAGTAAAGAGAACTCCCAATCCTCAATCAATAGCACAGAAAGTCTGGAAACAAACAGGAGCAAGGAATGTTCAACTCACTATATTTGTTATTTATTGAACTTTTTTGTTCTCTTCTCCCGTTATGTACTACGTTTGCATATTTACATATTCTGTTGTGCTGCAGCAAGTAAGAATTTAATTGTCCCATCCGGGACATATGACAATAAAACTCTCTTGACTCTTGAAACATCAGACCCATCAGGATAAAAATAATTAAATGTATGGAAAGGGCTAACACTATTATTACTGTAGGTAAAGCTAAAATCAGGCCTAGCCATAACGCAGCCTCGGTGGAACTTGTACAAACATATTCCAGTCGGCTTTAAAAAAAGTGAAGATTTATATTTTCCCTTTGAGTATTTCGCACTGCTGCCACCCATTAATTGTCCAGACACACTAATCAGCCACCTAAATGTTATCAAATAGTTTTTTAAATTATATTTAACTTTAAATTTGAAATTGCTACTACACTCTAAACTTTCCGAGTTGACTGCGCCTGAACCCCTCTGTCAGTGGATCACCAACTTCCTGACAGACAGGAAGCAGCAAGTGAGGCTGGGAAAGCACATCTCGGACCCGCAAATGCTCAGCATAGAAGCACCGCAAGGCTGCCTACTCTCTCCTCTCCTCTTCTCTCTCTACACCAACGACTGTACCTCCACAGACACCTCTGTCAAGCTTCTCAGGTGTGTGGACGACACAACCCTGTTTGGACTGATCCAGGATGGGGAGGAATCTGCCTACAGATAGGAAGTGTCACAGCTGGCGTCCCGGTGCCGTAGCAACAACCTAGAGTTCCCAATAACAATAACTAAATAATAAA